>NC_060072.1:121699318-122002348 GCF_922984935.1 Meles meles
TTCTCCCGCATTGGAGCCGTTGTAGGTTTTGAGGTTTGTCCCATTAGAGTTTGTCATCCTAATTGCATTGGCTAATTTCATTTATCTTGATTAGAAAATAGGATCTCCAGGAAGTACTTGAAAGTTCCAAGAACAACAGAAATTCTGAACTGAAGTTCTAGAAGCTTCCCTTAGTGGATGACAATATATGCGTGGGAGCAACATGGATGACAGATACTGATAAGGTTGAGTCAGGTCAGATTTGCAAAGCCCTTCCTCCTCCATCCCCCCCCACCTCCCAGGAGGAAGTTACTGGTATTAGTGTGGGTGCTGCCTAAGACTTTCCACTGATGGAACTGGAGACACCCACACAGTACAGGGAGGGAGGACAGGTAGTGCTGCAGAGGAACAGCTCGCAAGGCATACCGCATGGGTTCGCACCCTGACTCTGCAACTTACTGTGTACCTTTAAGCAAATCACTCAGCTTCCCTGGTACTTGGTTTCCTCTCTTTAAAATGTGATCATAAGGGGTGCCTGGGTGGCTCAGCTGGTTAAGGCCTCTGCCTTCGGCTTGGGTCATGGTCCCAGGGTCATGGGATCGAGCCCTGCATCCGGCTCTCTGCTCAGCGGGGAGCTTGCTTCCTCCTCTCTGTCTCTCTCTCTGCCTGCCTCTCCACCTACTTGAGATCTTTGTCAAATAAATAAAATCTTAAAAAAAAATGTGATCATAAAACCTGATCTTACAGATTGTTATGAACATTTAGTGAGAGATTATATCAGTGCTTAAACAGTGTCATGTTATTTTTCAAAGAAATATTGACTTTTACGACCTGTAGCTAACTGATTCAAAGACACCCAGATTCTTCCTTAGTTTTCCCACCTAGAACCCAAGACATATTTCTACAAATAGGTGCAGTAGCTAGGTCCGGCTGGAACAACATTGGCTTATAAGTAAGTGCCGTGTTATGTCCACCAGAACCCTTTGGACAATCCATTGACGGCTTTTGGGAGTTGGGCTGTACCCTGTCATGGTACCTGTTTGTTGAGCATGCATTCTGGAGTAGGAACACCACCAGCTATGGAAGATACCTAGATGAAAAATAAAGAGCTTCCAGATTAGTGGGAGAGATAAAAAAGCAAACAAGTACTTCTGCTTTAGTGTTAACAGCTCTTGATTTTGTATACAATCGTATTAACGCTTCGGAAAACCTGGGGAGACCAGGGCCATGACTTCTTTAGGGGTCAGGTCCTGCAAGTTGTGGGGTAGAGGATGGACTGATGTGTGGCCAGCTTGAATTAATCCACCTGCTGCAGCCCAGAACCCTATCCAACCTTAACCAGTGAGTTTAAGACACAGGACCCAGGCAGCGGGAGATTTTTGTAAAGAACAAACTATATCCCATGAAGAGCAGATTTTCAGTACAACCCAGAAACCTGGGATGAACAGAACCCTATCACAGACATGGCCCCCCAAGTGTACACTGGGCATCACTTTTTGTGTAACAAAAAGTGCTTAAACACTTTTTGTGTAACAAAAAGTTACACAAATCCCTGTTGGGTTTGCCATTTGATCACTCACACCTGGAATTTTCATCTTGTTCAGGCTGTAATATGGATTTTTGTTTGGCAGAATATGTGTTTGTGTATTTTGCTGGGCTCATTCTTCATGAAGTCAAAATCCACCCTCCTGCCCCCACTTAAACCTGTTGCCTCGAACTCCCAGTCATGGATGCCTGTTCTTGTTCTTCTTCTCTGCCTCTTTATATTAATTTCAGCTTAATAAGGTCTAATGGCCCTGTGATTCCCAGAACAGTTGGTTTCTGGCTGAAAGCAAAACAGAAAACTGCCTGTTTTAGTTACATAAGGTGATATGGCAAGTATTTGCTTCTGAAGAATCAGGATTTATTTATAGTCAGGCGGTGTGAGCGCACTGGGACGTGCGCGCCACCTGCAGGGCCAATGGAGAAAAACACAGTGAAAAACTCATTAACCCTACCTCACAGAAAAGGCAGGAACAGTATAAGGAAAGGCAAAGAAGGCAAAGAGAGCAGAGAGCTCAGCAGGATCCCTTGCAGATAAATATGTGCGACAACACAGCCTTGCAAGCGCTTTAACAAATTCCCTTTGTTCCTGTAGTTTCTTTCTTTTTCTTTTTTTTTTTTTTTTTTCATTTTTAGAGTAGGGAGACACTAAGTTGTCTTTCAGAGAACTTGCTACTTAATGCTACTGTGGGCCAATGTTTTAATAAAAAACAACATGCAAAGCATTTTTTGTTTTGATAAGACAAAGCAGACGTTATTGCAAATTCTGTTAGTATGTGTTTGGGAAGGAGATTCAGCCTCAACCCACCTTCCCCACACCATTTTGGTGTCATTTCCAGCATCCCATATAGTTCTTTGCTTTTTGGTTTTTCGTAACTCAATGCAAACCATACGTGAGCTAGAGTCTAGCAAGCACCTGATGGGCCACTTTTGCTCTGTTTAGGGAGTTCCAGCTTCGTCTTCTCTCTATTGCATTACTGTTGTAAGTTCTCCAATTTTTACTTCTAGTTGCGTTGCTTGCATTTTTTCATTTTCCATTTATTTTTACAAATAGTAATAGGAAAATGCTAAAATATAATCAAATGAACAAATACAGCACTGTAAACAAATACAGTGATTCCACCGAAACTGAATGTTTAGCTAAAAGTCATTCCTGCGATGCACAGCTCAGCTTATTCGTGCAAAACTCCAACTCCTACGTGCAGAAGGCAATGTCACCACGTGCTTATGACAGCATGTTATTTTTTTAAAAAGTTCAATGTATAAAAGTTAGGGACGTTCTTACCGGCAGTCAGATTATAATTGAATCTTGGAGAAAGGGGGGATTTTGGCTTATTTTAGTAAATTCAGTCAATAGTTATTGAATGCCTACAGTATATCAGGTACTGTGCTAGGCATCTATTTTTAAGATACAGGTAGTGGTAGAATGAGGGGAACACCTCTCTTTTGCCCTTACGTATGCTTCCAGATCATCTTTTTGAAGTCGTCTTCATATCCCTTTAGACCACAGATTCTTACCCTCTGCACGGTAGACCTTTTGGACTGGATACTTGTTTGCTGTGGGAGGCTGTCCTGAATATTATAGGATTCTTAGTAGCATCCCTAGCTTCTACCTACTCCATGCCAGTGGCACTCCTCAATCAGGAAATAAAAAATGTCTCTAGATATTGGCATATGTTCCCTGGGGAACAAAATGGCCCCAGTTGAGAACCACTGCATGAGACACTCCAACTTTGTTGACCCCGCTAGAGGAATTTGCATTGGGTTTCCCTGCTGTTCTAGTGAAGGGTTTTACTTCTTGGGTCTGTTTGTTGACAAAGATTTCAGGGCTGGGCACGGAAGACAGGAAGGTTCATGTTCGGCTTGTGATGGTGAACATGTGCCACTTAATGAGGACTCTTTTTTTTTTTTTTAAAGATTTATTTATTTATTTGAGAAAAAGAGCATGAGATAATGCAAGGGGTGTAAAGAGGGAGAGAGAATCTCAAGCAGACTCCACACTGAGTACAGAGCTTGACATGTGGTTCCATCTCACGACCCTGAGACCATGACCCTGAGATCATGACCTGAGCCGAAACCAAGAGTTGGACACTTAACCAACTAAGCCCCCCAGTGCCCCCAATCCACGTTTTTATACCAAAATACAATACTTTGATTTTCTTTCCTTTTTTTTTTGCAGCTGACAGGTATTATATTTCTTTTTTTTTAAATTTTTTAATTATTTCTTAATTTTTTATAAACATATAATGTATTTTTATCCCCAGGGGTACAGGTCTGTGCATCGCCAGGTTCACACACTTCACAGCATTCACCATAGCACATACCTTCCCCAGTGTCCATAACCCCCCTCCCCCTCTCCCAACCTCATATCCCCCCAGCAACCCCCAATTTGTTTTGTGAGATTAAGAGTCACTTATGGTTTGTCTCCCTCCCAATCCCATCTTGTTTCATTTATTCTTCTCCTATCCCCCTAACCCCCCATGTTGCATCTCCATGTCCTCATATCAGGGAGATCATATGATAGTTGTCTTTCTCCGATTGACTTATTTCACTAAGCATGATACCCTCTAGTTCCATCCACGTCGTCACAAATGGCAAGATTTCATTTCTTTTGATGGCTGCATAGTATTCCATTGTGTATATATACCACATCTTCTTTATCCATTCATCTGTTGATGGACATCTAGGTTCTTTCCATAGTTTGGCTATTGTAGACATTGCTGCTATAAACATTCAGGTGCACACGCCCCTTCGGATCACTACGTTTGTATCTTTGGGTAAATACCCAGTAGTGCAATTGCTGGGTCATAGGGTAGTTCTAGTTTCAACATTTTGAGGAACCTCCATGCTGTTTTCCAGAGTGGTTGCACCAGCTTGCATTCCCACCAACAGTGTAGGAGGGTTCCCCTTTTTCCACATCCTCGCCAGCATCTGTCATTTCCTGACTTGTTAATTTTAGCCATGTTAATGAGGACTCTTGTTGCACACACTCACCTCTGCACACCCAACACCCCCACCTCCTTGAACTGTTCCCTATCGCACAAATAAGGGCTGTGTCTACGCAATGTCAACTTGAACAACTCAGCCCCACTCACAGTGTGCTATTATGCAGACAGCATGCCTAGAAAGCTGGTGTGATGCTGTGTGAACTCAGCTTCTGGAACTGAACTGGTGTCTTGGCGCCTTATCCCCTCAAACATAAGGAATGACAGCAGGGAGCTGCAAGTCAAGACAGATTAGAGGGCAGGCCACCCCCGTTGTCCTCAACCCAGCTGTTGGGACTCTCTTACTGGAACAAGGAGGAGAGCAGAGGACAAAGAAGAGCAGAGTGGCGGTGATCTTCAGTCTCTAACAGATGCCGTACACAGCACTGCTGACCACAGATGTAGTCAGAGTCTATATTCACTGGGACTACACTGGTAATTTCTCATTTTAAGTGTATTGGTTAACATTTTTTTTAAAATGCCAATCACAAAAATAGGCAGATCAATGGAACAGAATAAAGAGCCCAGAAATAAACCCACAATTATATGGCCAATTAATTTATGACAAAGGAAGCAAGAACATACAATAGAGAGAAGACAGTCTCTAAATGGTGCCAGGAAAACTGGACAGCCACATGCAAATGAAACTGGACCACTTCTTACACCATACACAAAAATAAACTCAAACACAATTAAAGACCTAACTGTGTGACCTGAAACCATAAAAGTCCTAGAAAAAAAACCTGGGCAGTAATTTTTTTGACATCAGCTGTAGAAATTTTTCCAGGTAATGTCTCCTAAGGCAAAGGAAACCAAAGCCAAATCAAACTATTGGGATGACACTAAAATAAATAGCTTTTGTATAGGAAGGGGAATCATCAACAAAACAACAAAGCAACCAACCGAATGGGGAAAGATATTAGCAAATGATATATTCAATAAGGGGTTAATACCCAAAATATATAAAGAACTCATACAACTCAACACCAACCCCCTACAAAACAAAGACCATAATCCAATGGTCAGAGGAACCAAATAGACATTTTGCCAAAGAAGACATCCAGATGGCCAGCAGACACAAGTATGAAAGTTCCTTAAAAAATTTAAACTAGAATGACTATGTAATCCAGTAATTCCATTACTGGGTATTTACCCAAAGAAAATGAAAACGTTGGAAAGATATATGCACCCCCATGTTTATTGTAGTGTTATTTGCAATGGTGAAGATGTGGGGGCAACCCAGGTGTCCATCCTTAGATGAATGGATAAACACACACACACGCATGCATACATACATGCACACACATGCACACACACATGGGAATATTACTCAGCCATAACAAAGAACAAGATCTTGCCATTTGCAACAACAGGGGTTGGCCTAGAAGGTTTTATACTAAGAGAAATGTCAAAGACAAACACCATATAATTTCACTCATATGAAATTTAAGAAATAAAACAAATGAACAAAGGAAAAAAGAGATTAAAAAAAAAAGACAAAAAGACCCCCAGATTTTTAAATACAGAGAATAAGCCGAGGGGAGTTGGGGGATAGGCGGAGTAGAAAAAGGGGACTGAGAGTGTACTTATCATTGTGAGCATTGAATAATGTACAAAATTATTGGGTTATTATATTATACCTCAAATTAACATAACACTGTTAATGATACTTCCATTTTTTTAGAAAAGAAAATACACATTCTAAAAAAAGAATGCCATTGGGAGGGCACCTGGGTGGCTCAGGGGGTTAAAGCCTCTGCCTTTGGCTCAGGTCATGATCCCAGGGTCCTGGGATCGAGCCCCACATCGGGCTCTCTGCTCAGCAGGGAGCCTGCTTCCCTTCCTCTCTCTCTCTCTGCCTGCCTCTCTGCCTATCTCTGTCAAATAAATAAAAATCTTAAAAAAAAAAAAAAGAATGCCATTGTGGTGAATGCATGCAGTTGGGTTTGGCCTGAGGGTGTGGGCAGCGGGCAGCGGGCAGCAGGGAAGGTGCTGAAGAGCCACTGAGGATGCTCAGTGTCACCGAAAAGGGTCAGGAGAAACCTTGAAGGGCCAACAGCTGAGCCGATTCTGAAGCAGAGAGACAGAAAGACCCAGACACATGAGGGGAGAATCCATGTGACAGCAGAGGCCGAGGTGGGAGGTACTCAGCACAAGCCAGGGAACCCCCAGGATTGACAGCCGCCACCAGCAGCCAAGACAAAGGCCTGGTACAGATCCTCACCTCCAGGCTCCAGAGGGAGAAGGGCCCTGCTGACATCTGTATTTTAGACTTCTGGCCACAAAAACTGGCTGATAACACATTTCCACTGTCTTAAGCAACCCCACTGGGGCCCTTTGTGACAGCAGCCCCAGGAAACTAACATACAGGTCTCCAAACCTGTGTTGAGACCATTGACTTTTCCACTTGGAAAAAATCCATGAAGGTAGATCACTTCTGTCTGCTATCAAAAACCACATTCTTTCTAAACTAAAAATCCAAGCATGAAAAACAACCCTTCTGCCTCTTGGAAAAAAATGTAGAAAATCTTCGTAGCCTCAGTATAGAAAAGAATTTCTTAAAATGCAAAAAGCAAAACGAACCTAAGAAAAGATTGATATATTTGCATCAAAACTGAAAGCTCCTCAGATGCTTGGGTGTCTCAATGGGTTGAGTGTCAGACTCTTGATCTCAGCTCAGGTTTTGATCTCAGGGTGGTGGGTTCAGGCCCCATGTTGGGCTCCACGCTGGGTGTGGAGACTACTTAAAAAAATTAAAATTACAATTAAAAGAAAATTAAAAACTCCTGTACAGTAGAAGACACCACAGATAAAATGAAAAGATAAACCACAGACTAGGAGAAAGTATTCATAGCCTTATGTCGTCCACAAATAATCAATATACAAATTATTTAAAGAAATCCTAAAAATGAAAGGTCAAGTGACTCCATTAAAAACTATGGGCACTTCGTGGAACTGAAAAGAAATGGTCAGTGAATAAAAAAAAGTTAAAGACTGATCTGTTCACACACAAAAAATGAATCATGGAACACTACATCAAAAACTAATGATGAGCTGTGTGCTGAGTAACACATGATTAAAAAAAGAAGACTGATCTGTTCAGAGAAGGGAACGCTCTGCAAAATTAAAATAAATCAGTTCCGTGCATCTCAAAGTATACACATCTGAAGATGTCAAATGAAAATTTCAAGCTGCAGTTTAAGAAAGCCCTTGTCCATAAAAGACAAAGCAGTACCACACATGATGTGTGGATACCTACAGGTAGTAGAAAATTAAAAACATGAACTGAAAAGTTACCCCATTCATCGTGTTTATTTCCTGGGAAAAAATGAGAATGAGGCTGAACATAAGAGCAGGACTGAAGAGAGGGACAACAGGACACATTCTATTTATTTCATTAGAAGGAAATCTGAAGAAAAATGTTGAATTTGTTCAGTTGGCGGTAAATCCTCCAATGCCCATTAGCACATTTTCTGCAAGATTTTGCATCTCTTGAACTTCTGAAAATGCAAGTAATAAACAGTGAAAGCTTTTCAAGTCTTTTCTGAAAACAGTTGAAAAGTAAAGAATCCAATCAGAGAAGAGGTGTATTTAATGCATAAACCATGCATTCTGTTCTGCGGTAATACATTGTGTTTCTAAGATTTATGGTGTGATGCAGAAACCACAGAGCTCATGCGAAGAATGTGTTAGGCACACCACACTCAGTAAACTCATCAGTGGTGTGTTAAAGTGGGAAGTTAGGGACCCAATGAAAACAGCCCAGTTTTATGCACATTAAATGATTAAGAAGTGAACAGTTCCCTTAAAAACTATCTGAAATTTGCGAATGGAGCTTGGGTGTTATTGTAAAATGGTGGAAGGAGGGTTACCTGAACTCTAGGAAGTTGAGATAGCAGGCTGACTAGGCTGGGGTCAGCCAAGGTGGCTGGTAGATGCTTGAAGGGTCTGTGTGAGTGTGTTGTACATTCCTGTTGTACAGCTCGGTTCTCTGTGTCCACCCAGAGCCATGTTTTGCACCCTTTTCATGGCTAACATTTTGTACTGCATGATTTTGTGTTGTGGGGGCTGTCTTGCTCATTGTGGGATGTTCGTCATTGTCCTTGGCCTCTGCCCACTAGATGCTGGTAGCAAATCCCTTGGTCATGACGCAGATGTCTCTAGACATTGTCAGAGACAATGTTCAGAGGACATTTGCCCTCTGAAGGGGCAAAACCACTGCGATTGGGAACTGATGTAGTGTTTCTGACAGACAAAGCTGCATATAAGGAGAAATGAAATTTTGTGAATTTTGTGAATATATATATACATATATCAGTCATGATGGAACAAGTTCACATTTTCAAAGCAAGTATTATAGCAAAAATGGCTGGATTTCATTAAACTTAAAGCAATGAATTTGTGCTTTAAATACGAAGGAATCATTTGTGTTTCAAAAAATCAAACTAAGCTTCACATTGAAAACAACAGAAAGGTGAATATAAGCTAAGAATAAAAGTTGAGACAACTTATACATTAACACCCTTAGGAAATAAATATTGCAGTAGCAATTTGAGGTAAAACTGATTTATAGAAAACAATTCAATAAAAGGTGGAGCATACAGTTAATGTAATTAGAGTGTTTTGAACTAACAGATACATAACATATATACTTCTGCTGATGAACCTCAGGAAATGTTTAGTTTATCCAAGACAACCACAATAATAACCAAAGATGTTAAGCAATTAAAAAAGAACTCAGAATGCCATCAATTTAGGAATAGTCCGGTGACAATGTACATTTCATAGTACACTTCACTGATATATATTATATTTGGTTTAACCTATAGTTTAGGGGCACCTGGGTTGCTCAGTCAGTTTAGCATCCCACTCTTAATTTTGGCTCAGGTCATGGTTTCAGGGTCATGGGATTGAGCCCCAGGTTGGGTTCTGTTCCCAGCATGGAATCTTCTTGCCCCTCTCCCTCTGCTTCTCCCCCCACTTGTGCTCTTTTAAAGTAGTCTTTGTATTGGTTTTGTAAGTAATTTGGAAAATTGCATTTTGGTTTTTAATGTTTACGCCAACTTTCTAGTACATTTTTATGGCCAATTTATACTTTAACGATGAGGTATAAAGGCAGTAATGAGGAACTCTAAACTGCTTGTTCTTCATGGCTGCCAGTGAAATTGGTATAATTAAGCTTTCATGTAAGGAACAGGGTTTTTTGCTCACGCAAGAAGAAAATCATTTCCAGTAACTTAATTGGGACTGGGCACATTGGAGTGATAGAAAGTTTAGAAAAAAAGTTTATGAAATGTATTGTTACAGAAGAGCCATCTCTTATCAAGGCAATTATCTGAAATTTTGAAGTCATCTTCCCTCCATAGAAAGAGTGATACACATACGTCTTTCAACATGAGAAAAATGTACCGTAGAGAAAGAGTATTTGAAGAAACAGACATTGCACTGAAACCATTAACAATTTTAGTGTGATATTGTAGACTCGAAAGGAAATATGCATTAAATACTAAGGTGTTTTTATTTATATATTTTAAATTTATTATTATTATTTTTTAAAGATTTTATCTATTTGTTTGAGAGAGAGAGAGAAAGAAAGAGAGAGAGAGCATGAGCAGGTGGGAGGGGCAGAGGGGGGGTAGAAGCAGACTCCCCGCTGAGCAGGGAGCTTAATGTGGGGCTCAATCCCAGTACCCTGGGATCATGACGTGAGCTGAAGACAGACCCTTAACCTACTGAGCCATCTAGGAGTCCCTAAGGTACTTTTAATTACAATGTTCAGAATCTGAATTTATTTTATTTTTCTGAGTGGAAACTGTGTCTTTCCACCCTACTCTACTGCTTCCCTTACAAACTAGAAGCAAGATATAAAGCCCAGTAAAACTGTGCATCATTTCAGCAAGTCTTGCTTCATGTTTTTTTGGTTGGAATTCTAGTTTTGTAATTATTAAGATAATTGTCTTTGTATTCTTTGTGAAAAATGCAATCTTGAAATAGGGTGCAAAACACAACTTTTTGCTACTCATAGCCATTATTTGGTCACTTTTTCGGAGCAGGTAGGGAGAATAATATCAGATTACTCTTAATCATATCCAACTTTAATCTTGGTTTGATTGTGTCTAAATTACACTGTTCAGTTTTCCTACAGCATCAGAATGCTTTCTGTTAGCTCTGGGTTGGCTTGGCCCGTTTGCTTCCGTGACGGTGCTCATAGGACTGTCATCTTGTGCCCAAGGGAAGAAATGTTGGTTAGTAGGCATACGAACCACCAGATGGCTCCCTTAGGTTTTTGAATCTCCACTTGGATAAGGAAGTTGGCTTTCTCTGAAGAAATTACTTGAGTAAATTTTGAATAATGCCCTAATGTGGTAATGTGAGCAGATCTTCATCATTTCAAATGAAATGTATAGGTTTAGAGCTGGTGGGGGGTTACCATACAAGATTGTCGGGATGGTTCTACTACACACATCATGACTTATCATCTTCGTTGGCTTGCTTTTTAACTGGCGTGTGTGTGTTACTCAGTGTTGAAATGCCTCATATCTCCTTTCTTTTTCTTTCATCTAGCCTTTCTTTAGTGCATATGCTGTGCATTAGGAATCTCATAACTGGGCCTAACCCTTCAAAAGACAGGGTTGGGAGTTCACACCCAGAGCAGAATGGACAAATTGTGTGTTGCTCATCTGATATCAGTATTCTCTGCTCATCTTGGGTACTTGCTTCTCATAGTTCTCACTATTGGGCACTTTCCAGTCTGTAGAGTACTCCAAGACCCAGTGGGAGAGATTCTGTAACCAAAAAGAAACAAGCAAGAGATTATGGGTGTGTTTTTTCATTGTGCTAAGAACACAACATGAGATACAATGTCTTTAATTTTTAAGTACAAGTATAGTATCGCTAACTGTAGGCACAACACTGTCAGTAGATCTTTGGCTGAAGAAGTTCTAGCTTTTGGGGCACCTGGGTGGCTCAGTTGGTTAAGCGACTGCCTTCAGCTCAGGTCATGATCCCAGAGTCCTGGGATGGAGTCCCACATCGGGCTTCCTGCTCCTTGGAGAGTCTGCTTCTCCCTCTGACTTTCTCCCCTCTCATGCTCTCTCTCTCAAACAAATAAATAAAAAATCTTTAAAAAAAAAAAGAAAAAAGAAGTTCTAGCTTTTTTTGGTGACAGCCATTCTAACAGATATGAGATGAGATCCCTTTGTGGTTTTACTTTGCATGCATCTCCCTGAGGTTTAGTGACATTGAGCACCATTTCATATACTTGCTGGCCATTTGTATGTCTTCTTGAAGAAATGTTGATTCAAGTCCTTTGCCCCTTTTCACAATCTGGTTCTTTGATTTTTTTTTTCTTGTTGAGTTGTAAGAGTTCCTTATAAATTGTGGACATTGACTCCTTATCAGATATATGATTTACAAATACTTTCTCCCATCCCTTAGGTTGTCTTTACATTCTGTTGATTGTTTCCTTTTCTGTGCAGAAAGTTTTTAGTTTGATGTCATCCTGTTTGTCTATTTTTGCTTTTGTTGAGCTGTGCTTTGGCTCATATCCAAGAAATCATCGCCCAGTCCCACGTCAAGGAGCTTACCTCTGTGTGCTCCAGGTTCAAGTCTTATGTTTAAGCCTTATCCATTTCAAGTTGATTTTTGTGTATGGTATAAGAGAGGGGTCTGATTTCATTCTTTTGCATGTGTATAACCAGTTTTCCCAGCACCATTTGTCAAAGAGACTATCCGTTTCCCATTTTGCATACGTGGCAACCTTGCTGTTGATCAGTTGACCATATATGTGTTCATATATTTCTGGGGTCTCAACTCTGTTCTCCTGGTTTATATTTCTGTCTTTATACCAGTTGCATACTGCTTTAATTACCCTTGCTTTGTAATATATTTTGAAATCAGGAAATGTGATGCCTCCAGCTATATTCATCTTTCTCAAGATTTGTTATTTAGAATTGATTGTGGTTCCTTGTAAATTTAAGGATTGCTCTTTCTATTTCTGTTTTTAAAATGTCATTGTGACTTTGATAGGAATTCTGTTAATTATATAGATAGCTTTGGGTAGTATGGACATTTTAACAATATTAAGTCTTTCCAATCCATGAACCAGGATGTTTTATTTACTTGAATCTTCTTTAATTTCTTTCATCCGTGTTTTATAGTTTTCAGTGGACAATCCTTTCACCTCCTTGGTTTAGTTTATTTTATTCTTTTTGATGCTTTGAAATAGGATTGTTTTCTTAATTCCTTCCTGGATAGTTCACTGTTAGTGTATAGAAGTACAACTGATTTTTGTAAGTTGATGGTATATCCTGTAACCTTACTGTATTTGTTTACAAATAGTTGTTTTGTGGAATATGTAGGGTTCTTTACATAGAATATTGTGTGATCTGCACAGACGATTTTACTTCTTCCTTTTCTATTTGGATGCCTTTTATTTCTTTGCTCTTTTTTAGGACTCCTTTACTATGTTGAAAAGAAGTGATGAGAATGGGCACTCTTGCTTTGTCCTGATCTTAGAGGGAAAGTGTTCAGTTTTCAACATTGAGTATGTTGTTAGCTGTGGGCTTGTCAGATATGGCCTTTATTATATTGAGTAAATTCCTTCTATAACTACTTTCTTGATTTTTTTTTTTCACGAAAGGATGTAAATTTTGTCAAATGGTTTTTTTTCACCAATTAGGAGGATCGTGTGTGTGTGTGTGTGTTTTAAATTCTCTATTCTGTTCATGTGGTGTAGCATATTAATCATTTTACATGTGTTTGAACTGTTCTTAGATCTCAAGATTCAACTGCACTTGGCCATGGTATATGAACCTTTTAGTGTGTGGCTGAATTAGGTTTGCTAATATTTTATGAGGTTTTTGTTTTTGTTTTTTGCCTCTGTGTTCATTAGGGATATTGGCCTGTAGGTTTCTTTTCTTGTAGTGTCCTTATGTGGCTTTGGTATCAATGTAATGCTGGCCTTGTAGAATGAGTCTGGAAGTGTTCCCTTGTCTTCAGTTTTTTGGAAGAGCTTTGGAAGGATTGGCATAAATTCTTCTTTAACTGGTTGGTAAAATTCACGAGGGAAAGCATCTGGTCCTGGGCTTTTCTTTGTTGGGAGGTTTTTGACTGCTAATTCAATCTCCTTATTCGTGGTCGGTTCAGATTTTCTGTTTCTTCATGATTCAGTCCTGGTAGGTTGTATGTTCCTAGAAATTCTAATTCTTTTGGTTATTCAGTTTGTTGGTGTGTAATTATTCACAGCAGTCTCTTACAGCCTTTTGTATTTCTGTGGCATCAATTGTAATTTCTCCTCTGAAGTTTCTCATTAAAGATTCACCCGAGGAACTGTTGAGTCTCACTCATTTCACAAATGCACCACTGTAGGTCTCATGGTACAGGTTATCATAATGATGAAAGAAATCTGCAAGGAGAAATTCACCCATTGTCCTTGAGATCACCAGATATGAGGCAACAGGGAGTAGGCAGGCTGAACTGAGCAGCCATTCACCTCTTCTCTTCTCTTTTTAGGGTTAGAACCACTTTGTATTGACTTCATTCAAAACCACTTACCAGAAAACTCTAGGAACTCAATAAGTACTAACTCCTAACAGTGATCCTGTGTCTCCCTGTCAACCCTACTCCTCCTTCAATCAGTTTTTATGTAGCAAGTTTGTTTTGCAGTTATCCTAGGGAAAAACCTGTGAATAACTGTTAGCAGCTGTAGGGGCCCCCAAATAATTGCTCAACGGAACCTTTAGATTCCAGTCCTCCAGGAAGTATGGGTGAAAAATCTACATGGGAAAAACTTTAGAGCAGTAGATCTCAGATTTTAACACACATAAGAATCACCTAGACATTTTGTTAAAGCAAAGATTTCTGGACCCCATCTTTAGAGATCTGGGTGGAAAAAGGGATATGAATTTGCATTTCAAATGAGCTCCCTTGTGATGCTGGTGATGCTGATGCTGGTGGCCCATGGACTAGCCTTCAAGCAGAAAGACCTTCAAAAACATGGTTTTAGGGGGGAGCAAGATGGCGGGGAAGTAGGAGGAGGCACCATTTCAACCTGTACCCTAAAGTGAGCTGATTACCTACCAAAGAACTCCGACCACCCATGAAATCAGCCTGAGATCAGAATTATACACGTCTGGATCTCTACAGGAGCAGAAGACGCCAGTGGCAGGTAAAGCAGACTGGGAGCATCGGACTGATATCGGAAGATAAACAAAAGGGGGAGGGAGCCACCAGAGGTGACCGATTGGAAAGTAACACCCCAACACGAGAGTGCTCTGCGTCTGGGGACCAGCGTTAACTTGGAGTCTGGTTGAAAGCACTCAAAAAACAAACAGCAAAGGATCGCGGTGGGGGGGGGGGGGTAATAGTGGGAACCTGGGCTGTTAGGGTCAGGGACCTAAGTCCCCAGACCCAGGACAGCCTCCCCTGGCGCAGAGCCAGAGAGAGTGCGGCGGAGAAATCAGGTCTCGGTCCCTGAGCCGCGAGTGCACCTGAACGCCAGCGCGCCTGAGAACGAGTGGGGTCTGTCTCCCTTGAGGGGCTGGGAGCCTGGCCTGACGGCAATCCTGAAACGCGCACGTCCCACACCCTCCCTTGGGATAGGTGCTCATAGGCGCTAGCCTGGAGCTCTGGCAGCAGGAAAAACCAGACATTCCCAGCCCGGGACAGCGGGAAAATTTCAGTGCGCGATCTCTGCTCGGAACCTCTCTGGCGGTCTGGAGCTGCCTAGACAGCCACAGCTGCCCTGGTTTTGGGCACAACGAGGAGCTCCTGCATCCCCAGGGACAGTGACCCAGAACCAACTCTGCCAGCAGCTTTTGCAAAACAGTCTGAGGCTTCTCTCTGAGAGGGAGGTTGGGGTGCTGTTTGCTCTCCTCTAAACCTCCAAAAACCATCAAAAGCTGTCAAGGCGAGAGAAAGCAGATGAAAGAACATAAAAACCCCCAGAGAACAAAAGGCTGAAAAAAAAAACACAACAGTTTCCTGAAAAAAAAAGAGCTCACCCCCTTGAGGGGAGTGGGAGGACCTAACTCAGGGAACATCATTGTCTGAAAACCCACGTGGCAGGCCCCTCCCCCAGAAAACCAACCAGGAAGGAAGGAAAAAAAAAAAAAAAGACTACAAGAGAACAACCACCACTACTTCATAAATACAACTTTTATTTTTAACTCTTTACCAATATTCTGGTTCTTTTTTTTATACATACAGATAATTTTTTAACCTATTTACCATCACACTGAGATGTCCAGTACATCAAATTCTTTAATAACCTTCTAACCTGAAATTTTTGATACATACACCCGTGTTTTTCTTTTGTTTTTCTATTTTTTTAATTTTAACTTAGTTTAGTCTAGTTTATTCTTTTTTTAATTTTTATTTTCTACTATACATATAGAGTTAAACTTCAAGGTAACCCCCTTTCCCCAATCAATGCTACCCCTATAGGCAAACCAGTTTCTAATCCCCCTGTAACTTAGGAAAGTTGAGTTCCTTAACAAAAACATCAAGATACCTTCAGGAAGAATCAAAATAACCTTCCTCACCCACACTGAGAATCTATAACCATTCTCCCAATTTTTCCTTCTGTCAGTGTTTCTGTGAATTTGTGTCTGTCCTGACAATATATAAATCTTATACTTGGGGTTCTTTCTGAGGAGGTTTTCCCCTTTTTTTTGCTTATATATACATATTTTTTTCTCTTGTCATATACTTTTATCACTCTTTGTCTGTCTGTTTTTGTTTGTATACTCCACAAATCTTACCTTGTGGCCCATTTGGGCTGAGCCTTCTCTTATATCTTCCCTTTTTTTCCTATCTCTCTCTCTCTTTTTTTTTTTCTTCCTTTTTTCTTTCCCCTTTTTTTTCTTTCTTCTTCTCTATTTCTTTTTCTTTTCTTTTTTCTCTCATTTGGGTGGGGAATCCTGATTGCACAGAAGCGTTCCAGGGTGCACATTGACTGCACCACAATCGATAAGTCCAGCTGCATCTGTTTAGTCATCTCTTACCAAAATGACTAGGAGGAGGAATACCCAACAGAAGAAAAATACAGAGGATGGGCCTTCTGCAACAGAACTAATGGCTATCGACATAGACAATATGTCAGAAAAGGAATTCAGACTAACAATTATCCAGGCAATAGCTAGGTTGGAGAAAGCCATGGATGACCAAACAGAATTGATTAGGGCAGAACTGAAAGCCACCAGGGATGATGTTCACAATGTTAGGGCAGAACTGAAAGCCCCCAGGGATGATGTTCAAAATGCTCTCAATGAGTTCCAGTCCAATCTAAATTCTCTAAAAGCTAGGGTAACTGAGACAGAAGATAGAATTAGTGATCTGGAGGACAAACAGATAGAGAGAAAGGATCAGGAGGAAGCCTGGAACAAACAGCTCAGAAGCCATGAAAACAGAATCAGGGAAATAAACGATGCCATGAAACGTTCCAACGTCAGAATTATTGGAATCCCTGAAGGGGAAGAAAAAGAAAGAAGTCTAGAAGATATAGTGGAAGAAGTTGTCTATGAAAATTTTCCCAATCTCACGAATGGAAACAATGTTCATGTACTAGAGGCAGAAAGATCTCCTCCCAAGATTTTAGATTCTCGAAAGTCCTCACGGCACCTTATAGTTAAAACGGGGAATTATGTTTCAAGAGAGACCCTCTTAAAAGCAGCTAGGACAAAGAAGCTTCTTACATACAGAGGAAAGCCCATTAGAATAACGTCAGACCTTTCCACAGAGACCTGGAAAGCCAGGAAGGGCTGGCAAAATATATTCAGAGTACTAAATGAGAAGAACATGCAACCAAGAATACTCTATCCAGCAAGACTGACATTTAAAATGGATGGAGAGATAAAGAGTTTCCAAGACCGGCAAGGCTTAAAAGACTATGCAACCACCAAGCCGACACTGCAGGAAATATTAAGGGGGTACCTATAAAAGAGAAAAAATCCTAAGAATATCATTGAACAGAAATATAGAAACAATCTATAGACAGAAAGACTTCAAAGGCAACACGATGTCAATAAAAACCTATCTCTCAATAATCACTCTCAATGTGAATGGCCTAAATGCGCCCATAAAACGACACAGGGTTGCAGATTGGATAAAACGACAGGACCCATCCATATGTTGTCTACAAGAGACCCATTTTGAACCTAAGGATACACCCAGACTAAAAGTGAAGGGATGGAGAAGCATCTTTCATGCCAATGGGCCTCAAAAGAAGGCCGGAGTAGCGATTCTCATATCAGATAAATTAGATTTTAAACTAAAGACTGTAGTCAGAGATACAGAAGGACACTACATAATTCTTAAAGGGACTATCCGCCAAGACGATCTAACAATTGTGAATATCTATGCCCCCAATATGGGAGCACCCAATTACGTAAGAAAACTATTAATCAAGATAAAGAGCCATATTGATATGAATACAATAATAGTAGGAGATCTTAATACGCCTCTCTCAGAAATAGACAGATCATCGAAGCAGAAAATTAATAAAGAAATAAGAGCATTGAATGAAACATTGGACCAGATGGACCTCATAGACATATACAGAACATTCCACCCTAAAACAACAGAATACTCATTCTTCTCAAGTGCACATGGAACCTTCTCCAGAATAGACCACATACTGGGTCACAAAGCAGGACTCAACCGATACCAAAAGACTGACATTATTCCCTGCATATTCTCCGATCACAATGCTTTGAAACTGGAGCTCAATCACAAGGAAAAGTTCAGAAGGAACTCAAACACCTGGAAGCTAAAGACCACCTTACTTAAGAATGCTTGGATCAACCAGGAGATCAAAGATGAACTTAAACAATTCATGGAAACCAATGAGAATGAAGACACCTCAGTCCAAAACCTATGGGATACAGCAAAGGCGGTTCTAAGGGGGAAATACATAGCCATCCAAGCCTCCCTTAAAAACATTGAAAAATCCAGAATACACCAGCTGTCTCTACACCTTAAAGAACTGGAGAATCAACAACAAATCAAACCAACTCCACATGCAAGAAGGGAAATAATCAAGATGAGAGCAGAGATCAATGAGGTAGAAACGAGAGATACAGTAGAACGTAACAATGAAACTAGAAGCTGGTTTTTTGAAAGAATCAATAAGATCAATAAACCATTGGCCACACTAATCCAAAAGAAAAGAGAGAAAGCCCAAATTCATAAAATTATGAATGAAAAGGGAGAGATCACAACTAACACCAAGGAAATAGAAACAATCATCAGAAATTATTACCAACAGTTATATGCCAATAAGCTAAGCAACCTAGATGAAATGGATGCATTCATGGAAAGCTACAAACTCCCAAAATTGAACCAGGAAGAAATTAACAACCTGAATAGACCGATATCTAGTAATGAGATTTAAGCAGTGATCAAAAACCTCCCAAAAAACAAGAGCCCAGGACCTGACGGATTCCCTGGGGAATTCTACCAAACTTTCAAAGAAGAAATAACACCAATTCTCCTGAAGCTGTTCCAAAAAATTGAAGCAGAAGGAAAACTTCCAGACTCTTTTTATGAAGCCAGCATTACCCTGATCCCCAAACCAGGCAAAGACCCTACCAAAAAGGAGAATTTCAGACCAATATCACTGATGAATATGGATGCAAAGATTCTCAACAAGATCCTAGCAAACAGGATCCAGCAGCACATTCAAAAGATTATCCACCATGACCAGGTGGGATTCATCCCTGGGTTGCAAGGTTGGTTCAACATTCGCAAATCAATCAGTGTGATAGAACACATCAATAAGAGAAGAGAGAAGAACCACATGGTCCTCTCAATTGATGCAGAAAAAGCATTTGACAAAATCCAGCATCCGTTCCTGATGAAAACGCTTCAAAGTATAGGGATAGAGGGAACATTCCTGAACTTCATAAAATCTATCTATGAAAGACCCACAGCAAATATCATCCTCAATGGGAAAAAGCTTGCAGCCTTCCCGTTGAGATCAGGAACACGACAAGGATGCCCACTCTCACCACTCTTGTTCAACATAGTATTAGAAGTTCTAGCAACGGCAATCAGACAACAAAGAGAAATCAAAGGTATCCAAATTGGCAAGGAAGAAGTCAAACTCTCTCTCTTCGCAGATGACATGATTCTTTATATGGAAAACCCCAAAGACTCCACCCCCAAACTACTAGAACTCATACAGCAATTCAGTAACGTGGCAGGATACAAAGTCAATGTACAGAAATCAGTGGCTTTCTTATACACTAACAATGAAAATACAGAAAGGGAAATTAGAGAATCGATTCCATTTACTATAGCACCAAAAACCATAAGATACCTGGGCATAAACCTAACCAAAGAAGTAAAGGACCTGTACTCGAGGAACTACAGAACACTCATGAAAGAAATTGAAGAAGACACAAAAAGATGGAAGACTGTTCCATGCTCTTGGATTGGAAGAATAAACATTGTTAAAATGTCTATACTGCCTAGAGCAATCTATACTTTTAATGCCATTCCGATCAAAATTCCACCGATATTTTTCAAAGAGCTGGAGCAAATAATCCTAAAATTTGTATGGAGTCAGAAGAGACCCCGAATTGCTAAGGAAATGTTGAAAAACAAAAACAAAACTGGCGGCATCACGTTACCCGATTTCAAGCTTTACTACAAAGCTGTGATCACCAAGACAGCGTGGTACTGGCATAAAAACAGACACATAGACCAGTGGAACAGAGTGGAGAGCCCAGATATGGACCCTCAACTCTATGGTCAAATAATCTTCGACAAAACAGGAAAAAATATTCAATGGAAAAAAGACAGTCTCTTCAATAAATGGTGCTGGGAAAACTGGACAGCGATATGTAGAAGAATGAAACTCGACCATTCTCTTACACCGTTCGCAAAGATAAACTCGAAATGGATAAAAGACCTCAACATGAGACAGGAATCTATCAGAATCCTAGAGGAGAACATAGGCAGTAACCTCTTCGATATCAGCCACAGCAACTTCTTTCAAGATAAGTCTCCAAAGGCCAAGGAAACAAAAGCAAAAATGAACTTTTGGGACTTCATCAAGATCAAAAGCTTCTGCACAGCAAAGGAAACAGTCAACAAAACAAAGAGGCAACCCACGGAATGGGAGAAGATATTTGTAAATGACAGTACAGACAAAAGGTTGATATCCAGGATCTACAAAGAACTTCTCAAACTCAACACACACAAAACAGATAATCATATCAAAAAATGGGCAGAAGATATGAACAGACACTTCTCCAACGAAGACATACAAATGGCTATCAGACACATGAAAAAATGTTCATCATCACTAGCCATCAGGGAGATTCAAATTAAAACAACATTGAGATACCACCTAACACCAGTTAGAATGGCCAAAATTAGCAAGACAGGAAACAACGTGTGCTGGAGAGGATGTGGAGAAAGGGGAACCCTCTTACACTGTTGGTGGGAATGCAAGTTAGTGCAGCCACTTTGGAGAACAGTGTGGAGATTCCTGAAGAAATTAAAAATAGAGCTTCCTTATGACCCTGCAATTGCACTGCTGGGTATTTACCCCAAAGATACAGATGTAGTGAAAAGAAGGGCCATTTGTACCCCAATGTTTATTGCAGCAATGGCTATGGTCGCCAAACTGTGGAAAGAACCAAGATGCCCTTCAACGGATGAATGGATAAGGAAGATGTGGTCCATATACACAATGGAGTATTATGCCTCCATCAGAAAGGACGAATACCCAACTTTTGTAGCAACATGGACAGGACTGGAAGAAATTATGCTGAGCGAAATAAGTCAAGCAGAGAGAGTCAAGTATCATATGGTCTCACTTATTTGTGGAGCATAACAAATAACATGGAGGACATGGGGAGATGGAGAGGAGAGGGAGTTGAGGGAAACTGGAAGGGGAGATGAACCATGAGAGACTATGGACTCTGAAAAACAACCAGAGGGTTATGAAGGGGCGGCGGGAGGGGGTGGGGTGGGGTGGGAGGTTGAGGAACCAGGTGGTAGGTAATAGGGAGGGCACGTACTGCATGGAGCACTGGGTGTGATGCCAAAACAATGAACACTGTTATGCTGTAAATAAGCAAATAAAAATAAATAAATTAAGTAAAAAAAAAAACAAAAAACAAAAAAAAAACCATGGTTTTAATACTCAGTTTTTGTCACCTGTAGGGAGGAATTCTTTGTAGGTAAACAACAGGGTGCAGCCACATTGAATCATCTGCAAGTCCAAAGCACACATGATTATGTGTCTTGGGACTCATGACTTTCATTAGGATGTAAAGAAGCCTAATTTGGTCCATCTCCAGAATTCCTAGCAAAGAGAACCTTTGGAGTATCAAGGCAAGAAGAGGAAGGATGTTGGAACATTACCCAAAGAATGTTCCTACTTGGTTTTATGTCTTCAGTTACATTTAGAGGAGATGATTGCAATGTATCTCAAGACATCCTCCCATTAATAACACAGAGGAACTGATGTCTGCTGTTGAACATGAGGAGACATGACAAGTGATGAGAAATGTGGCAAGTCTGTGACCAGCCTCCTCCAACAAGTCACTGCAGGGCATTCTGACCGATCTTTCAACCCAGCCATTGCTTCCAGGCAATGAGACCCAAAGGTGACATCGTAGATAAGTTGACTGTTGAAGGATTCTCTAATCTCAACTAAAGTAAACAGAGATCCATTGTCCCAAGCCAGTGGCTGGCACAAAGCCCTGATTTTCTTGACAGAGTTTAGACATGAAATAGGAGACTTGCAAGCATTTTTTGAGAATGATACCTCTACCTTGGAGAAAAATATTTTTATCTCTTGAATGGCCCTGCAGAATCAATAAGGATTCATATCTAAGGCTTTTCTCATCCATGGAAAGATGTCTGCTCTTGGCAGGTGATACCAAGGACCTGTTGTGTGTGCTATCATCCATTAGCCTTTTCAGCCTTAGAATTAACTGCAACTCAAGGACATATATCAAACTATGCATGTGAATAGTTCTGAGAAGCCAACAATAGGTTACCTATCTTCTGGAATTTATGAATCCACTCAACAGAGACCTTTGGCAAGACTCTGTGTGAGATGATATAATACAAGTCCTGACTTATGGACTTGCTGCCATTGGGTGAGGTGTCGATGTACATATGCAAATAATTAGACTGGTTAATTAATTAATTAATTAATTTTTTAAAAAAATTATTTATTTATTTGACAGAGAGAGACCACAAGTAGGCAGAGAGGCGGGCAGAGAGAGAGAGGAGGAAGCAGGCTCCCTGCTGAGCAGAGAGCCCGATGCGGGACTCGATCCCAGGACCCTGAGATCATGACCTGAGCTGAAGGCAGCAGCTTAACCCACTGAGCCACCCAGGTGCCCCTAGACTGGTTAATTTACATCACATCATAGCAGACAGTGTGCTGGGTAGCATCAGGGGTGGAAGGACTGGCTTGGTGTCATGCAGGTGGTTAGGGATTGAGGAAGGATTTGCCAGGCAGAACCTGAATTTCAAGTCCAAAGGACTAGAGTCTGGAAAAGCATGGCCACTGGGACATACGGACATGGAGACAGGGACCATGTTGTAACTTATATAGTCTCATTTCCTCATTTCACTCACCACGTAAGTATTTTGAGACTGATTGCAATACATTTTTTTTTTTTTTTACGGGGTAGACAGTCTTGAAGAGAGCTAGCAACTTGTCTGTGTCCAGCTCCTTCCACATTCAGCTTAATAAAACACTTTACAGAACTCCGTTTAAAAAAGAACGGAATTCCTCTAGAAGAGATGTATTAGGGAGGTCATTTATTGCTCAATTTCATACTGCAGGTCAAAATCTGGGATTCTGGTGTTTGATAGTTCAGAGCTTCCAAATTTCATGTTGGTTTCTCTGGCCACCATTCATTCATATATTTGTTCACTCATTCAAAAAATATTTACTGAGCATATCCTAGGTGACAGGCTCTTTCTAGGTATCAGAAATACAGAATTGAACAGAACCGTGTACTCACAGAGCTCATTACCTAGGAGAGGGAAACCCACAGTAATAGGCAAACACATAAATGATTGGTACTTACAGGTAAGGGAGCACTGTGAAGATCTGATGGAGAATCACTGGCGGGAAACAGTAGGTTTGGGTTGAATGGGAAATCAGTGGTGGGAGTCATGTTTGGCTGCTTTCTATCCTGCAGACAAGTACGGGTTATGGATGCAATGCCAGTCCCTAGGGGTCAGAATTACTGGTAACATTTTCCAACAGAAGTTTTTGCAGGAGTTGTTTAAAGCCCTTGCTGGTTTCTAAGCACAATGGGGTCTTTTACTGGGGGACCCCCATTTTACCGATCACCAGCGTGCCTTAGGGAGTGTGAGTAGAGACGCTGCTGTAGGGTGGAGTGAATTTCTGTACATGGAGGGAGTGAGAAATGGAAGAGGTCTGGGAGAGAGGAACCTGGATCTGGACATGTCAAGAGCAGGCAGGGCTAGGAGAAAACAAAGCCTCTGCTGAGAGCTTGGGCAAGGAAGGACTTTGGAGCAAAAACAGGGCTGTCTTGTCTTGATGTGTGTCTCTGCTGTTGTCTGTGCAGAGCGAGAAGGGACCTTCCTCCATGCTGTCTTTGAGCCTCAGCTGGGTCTGCATCGGTCATCAGTGCTATTCTGTGGCTGGAACCTTTTTGGTGAATTAAAAGCAGGGCTGAGTTGGGTGTCCAGGCTTGCGTGGTGAATAGCAAAATCCAATCAGGGGACATAGACCAGCAAGAAGAACCAACGCACTTGAATTCCAGAGAGTTTGTACTTGAATTCCAGAGAGGTCTGAAATTAGCACTGATTGTAAAGTCATCCCTTAGAAGTACGAGAAATGTGTCCATCATTATCCTCATATGGACACCTCATATGGAAGGTGGAAAGAATTATTCTTTACGAAGGTATTGTGAAGAATACATAGCCAAGTGCTTGGCACATTGTACTATTGTGGACTGAATGTGTGTCCCCCAAATTCATGTTGAAATCCAAACCTCTAACATGACAGTATTAGAAGGTGGGTCCTTTGGGAGAGAGGTAGGTCCTGACGGTGGGATTAGTTAGGTAGTGCCCTTAGAAGAAGAGGCAAGAGCAAACTCTTCCTTTCTGCTCTCCCCCACAGGAGGGCATAGCAGTATTTGAAAAGTGGGAACCCAGCTCTCCCTAGACCCAGAGCTGTCAGCATGGTGACACTGGACTTCAAGAACAGTGAGAAATAAGTGTTTGTTAAAGCCACCCGATCTCTGGTGACCTGCTGTGGCGGCCTGAACTAAGACAATATCCCTTCCATTCAACCAATGTAGAACTCCTCTCCCACAGCCTACCGGGGCATTTGGACCAGGTGACCTCAAAGGGCCTTACCATTTCAATGTGACGAAGGATCAAAATCCCCATTTTTACTGAGTTTCTCGTATTATGGCAGCAACAAGAGAAACACGGTCATTGAAATGCATACCATGTAACTGGGACCACTTGAAAGAAGAATTTAAAAAACTAGAAAAATACAGTAAACAGTTAACATATACTATTTAAGAAACAAGTGACAGGATGCTGAAAGCGTTAATCAACCTACCTCTAACGGCAGTACATGGAAAGCGGCGTGGGCTGGAACTTGTGTAGAGGGAAGAAGAATGGTCTACACTATACGCACAGTCTTGGAGACAAGACTGCATATATGGATATAGGAAGAGACTAAAGCCTCTGGGGTGTTGGGCTGTGGGTGGGCATGTGTGTGGGCCCACACATCTTAATCAAGCAATCTCGTGGAGTCACACTTTACTAATTTAGAACTTACGATTATTTGGAAAGAGACAGTCTACAGTTGGGGAGGATGGAGACTTGTTCGCTTTTTGAACACTTGAATTCTCAAGCAGGAGAATTGGAGAATTATAGCTCACAAAGGAAAAAGGTGAAGTATGTACAGCTCAGAGAGGTTAAGTAACTTTTCTTAATCAACACAACTGGTCAGTGATAAAGCAAGCCTGCCTTTCCTGGCGTCATTTACAGGGCATCTCATCTGAGAAAGAAGGGGAAGGATTTCTACTTACGGAAACAATGATTAAAAATGCCATAGAAGAATCCGTTATGTAAAAGCATGCTGGACTGCAGCCTGGCACACGTGAACATGCGTCTCCTGCTCTCGTTATCCTTAGTGATCAGCCTGTAGATTAAATGAGAACAAGGCCTCCGCGAGGCAGCAGTTTCTCTGTGAACCAAAAGTAATTTTTTTCAGATTAAAATACACTGAGGGCGCCTGGGTGGCTCAGTGGATTAAGCTGCTGTCTTTGGCTCAGGTCATGATCTCCGGGTCCTGGGATCGAGTCCCGCATCGGGCTCTCTGCTCCGCTGGGAGCCTGCTTCCTCCTCTCTCTCTGCCTGCCTCTCTGCCTACTTGTGATCTCTCTGTCAAATGAATAAATAAAATCTTTAAAAAATTTTTAAAAAAAATTTTAAAATACACTGTATATTATCATGTGCATGTCGTAGTTTTTTTTTTTTTTAAGATTTTGTTTATTTATTTGACAGAGCAAAAAGAGCAGAGGGTGAGGGAGAAGCAGGCTCCCTGCTGAGCAAGGAACCCAGTGCAGGGCTCGATCCCAGGACTCCAGGATCATGACCTGAGCCAAAGGCAGACCCTTAACTGACTGAGCCACCCAGGTGCCCCCCTGCAGTAGTTTTAATAAACATGAGCAGGGTTTGTTGTTGTTTTTTTTTAAATGTATTTCTGGATTTGCATCTTTTTATTTTTGGTTGTCTTTTATCTTAGAAGTATAAGGAAAATGGCATTCATACAAATGGAGAAGGTTCCAAGTTTATACTCTGGGGCATTTATTTCCCTGAGAGTGTCCTATAGTTAACTAAGGGTAGGAGTCACCTCGCTGCCTGGGCTTGTCCCTTCTTCAGATTCATCACAGCTGTCACTGTGTCTTCTGGGTAAGAGTGGAATGTCGCTGTTGGACAAAACCAAAATTTTGTAAATCTGCTTTGAAGAACACAGTTGCATAGGTTCCTATTGTTGTGAATGCTGAGGAGTCTTTGCATTTAGAAGGCTATTTGGTTAAAATTACCTGTGCAAAGGTGAAAAAAAAAAATAGAAGGCTATTTGGGGAAGTGTTCATATTTTGTGAACTTTCATATTTTATGAATTTTATGCGGGCATATTTTATGCCCCCACTTGGGGGCAGATGGCCAGGTGCCTGGGATCTAAATGGAGGGAGATGCTCCTTCTATCTTGAAATAAAACCCTGCCCGGCCTTACTTCTCTGGATCTTCCTTTGGGTCTAACCAGGTAACTCAACATGCACCATCTGTGTCCAGATTTCTATTACTAGAGATGTTTGATGGAACTGTGGAAGTGTTGAAGGCACATTTCCTTCCACCTTCTCTTTAGACATGTGGTGGGGGGATCTGGGGAGCACCCGCAGATCCATGACAGACCCACGATCTTCTGTCTCTGAAATCAGCGTGCAGATGCCTGTCCCAGCTCCTCACCAGGTCACCACAGGCCTGAATAAGAAAACGCATGGGAAAGCACTAGGTGGTCACAACTTTGGAAATCCTCACGAACGTCAGGTGTTAGTATGATTCTATGTGTGAATGGTTTTTGAAGTTCCTTTACATCTAAACTCAAAAATGGGGTGTTTTTTTCCTAAACGAAAAAGACATGAAAACAGTCCTTTTAAAGAGAAAGTAAAGTGTAAGCTCAATTCAGAAATATTAGTCTAAACCAGATTTTTAAAAAATTCTTTCAGAGAATGCTTTTTCAGCCAGAAAGAATCATTACGAACATAAAACCTTAACCGCTCCCTTAAGAAGTTCTAAGTACCCACTGGCCATGTCAACTGATGTTTTATTTTTCAGCGTTCATCTCTCATCTTGGAATCTGGCAGGTGAGCTTTATACCATGAGGCATGTCTGCACCTATTCCCGAGAAGGAAGGAATGGAAGGTATTCCAAAGTGGATCACGTGTTCCTGGGAGATTAGATGCTGAGGAATAGTAAGGTGTTGCCTTGTATAGATTGTCTTTTTAGGGAATATTCCTAGTTCGTACGTGTTGAAGGTCAAAACAGGGTTGTTGGTTTTCCTTTTTTCTGTTTTATTTTAGGCCCAAACCATTTTAATATACTTCTGAGTACTTTCAATATCAGACAGATGCCCAAAATAACATTTGCTGTGAACGATTTCCAATTTGGTTCTATGTCAATGACCATCACAGATGAAATTTTGGTATTGGGTATTGCATATATTTAAAATTGAGATTCCCCCACCCTGCAGAAAACATTTTATCATTTGTTTTTCTTTAAATCCTATTGTTTACATAATGGATTTACAGGCAGACTTAAATTTTTCAAAATAAACTGAATACTAATTTCTCTCTCTCTCTCTCCGTACATTATAAGTGCATTGGAAAAGGATTCGGTGGCAGAACTTTCCAGTGTTTCATCACTGTGCACACACCAAATGCTTTTGCTAGCTAATGCATACTTCATCAGGATTCTTACTGAGCTTACAAAATAGAACTGATGACATTTAATATTATGAAGAGAATACTGAATTCAAATAAAAAACAGACTTGCATCTTGTCGACTTTAATTAGATCCTTTTCTGCCATAGAACTAGGAGAGCCATGTTCCAGAAAAGAGTTCTCTGGAAGCTACCATCAGAACATGTTACTGTTGGTCATTTCAGACCTCCAGTTCGTGGAGCAAACCTTGCTGAACACTTTATATTACTTATTTATTAAGACCTCACACGCACTCTGTGGTGGCTGAAGAGCAGAGAGTTAGACAAAGAACTGACTTGCCAAAGCGATACAGCTTGGGTTTGTTGTTCCGTCTTCCAGTTCCCAAGCTGTACCTACCACAACTATGCTTGTCAAACATAAGGCAGGGTTTTGAGTCCCCACCTTTGTTTAAACCAGAAGAGCTCTTCTTCTTTGCTTGTGGGCACGCGCACGCTCTCTTTCTGTCTCTGTCTCTCGCTCAAATTCTTTGCACTTATTTGTGCATCTGGGTAAATGTTCATTGGGAGCAAATTTCCTGAGTTGTGCACGCAGGCCCTCGGCACTGACCCCGCGCCTCCAGCAGCTGCGCCCGAGACCATAGGCTGACCCTCCCGTGCAGTCCCCCGGCTGCCCTGCCCAGGCGCCCAGCAGTGTGTGTGGGGCTTGTGGGCGATGGAACCAAAAAACCTGCAGCCGAGGCTTTGCTGCTTTGGGAAAACTCATTACCCAAGTCAGGGAAGCAAAAATAAGGCTCATTTTTGATTACAGTAGGCTACAACTTCAAGCTCTTCTGCAGACTTTCAACACTCCTTTTCAAGTCCAAAATATTAGAGAGATGATGTCTCAGAAACATCAAGCCCAGATGTATTTGTGATCAGGGGTTAAGTCATCATGGGTCTATGCCTATTTACAGTATTTCTTGATGTCTTGCTTCCAGTCGCACTTTCACTGACAGAGCATATGAATTCCTAAGCAATTTGTGTTTTGAAGTTTGTACTGTGGTTGTATACACTGTGTCAAGATAATAAAGACAAATTTTAGGGGTATAATTACATACACTGGGATGGGGCTGTCTTTTGGGGGCTTTTCCCTACCAGGTGGTGACCTCTGGCATACAGCCTTAGATGCCACTTCCAACATAAAGAAATTAGGCTTTTTTAAAGAAAAAATTGATTATGCTCAAGATCGATTCTGGTGCATCACTGTACATCCTAGGATTCATCCAGGAGCCACAGACCTTTACAAACGTAGCATATTTCTAAGTAGATCATGGTGGTCATTTAGCCTGGAAGGTGTGCTCAGATGGCCTCCCTATGAGTAAAGCAGAGATGCTGCTCACAATTAAAGATCGAAGGCAAAAATACTGCATGTTTTTCTAGCAACCATTTTGTGCTGACATCTTGTAGGGACAGCGCAGCCCACTCCGTGATCCCAGCTGGCTGCTTATATGGATCCCGGGGCAGGACTGGTTCTGCCTGCGGAAGCATTTGAAACGTGTTCCAATTTTAGTCCGGCAGCAGGGCTACTGTCCGAGGGGAGTTGCCCCTGCAGGGCTGAAAGAGTATGAGTGAGAATTGGCATCCAAGCAGCAATAAGTGGCCCCGACGTGACCCATGTTTTAAGAACCATGGGCTATGAGTGGCAGTCAGTTGGAAGAAATGCTCCAGTCCTGCATTGTTGGTGTAGTAACGAGATCGAGCCAGAGACTTTGACAGTCACTACAAGGGAGATGCTCTTGTCAGCTGCCTGAGATGAGGCAGCCTGGTCTCTCTACCTGCCCTTTCCAATCTCCCCTTGCTCCCCTCCCTGACCCACGCTGCAGAGCTGCAGACCTGGGCTGCCAAAGTCAATGATTCCATGGAGGTTGCCGCTGTTGTTTGGCTTTTGGGATATGTGTCTGTTTCTGCCCTCATTTGCTCTTCAGTCAGGTGCCTGCTTACAGGAAATTCTAGAAGAGATTGTAGTCCTGGAGATGGTAATTTGTAGTAGCTCTCCTGAAAAGAAGTGACTGTAACTACTACAAAGGAAAAAAAATTAAAATATCCTCCAACCCGTGAAACAACTAAAAAGTAACTGAAATAATTCATAACTTTCTTACTAAAGTTCATATTTTGATTGATGCCATCCTTTATGCCTTCATGTCATTGTGATTGGTTATAATAGAATTCCCCACATAATGGGACAGGGCGGTTCTGTGTGTCTTTTTTATTCAACAAATCTTTTTTCTTTTCTTTTCTTTTTTTTTTTTGAGGTAAGTCAGATTTTTTTATTTATTCGTTTATTTGTTTATTTACAGCATAACAGTGTTCATTGTTTTGGCATCACACCCAGTGCTCCATGCAGTACGTGCCCTCCCTATTACCCACCACCTGGTTCCTCAACCTCCCCCCACCCCCCCTTCAAAACCCTCTGGCTGTTTTTCAGAGTCCATAGTCTCTCATGGTTCATCTCCCCTTCCAGTTTCCCTCAACTCCCTCTCCTCTCCATCTCCCCATGTCTTCCATGTTATTTGTTATGCTCCACAAATAAGTGAGACCATATGATACTTGACTCTCTCTGCTTGACTTATTTCGCTCAGCATAATTTCTTCCAGTCCCGTCCATGTTGCTACAAAAGTTGGGTATTCATCCTTTCTGATGGAGGCATAATACTCCATTGTGTATATGGACCACATCTTCCTTATCCATTCATCCGTTGAAGGGCATCTTGGTTCTTTCCACAGTTTGGCGACTGTAGCCATTGCTGCAATAAACATTGGGGTACAGATGGCCCTTCTTTTCACTACATCAGTATCTTTGGGGTAAATACCCAGCAGTGCAATTGCAGGGTCATAGGGAAGCTCTATTCTTAATTTCTTCAGGAATCTCCACACTGTTCTCCAAAGTGGCTGCACTAACTTGCATTCCCACCAACAGTGTAAGAGGGTTCCCCTTTCTCCACATCCTCTCCAACACACGTTGTTTCCTGTCTTGTTAATTTTGGCCATTCTAACTGGTGTCAGGTGGTATCTCAATGTGGTTTTAATTTGAATCTCCCTGATGACTAGTGATGATGAACATTTTTTCATGTGTCTGATAGCCATTTGTATGTCTTCGTTGTTTTAAAGTTTCTGAAAGGTGAGAGGTTCAAAGGTGAGAAGATAAAATCTTGAACTCTGCCAAGACTGTGTGATTAAGCCTCCTGCAGTGGCCTCCATTTAGATCCTTATCTCTTGTACTTCCCACAAGCGATGGATCTGTGTTAATTTATAGACACACACCTCTTGCACTTGGCTGTAGAAGAATCTTAGAACCACATTGTGACCTATTTCCACCCAGTACAGAGAACATCATGGCTTTGCATGCTCGCGTCTCTCTTGCCCTATCTTAGCTTTATTCTGTTCCTTAACTTTAGTTTTTCTTACGGTACATATGCTTTCTCTTTCTTTATTGCCTGCATCCTTTCCAGCCTGTTCTATGGAATAGGGTTTGGCATAAAAAGTAGTTGGTTTTGATGGATGGGAGCATTTGGGCAGGTTCTTCCCGCCCCCTAGCAGAATGGCTGTCCCAGAATATGCATTTAGTAAATATTTGCTAAATCAGTGAAAGTTTACTTGATCCCATCTGTGTGAGGGAGATACGATCTCAACCATTTGCCTAGCTTGAAGTGCCTTAAAATAATAATAATAGTAATAATAATGGCTAATATTTACGGAGGGCTTGTTCTGTGCTTAATTGTTTTTCATGCAATATCTTCATCCTAATGGTCCTGTTAGATAAGCACAATATTTATGCCCATTTTACAGATGTGAGTTCTGGAGTAGAAAGTATCTTATCCAAATTCAGGGAGCTAGAAGTCAAGGAGTAAGGATTGAACCTCCAGCACCTGGCATCGTACTGCTACCCTTCAATACACCATCCACGTGATAAACCGGCAGAAGCATGTCTCCCTAGAAGGAACTTGTAATACTATAATTTATAATAGGCGACAGGAAATATATGTTTGGCTTTTGTCCCATTCCTGGCATGGAGCTCCTAAAACTGTTGGAATTTTCTAAGTAACAAGAGCAGCCACAAAGTTGTCTTTGTTATGTTAATGAGGCAACATTTGGAAAGCTCTGGGAGAACCAACCAGGTGATTAGAGCTTTGGAACAATTATACCCACCAGACCTTCTGGAAGGGAAAAGGGCTGGAGACTTTCAGTCACCAACAGACGATGATTAAATCAATCATGCCTGTGTAGTGAAGCCTCCAGAAAACCGCAGAAGGATGAGGCTCAGAGAGTTTCCAGTTTGGCGAACATGGGGAGTTTGCTGGAGAGTGGTGCCCCCCCGCGAGCATGGAAGCTCCGTGCTCTTTCCCTCTAGCTTGCCCTATGCCTCTCGTCCATCTGGTCATTTCCGAGTCCTGTCCTTTTCTAATAAACCAGTGATCTAGTAAGGAAAACATTTCTCTGAGTTCTGTGAGCCACAGCAACCAGAGGAGGGGGTCATGGAACTCTCTACTGTATAACCAGTGGGTCATCAGCACAGGTGACAATTGGGACTTGTGATAGGCATCTGAAGTGGGGGAGGGGACAATCTTGTAGCTTGGAGCCCTTCTGCTGTAGGAGTGGACCCGTCTCCAAGTAGACACTGGCAGAACTGAGTTAAATTGTAGAACCGCCAGCTGGGGTCTGAGAATTGCTTGGTGGTGTGGGAGAAACATATCATTGAGCTGGACGCTTGCCGGACTGTGGCACCAGCCCTCTCAAAGTGCCCTTTGATCTGGGTCACCAAATTCCATATTGATTACCCTGCTCTGACCCTGGAGCCAGAAGTAACAGTCTGAGGTGTGGGGCTGACACCCTAGCAAATTCTAATCCCAGAAGAATTATGGGGTGGTGGAATCAATCAGTGATTTTTTTTAATGTTTTTTTGTTTTTGTTTTAAGAAAAAAAGACATGAAAAAAGCTGCACTTACCATGTAAAGATTTGAAGGAAACTTAAATGCGTATCAGCAAGGGGAAGAAACCATGTGAAAATGTTGCACACTGTCTGATTCCAACTACATGACATTCTGGAAAAGGCAAAATTATGAAGATAATAAAAGGAACAGTGGTTGCCAGGGATTACTGAGGAGGGAGGAATGAACAGGTGGAACCCAGCGAAGATGTTTAGGGCAATGAAACTACTTTGTATGATACTAAAATGGTGGATATTAGACACTTATCCAAACCCATAGAAAGTCCAACACCAAGAGTGACTCTAATGGAAACTGCGGACTTAGTTTTTTTTTTTTTTCTTTAAGATTTTATTTATTAGAGAGAGAGAGAGAGAAAGAGCATGAGAGGGAAGAGGGTCAGAGGGAAAAGCAGACTCCCTGCTGAGCAGGGAGCCTGATGCAGGACTCAATCTGGGACTCAGGGATCATGACCCGTCCTGAAGGCAGTCATTTAACCAACTAAGCCACCCAGGCGCCCCGGAAACTGTGGACTTTGAATGATGATGACGGGGGAGGGGGATGTAGATAGCAAGGATACTCTCCACACGTGGGGGCAGGGGTATGTGGGAAATCCTCTTACCTTCCTCTCAGTTTTTCTGTGGACCTAAAGTGCTCTAAAAAAAAAAAAGTCTCTTAGAAAAAAAAAAAAAAGCTGTCCTCCTTGTACCCTTGACCCCCTGTAGTCCATTGCTGTAGGGTTGCTGGATGGCTGGTGGATGCTCAGATTGCAAGGGAGAAGAAGGATAAGCTGCTTTTGATTGAAATTCCACTGGAGGCACCTTGAGGAATTTTAAAGAATCTCTGAGCCAGTGAATGCTGTGGGATCCTTTTGTTTAGATTTGGCACCGGCTGGAAGGCTGTGCCGCCAGAGCAAGCCAATGTGGAGGATGGCCAGATCTGCAGCAAGTCCTGAAATGTGGGCCCTTTTTTCATCCAATGATTTCAGTCATGGTGCCAGGAGTCAAAACTTCTGCAGAGTCTGTATTGCCCCAAGCAGCGCCCATGTTTCTTCCTCAATGGGGAGAAGAGAAGACATGCTCTCTCTTTTCTCCTCGCCTCCTTTCCTTCCCTTTCTCTTCTTGGTGAAAGCCCCAGCCCAGTTTCTTTGTCCTGTCACTGGCCACCCCTCCCCTCTGTGTCCCCATGGAGTGTACAAGAAGACACAGGCTGCCATTGGCCTCGACCCAAGAGACCCAGGTCTCTAACTGTTGGAGAGAGAAACATTGCATTAGACCGGGTAGCTTTACTCATTTACTTCCAAATTCTTGTCAAGGTAATAGTGACAAGTTAAAAAAATTTTTTAAACAGTTCAATTTTTTAGAAACAAAACAATTTCTATCATTACAATCTTTCTGGTAGTTCTTAAATACGGATTTGTATTTTATTTTATGTTTTATTTTCTTAAAGGTTTTATTTATTTATTTATTTGTAAGAGAGAGAGAGAGAGCGAGAGCACAAGCAGGGAGAGTGGCAGACAGAGGGAGAAGCAGGCTCCCCAATGAGCAAGGAGACCAATGTGGAGTCCTTGACCCTGGGATCATGACCTGAGCCAAAGGCAGACGCTTAAACAACTGAGCCACCTAGGCATCCCTGGATTCATATTTTATAACTTTGAAAAAATATGTCAATACAGAACTCAAAGACTATATGACAAATGAATAATAAGAAAGCCAAGTCTATATGCTTGTACATAAGCGAATGCTGTGTGCATTTACTTGGCTATATCTAATTTATATCTAATTTATATTCCCTTCATTTTCTTCCATCCATTTTCTTCTCACCTAGAGGATAGATGAATGGCCCCATCATCTACCAGCTTGCCCAAGCCAGAAGTCGGCATGACATTTGTATTTAGTCAAGACTCCCTTTGGTTGGGGCGCCTGGGTGGCTCAGTTAGTCGAGCGCCCGACTCTGGATTTTCAGCTCAGGTGCGATCTGATTTTGATCTCAGGTGTGAGATCGAGCCCTGCGTTGGACCAGAGTGGAGTCTGTTTGGGATTCTATCTCCCCCTCTCTCCCTGCCCCTCTACCCACTTCTCTAAGTAAATAAATTAAATCTCAAAAAAAAAAAAAAAAAAAAAAAAGGTCTCCTTTGGTTGCAAACAAGAACAACCACAGGTAGAACTGAGTTCCAAAACGGAGCTCCTTTAGCTGGTGTGGATTCTCTCCGGTTCATTCATTCTTACTCCTGGCTACTCCCGGCCTTTCTTCTCTCACCTTCTCTCTGCACGTTGGTTCATTTTTGCTGCCGTGGAGAAGCTGCCCCTGCAGTGGGGACTGCGGCTGCAGGTTTGACTCGTGCTGGCTTACCAACCCAGGAGAGCAGCGAGCCTCTCAGAGCGGGTTCAGGGGATGCAGGTCCGAGGAGGACGTGCCCTAGGCAAGTTGCAGGAGTTGCAGGAGGACACTCACCAAGCTTTAACCAGTGTTTTACAAGTTGTGAGTTTATAAGTTTATAAACATTTAAAGCGTTTATAGCCATTTCTGAGTCATCTATGTGACTCTTTGTATCTCTTGCTCACAAATTACATGAGCTTACAGTGTAAAAGACTGCTAGACACAAACCCCACTCTCTCAAACCTTCTCCCCAGCCCCATCCTTCCCTCCCCCAGACATCTAATTAACCACCAAGTTCTGACAGTTCTTTTCCCCAGCCATCTCTCAAATTCTTTTCTTCCTTCCCCTCCCTGTTGCTCCTTTTGGGCAACTTCACTAATCTTTCTGGCCAGTTGCGTTAGCCTTTCGATGACTTCTGTGCCTTCATTAATTTTCCCCTGGGCTAGTCTCAGCTGTGGAATGCTCATCCTAGGGCATAAAATTTCTGTCCTACACATGAGATTTCTACACATGAGACTTCTGTCCTCAGACCACTGTCTCTACTGCCAATGGACTATAGTCCCAAGACTTTCTCTCCATGATTTGGACACTCCACTAATATCTATGGTGATAGATAATATTTCTGTCATCAGTGCTTTGTGTTGTGAATGTTTATTTATATAGTTACTGAGTATTGAGTATAGAATATTGAAAATTTCCATTATTGTCACTTATTACCACATCCTTGATCCCATAGCTTTCTACTCGTTTTTAAGGAAAACGATGGCAAGATCAGCACAGATTAATAAGAAACACTCTAATAAAGGGTTTATCATACTTAAAAAATACTGTCACTTGAGGTTTATTGACCTCATGTGCCAGTTATAATAGACAAGACTAAGATACCACACCAAAACAAATTACAGATGGATTAAATAGTATAAAATAGCAAGTCAAATCACACTATCACTGGGAAGAAGTAGTTTTGAGATCTTTGAAAGAAGCCAGGTGGTGGGTATTATGGAGGGCACTCATTGCATGGAGCACTGGGTGGGGTGCAAAAACAATGAATTCTGTTACGCTGAAAAGAAATAAAAAAGAAGACTTTAACTATGAGGAAATTTTTTTTCAAAATATGTGTTAATTTTTTTAAGAGCTGCAATGTGCCCTGAATAAATCACAGTGGAACTAGAAAAAAAAAAAAGAAGGAAGACCTTTCTTCAATGAAAGAAGTGAAAAATAAGGGCGCATATGTTGCTCAGTTGGTGAGGTATCTGCCTTTGGCTCAGGTCATGATCTTAGGGTTCTGGGATGGAGCCCCACATCGGTCTCCCTGCTCAGCTTGGAGTCTGCTTCTCCCTCTCCTTCTGCCTCTTCCCCTACTCATGCTCTCTCTTCTCTCAAATAAATAAAATCTTTAAAAAAGAAATAATGAATATGTGGCTAGATTTAATGACCTAATAAAATTGAAAGCAACTGTAGGTGATAAAGCATGGAGGATAACATTGAAAGTCAAATATTAAACTGTGAAAAATATTTCCAAAGTTGATAGATTCCAGGATTAGTATCCTTACCACACTAAGAGTCCATACCAATTCCTACCACAAAAGGCTTATTAACCTAGTGAAATGAGTAAAAGAATAAATTGCATAGATGCATAAGGGATGGCAAATTAACTTGTAAAATATTACAACTCACTCGTAATTAAAGGCATGTGAATTACAGCAATGTATGTGTGTTACCTAGAAAATGAAAAAAATACAATTAATTTTGGTAAGGAGCCAGGCATTCTATGGGAGACTCAGTATGAGTGAAAAGGAGCACTTTCTTTCTTTTTTTTTTTCCTTTTTTTTAAAAAAGATTTTTATTTATTTATTTGACAGAGATCACAGGTAGGCAGAAAGGCAGGCAGAGAGAGAGGAAGGGAAGCAGGCTCCCTGCTGAGCAGAGAGCCCGATGCGGGGCTCGATCCCAAGACCCTGGAATCATGACCTGAGCTGGAGGCAGAGGCTTTAACCCACTGAGCCACCCAGGCACCCCGAGCACTTTCTTTCTTCCTGGTATCTTGTCCAAGGGCTATACTTCTTTCTAGTTATGGACCCCAAAGACATCATCCAAAATATACACAAAGATATTTATAACAAGTTGTTCTCCTTTTTATTTATAATAACCAGCATATCCCTGAGGAGTATATTGTTAAATTATCCTTTTATTAAAAGATTTTATTTATTTATTTGATAGAGAGAGAAAGACAATGAGAGCAGGAACACAAGCAGGCAGGGGGAGTAGGAGAGGGAGAAGCAGGCTTCCCACGGAGCAAGAAGCCCGATGCAGGGCTCCATCCCAGGACCCTGGAATCATGAACTGAGCCAAAGGCAGACGCTTAACAACTGAGCCACTCAGGCAACCCTAAATTATCTTTAATCACACTTAGTATTGTGAAAACCTCAAACATTATTTTATGAAGTATCTTTTTTAATGTTAAGAAATACTTGTTATATAATATGACTTGAAAAGCTCCACACAAAAAATGTATATGTATATATATGTAATTTGGTCTCAATATAACTTAGATAACAGATTGAGAGGTTAAAAGCAAAGTGCTAATGGTGGCTGCCCCTGGGAATAGTTTTGGGCGTTATTTCAAAGTTCTATATGCTTTGTGTGCACTCCATATTGTCTCCAATGGGCATGTATTATTTGCAATCAGAAATTTGGAAGTCTCTAACTATATGGTATTCTCTGACTTCGGCTTCACTTTAGCTCAGCTACTAATTTATTCTTTCTGTAATTCTGCTCCTTCACCCTTAGAACAACACTGGTAATAGCTTGCCTTATGAGAAGCAAATGAAATTTATTTGCACAAATGCTTTTTCCCAGCTTTATTGAGATATAATGGACACATGATATTATATAAATTTAAGGTGTACGGTGTGACTTGACACATGAATGAATTGTGAAGTGATTATAACAACATTAGTCAACACATTCTTCACCTCGCATAATTATCATTTCTTCTTGAGTGTGGTGAGAACATTTAAGATCTACTCTTTGAGAAACTTCCAAGTATATAATGTAATACTATTAACTGTAATCACTGCACTATACATTTAATCCCCAGAACTTGTTCATCTTACCATTGGAAATTTGTACCCTTTGACCACCATTTGCATGTTTCCCTCACACTTCAGCATCTGAAAACCACCGTTCTACCCTCTTGTTTCTGTGAGTTTGACTTTTTTAGGTGACATGTGTGAGAACATATAGTACTTGTGTTTCTCTGACTTGTTTCACTTAGCATAATGCCTTCAAGGACCATCCATAATGTCATGAATGGCAGGATTTCCTTTTTCTCTGTGGTGAATACCCCATTTTATATATATATATATACCACATTTTCTTCATCTCCTCATCTTCCCATTTCCCTATGGGCCCCTGTGTTGTTTTCATGCCTTGGCTATTGTGAGTAAGGCTGCACCGAACGTGGGGGTGCTGATAGCACTTGGAGAAAGTGATTTCATTTCCTTCAGATATGTATCCAGAAGTATTCAGGGATTCCTGGATAATAGAGTATTTCTATTTTTAGTTTTTGGAGGAACCACTGGTATCCATAGTGTCTGCACCAATTTAATTTCCAGGGTCCTCTTCCCTCACATCCTCACCAATGCTTGTTACCTCTTATCGTTCTGATGACGGGTGATATCTCAATGTGGTTTTGATTTCCATTTCCCTGATGATTAGTGATGTTGAATATTTTTTAAAATTTTATTTTATTCTTTCAGTGTTCCAAGATTCATTGATGTTGAACATTTTTTAATATACCTGTTGGCCCTCTGTATGTTTACTTTGGAAAAATGTTTATTCAGGTCCTCTGGCCATCTATTTTTTTTTTTAAATTTATTTATTTATTTTTATTTGCTTATTTACAGCATAACAGTGTTCATTGTTTTGGCATCACACCCAGTGCTCCATGCAGTACGTGCCCTCCCTATTACCCACCACCTGGTTCCTCAACCTCCCACCCCACCCCACCCCCTCCCGCCGCCCCTTCATAACCCTCTGGTTGTTTTTCAGAGTCCATAGTCTCTCATGGTTCATCTCCCCTTCCAGTTTCCCTCAACTCCCTCTCCTCTCCATCTCCCCATGTCCTCCATGTTATTTGTTATGCTCCACAAATAAGTGAGACCATATGATACTTGACTCTCTCTGCTTGACTTATTCCGCTCAGCATAATTTCTTCCAGTCCTGTCCATGTTGCTACAAAAGTTGGGTATTCGTCCTTTCTAGTATCTTTGGGGTAAATACCCAGCAGTGCAATTGCAGGGTCATAGGGAAGCTCTATTTTTAATTTCTTCAGGAATCTCCACACTGTTCTCCAAAGTGGCTGCACTAACTTGCATTCCCACCAACAGTGTAAGAGGGTTCCCCTTTCTCCACATCCTCTCCAGCACACGTTGTTTCCTGTCTTGCTAATTTTGCCTCTGGCCATCTATTAATCAGATTACTTATGGGGTTTTTGCTATTGAGTTGTAGGAGTTCCTTATGTATATTTGGATATACCTTATCAGATATACAGTTTACAGATTTTTTCCCACATTTTGTAGGTTGCCTTTTCATTTTTTTTTCCATTGCTGTCCAGAAGCTTTTAAGTTTGATGTCCCACTTGTTTATTTTTGCTTTTGTCATCTGTACTTTTGATATCATATCCACAAATTCAATGCCAAAACCAGTGTCTCAGTTTTTCTCTTGCATTTTCTTCTAGAATTTTGTGGTTTCAGGGCTTTCATTTAAGTCTTTAATCCATATTCAGTGAAGTATCATGAGTGGTGTAAGATAAAGGTCCAATTTCATTCTTTTACTTTGAATATCTAGTTTCCCCAGCACCATTTATTCAAAAGACTGTCATTTTCCCATTGAGCATTCTTGGTTCTCTTGTCAAATATTAGTTGACCATATATTCATGGGTTTTTTTTTCTGGGCTTAAAGCTGTTCCTTTGGTCAGTGTGTCTGTTTTTATGCCAGTACTGTACCATTTGGATTACTGTAGCTTTGTTACAAAGTTAGGAAGTGTGATGCCTCCAGAATTGTTTCTCTTTCCAAGGATTACTTTGGTTATATGGGGTCTGTTGTGGTTTCATAAGAGTTTTAAGATTGTTTTTTCTATTTCTATGAAAAACTCAGTTGGAATTTTTTTTTTTTAAAGATTTTATTTATTTATTTGACAGAGAGATCACAAGTAGGCAGAGAGGCAGGCAGAGAGAGAGGAGAATGCAGGCTCCCTGCTATGCAGGGAGCCAGATGCGGGGCTTGATCCCAGGACCCTGAGATCATGACCTGAGCCGAAGGCAGAGGCTTAACCCACTGAGCCACCCAGGCGCCCCCTCAGTTGGAATTTTGATAGGAATTGCGTTGAATCTATTCAATAATTTTAAGTAGTATAGACATTTTAACAACATTAATTCTTTTGATTCATGAACATGGGATATCTTCCCATTTATTCATGTCATCTTCAATTTCTTTTATCAATGTCATATTGCCTCCTTGTATTTTATTTCATTTTTTGGATATTATTTTAAATGAGGATATTTGCTTAATTTCCTTTTAGATAGCTCCTTGTTAGTATATAGTGGACTTTTTGATGTTGATTTCTTTATCCTGAGACTCAACTGCATTATTTTATTAGTTGTAGTAGTTTTTCTGTGAAGTTTTTAGAGGTTTTCTTTACATAAGGTCATATTATCTGCAAACAGAGACAATTTTCCTTCTTCCCTACCTATTTGAATACCTTTTATTTCTTTTTCTTGCCTAACTGCTCTTGCTAGGACACCCAGTACTAGGTTGAATGCAAGTGGTCAGAGTAGGCACCTTTGTCTTGATCCTCATCTTAAAGGAAAACTTACAGCCTTTCCCTATAAAGTATATGATTTCTGTAGGCTTGTCAAATATGGATTTTATTGTGTTCATGTATGTTCCTTCTAAGCTCAATTTGTTGAATGTTTTTGCCATGAAAAGGTGCTAAAATTGTCAAGTGATTTTACGCCATCTATTGAGAAGATCATATGATTTTTATCTAACATTGTATCAATGTGGTGTGTTACATTGATTAGTTTTTGTTGTGTGCTGTGAATAAATTTTCCTTGATCATGGGGTATGTGATTTTTTAATGTGCTGTTGAATTCAGTTTGCTACTATTTTGTTGAGGATTTTTGATTCTATGTTCATCATGTTGGCCTATAATTTTCTTGTTGTGTTCTTTCCTGCCTCTGATATCAGGGTAAATCTGGCCACATAACTCGAGTTTGGTAGTGTCCTCTCCTCGTCAATTATTTGGGAAGAGTTTGAGAAGGATTGACATTAATTCTTCTTTAAAAACATTTGGTAGAATTCACCAGGGAAACCATCTGCATGGGCTTCTCTTGGTTGGGATGTTTTCAATACTAATTTAATTTCCTTACTTGTTATTTTTCTGTTCAGATTTTCTATTTCTTCTTAAATCAGTCTTGGTAGGCTGTATGTTTAAGGAATTTATCCATTTCTTTTAAGTTATTCATTTAGTTTGTGTATAACCGTTAATAGTAGTCTCTTATGATCTTTTTCTCAATGATAATGTCTCCTCTTTTTATTTCTTATTTTATTTGATTTTTTTCATTTTTTAAAGTTAGTGTAGTTAAAGGTTTATCAATTTTGCTTGCCTTTTCAAAAAACAGCTCATGTTTTCATTAATCTTTTTTATTATTTTCCTGATCTCTATTTCAGTTATTTTTGCTATCTTTTTCCTCCCTTCTGTTAATTTGGCAGTTTTTTCCCTTATTCCTTGAAGCATAAAGTTTTCCCATTTTTTCTTTTCTTTATTTTACTTTAATTGGAGTTTTTGTTTAAATTCCAGTTAGTTAACATATTGTGTAACATTAGTTTCAGTTGTAGAATTTTGTGATTCGTCACTTACATACAACATCTAATGCTTATCATAAGTGCCCTCCTTAATACCCATCACCATCTAGATCATGTCCCACCTACCTCCACTCCAGCAATCCTTAGTTTGTTCTCTATAGTTAAGTCTTCTTCTGCTCCATCTTCATGTTTTGTTTCTTAAATTTCACATGTGAGTGAAATCATGTGGTATTTGTCTTTCTCTGACTAAATTATTTCGCTTAGCATTATACTCTCTAGCTCTATCCACATCATTGCAAATGGCAAGATTTCATTCTTTTTTATGGCTGAGTAATATTCCATATCAATCTATATCTATCTGTGTGTGTGTGTGTGTGTGTGTGTGTGTGTGTGTGTGTGTGTGTGTGTATCACCTTTTCTTTATCTATTCATCAGTTAATGGACATTTGGGCTCTTTCCATAACTTGGCTATTGTTGTTAAAGCTGCTGTATAAACATCAGAGTACATGTCTTATATGTTTCCCTTTGAATTTGTATTTTGTATCCTTTGGGTAAATACCTAGTAGTGCAATTAATGGATTGTAGGATAGTTCTATTTTTAACTTTTTGAGGAAATTCCATACTGTTTTCCAGAGTGGCTGCACCAGCTTGCATTCCCAGCAACAGTATAAAAGGGTTCCCCGTTCTCCACATCCTCACCAACACTTGTTGTTTCCCATATTCTTTCTTTTTTTTTTCTTAATATAAGCATTTATCTCTATATTTCTCAAACTTCCCTTTAGAACAGTTTTTACTGTGTTCCGTAACTTTTGGTATATTATATTTCCACTTCCATTTGTTTCAAAAATTTTTTTTAAATTTCTGGTTTGGCCTTTAATTTGACCCATTGAGGGGTGCCTGGGCGGCTCTGTTGTTAAGCGTCTGCCTTCGGCTCAGGTCATGATCCCAGGGTTCTGGGATTGAGCCCCGCATTGGGCTCCCTGCTCTGTGGAAAGCCTGCTTCTCCTTCTCCCTTCCCCCTACTTGTGTTCCTTCTCTCGCTGTCTCTCTCTCTATCAAATAAATAAAATCTAAATAATAATAATAATAATAATTTGACCCTCTGGTTTTTCAGTAGTGTTTTGTTTAATATCTAGTAATTTGTGGATATTCCAGTTTTCCTTCTGTTATTCTAATTTCACACCATGGTAATTGGAAAAGATACTTGGTATGATTTCAGTCTTATTAAATCTAATACTTGATTTGTGACCTAATGTATAATCTATCCTGAGGAGTATTCATGTGCACTTGAGAAGAATGTGTGTTCTGCTACTGTTGGATAGAAGGTCCATATGTGTCTGTTAGGTTCATTTGGTCTAATGTTTAAGTCCAGTGTTTCCTTGTTGATTTTCTATCTAGATGATCAATCCTTTGTTGAAAGTGGGTTACTAAAGTCTTCTACTATTATTGTATTATTGTCTCTTTCTCCCTTCAAGTAAGTTAATGCTCCAATGTTAGGTGCCTATATGTTTATAATTGTTTTATTTTCAAGATGATTTGATCCTCATTATATTATAAACTTTGGGGTCTCTTGTTACAGATTTTTACTTAAAAAGTCCATTTTGTCTGATAAGTGTGGTTACCCTTACTCTCTTTTATTTTCCATTGTATGACTATCTTTTTCCATTCCTTTACTTTGAGTCTACATATTTCCTTTTAGCTAAAGTGAGCCTTTGTAGACAGCATATAGTTGGGTCTTGTTTTTTAATACACTTAGTGACTCCATGCCTTTTGATTGGAGAATTTAATTAATTTACCTTTAAAGTAATTATTGATAAGTAAGAACTTACTAATGCAATTGTACTGTTTTCTGGCTTCCTTGTATTCCTTGCTTCCTCTCTTACAGCCATCCTTTGTGAATTGATTTTCCATAGTGATATACTTTGATTCCCTTCTTTTTACATGTTGTGTATCTACTGTAGGTTTTTTACTTTGTGGTTACCACGATGCTTACAGAAAACATCTTATAAATATAACAGTCTATTTTAAGCTGATAATTACTTAATTTCAATCACAAACAAAACCTCTACTCTTTTGTCCTCTCCCTGTACAGAACATGTTTTTGATGTCACAATTTACCTCTTTTTTTATATTGTATATCCACTGACATATTATCATAGCCATATTTAAGTACTTTTGTCCTTTAGCCTTTATACTAGAGTTGATTAACACCCCAGCACATTACAGTATTAGAGTACTCTGAATTTGACTATATATTTGCCTTTACCAGTGTGTTTTATATTTTCATGTAAAATTAGAATCCTTTCCTTTCAGCTTGAAAATTACCTTTAAGCATTTCTTGCAGGGTAACTCTTAATGGTGATTAACTTCCTCAGGCTTTTTGTTCGAGAAAATTTTTATTTTTATTATTATGTTCAATTAGCCAGCATATAGTACATCATTAGTTTTTGATGTAGTGCTCAATGATTCATTAGTTGCTTGTAACACCCAGTGCTCATCACAACACATGCCCTCCTTAATACCCATCACCTGGTGGGAAAGTTTTTATCTCACTTTCCTTACTGAAGGACACCTTGACCAGGTAAAGAGTTCTTGTTTGGCTGCTTTTTTTTTTTTTTTCCTTTCTCCACTTTGAACCTGTCATTCTACTCTCTCCTGCCTGTATCTCTCCTGATCTTTGCTGAGAAACCCCCTGACAGCCATATAGGAGTTTGCTTCTGTGAGAGGACTTTTTTTCCTTCTTGCTGCTTTTAAATTTTCATTTTTGTCTTTGATTTTAGATAGTTTTATTATAAACGGGTCTTAGAGACTATCATTTTGGGTTGAAATTTTGGGAAGGCTCATATGCTTCATGAACTTGGATGTCCAAATGCCTCTCTAGATTTGGGAAGTTCTCCACCATTGTTTCTTCAAATAAACTTTCTGCTCCTTTCTTCTTCTCTTCTTTTTGTGGCACTGTGATGATACATATATGTTATTTCTCTTAATGCTGCTCAAAAGTTCACAGAGACTTTCTTCATGGTTTTTGTTCTTTTTATCCTTTGCTCTCTTCTGACTGGATCATTTTAAATGAACTGCCATCTACTTCACAGATTCTTTCTTTGGCTTGATCCAATCTGCTGTTTATACTTTCTATTGCATTTTTAAATTTCATTCATCATATTCCTTGACTCCAGAACTTATTTGTTTCTTTTTTATGATTTCTGTCTCTTTGTTAAACTTCTCATTTTAGTTGCATATTGTTTTTCTAATTCTGTTGAAACGTCCTATGTTTTCTTATAGCTCACTGAGCTTCCTTAAAACAACTATTTTGAATTCTTCATCAGGCAAATCACAGATCTTCATTTCTTTGGGGTCAGTTACTAGAAATTTATTGAATTCTTACGGTGGTGTCATCCTTGATTTTTCATATGCCTTAAAGTCTTGCTTTTGCTGTTGTCATGTTTGAAGTGAAGTCACATTGTCCACTCTTTACCGACTGGCTTCAGGAGAGAAGTCCCTTCCATTAGCTCTGCTAGGGATTCTGAGGCTTCCTCAGACCTTTCTATGGATACTCTTGCTACATGCTTTCTGTTTCTTCTTGAGAAGAAAGTCTTAAGATTTTAAGCCTTCTCTCAATTCTGCAAAGTCACACCAGGTACTGACAACCTCCTGTTTTCTTCTTTTCTCTCAGGCAGTGCTGAAAATGCTTAAGTTTGTGTACTCCATCTCAGTGTCACAGAGCTTGCCCAGTTTTTTTGCATAAGCTCACTAGCAATCTGCAAAGGCCCACTCCTGCCACCGTTCGAGATGTGTATAGGGAGATGGCCACAGGGTGAGGGGTTCAGGTACACAGAGCATTAGGGGTGCCTGTGGACCAGTTGGGAGGATCTGCAGGTGGGCCATCCAAAGGCTCACGGTGGGCTTCCTGATAAGAGTCACCAAAGCAATTAGTAGTATCTGTGTGCTTTGGAGGGCATCAAAGAGACCTGGCTACTGGTCTACCAGCGTCTTCCTGTCTTCTAGCCTTGTAGTGTACCACCGTTTTCTGGAAGGGTGAGAAAAAAGTGGGTCTCTTTGGTGGTGTCCTCTACATCTAGGGAAGTCAGATTTTTACTCCTATGTTCTCATTTCCCCAAATGGGAGAAATCATGGGTCAAGAAGTTCTTTCTTGGCCCTGAGCTGTGCCACCTTGGAAGAAGAATGACACAGGTAAAGCTAAACTGTTCCTCTTACCCTCTTCAATGGGTCCAATCTCAGATTCATTTTAGCCTCCAGAGGTATGCTAAAACATCTTCTCTGGACTGTTAGACTTACACAAAGCCTTTCTCATGGTGGGCGATTATCAAAATATGTGTTCTTTGGAAAAAGATAATAGAAGATGGCTATTTTGCCATTTTGCTTTCATAGATATTTTCAAAAAGTAAAAGATTGACAGCAGTTATGAATTGAAATGTGGTACTATTTCTGTCAAATGTTTCCTAACTTGTAAAAGTATTATGTAATAGCATGGTCAGAGAGAGACAAATTCCATATGCTCTCTTTTCTATGTAGAATATAAAAATAATTAATTCATTTTATTTTATTATTTTAAAAAAGATTTTATTTGTTTATTTGACATACAGAGATCACAAGTAGGCAGAGAGGCAGGCAGAGAGAGAAAGGAGGAAGCAGGCTCCCTGCAAGCAGAGAGCCGATGTGGGGCTTGATCCCAGGACCCTGAGATCATGACCTGAGCCGAAGGCAGAGGCCTTAACCCACTGAGCCACCCAGGTGCCCCAATTCATTTTATTTTTATGAAAATATTTTATTTATTTATTTGAGAGAGAGCACAAGCAAAGGGAGAAGCAGGCTCCCTGCTGAGCAAGAGAGTACAATGTGGGCCTCAGTCCCAGGACCCTGGGACCATGACCTGAGCTGAATGCAGATGCTTAACTGACTGAGCTACCCAGGCACCCCAATTAATTAATTTAAAAAAAATGAAGTTCATAGATGCAGGGAATATGTTGGTGGTTGCCAGGGGCAGAGGGTTGGGAGGTGGAAAATGAGTGAAGGGGATCAAAAGGTACATATAAAATAAAATAAGATAAATACCAACAATTTTAAAAATAGCATGGTAAAGGAATAGTGATGTTTGCTATTTTATCCCATCATTTGTGATTTAATTTTCCTGATTTCTAACTGTGTGCTTCTCTGCCTGTGCCCAAGAAATCCCCTGGTCCCTCCCCTGTTCTCCATTTGGTCAACATTCCCCAAACGGGTTTGTGCTTTTAGAAAGGTGTGCATGGAGAACGGCCTATGGGGAAATTTGCAAGTCAGAGAGGACTTTGTGTTATAAGTGATTCATTCATGAAAGTACCATATCAAGGGAGAGAAACAAGATCAGAAGTAGGAATTTGAATCAGAAAGGTGGGCAGGATAGATGAGTGAACATAGTTGGGCTTACAGCTGTAGAAGCTAAGAGACTGAACGAGACAGAAATAGGTAAACCAAGGTAGTTCTGCAGCAATTTATAAGAATTTGGAAGGCAGTGCCTCCTCTGGAGAGAAATGTTTTCACGTAGGACAACACATTCCATAGTGCTGGGTACTGAGTTGGATCTAGCATAACAAAATCAATAATTTATATCTCTTTGGTTGAAGACATTTAGTATAGTACCAAAATTCATAAAATGGGCCAATGGGAGTTAATGGTAGTAAGATAACCAGAGATATCTAATAAGATTTGGGATTTTTCTCTAAGCAAGGCAATTTCAGATAATTGGTTCCTGGGCTCCCTAAGGAAAGGGGATTTTCCAGATCACCCTTTTGATGTAACAGACAGAATATGTGGAATGCTCTCTAAAATGTTATAGTATCAGTGACTTTAAATAATTTAATCACCAAAATCTTATTATCCTCCTGCCTGTGGGCTTTCTAGCAGAGAGTGCAATTATATATTAAATGTAGGAAACAAATGGACTCTAAATTCAAGTGTGGGTACAGACTTACTTGGCATCTCATTGCCTTTCTGAAAGTCTCATTACTCTCAGATTCCTTGTTTTTGTTTCTTCATGCTTGGCAGAGACTGTGTACTCTTAAAACTATTGCAGACAGTCAGGGCAAGAAGAGACCTGAGTTCACTGACTCCATCTACACAGATGGAGTCCTTAAGAAAGAGCCAGAAAAATGCTGATAAAGATGAGCCAGGGTTCTGATGTAGAATTCATCCAAAGACAAATTTAGTATTGGCTACACAGTCTGTGAAGCATCAGATACGTTATTCCTGGAGTTTGTAGTCTTTTAGTTTGGGGAATTTGGGTGTTGTTTTTTTATTCTTTATCATGAAAAACTGTAAACGCTTGCAAACATAGAAATAATATAGAATGAACCTCAGTCTCAGATCAGGTTCCCTGGAGACAGACTCTGAAGCAGGGGTTTGGGTGCAGGTGGTTTTCTGGGGAGAACTCTTGTGATCAGTTTCAGGAGGGAGGAAGGGAAGCAGGCCAGGCCATGGGGAGATGCTGAGCTGCAAGTCTCAACAAGAGCCTCAGCCAGCTCTGGGATCTCTGGCTGGGCATGGCCCTTAAAGTTTCTCTCCTTCCTTGAAACAAGTATCCGGTGTTTGTACATGGGCTCTGCCCAGCGAGGGAGACACCACCTTAGACAAGCAGCACCTTCCACTAAGGCAAATGCTTTGGAGGGACTCAGCCAAGAGCCTTCCTCGGCCATCAGTCCCTCCTCTAGGGTGGCCTCAAGGGGAGCACTAGGCACTGACCAACAGTGTGTACAACATTTATCCATCACTCAGCTTCCATTATTGTCCACCTAGAGCCCATCTTCCTTTGTCTATCTTCACCCACTTTTCCCCGTTCCAGCCCCATGGTCTGTTTATTTTTTGTTTTTGTTTTGTTTTGTTTTTTTGACAACTTACTGAGTTATAATTTATATACCATAAAATTCACTCATCTGAAGTGTACAACTCGATGATTTTTCAGTAAATTTCACCAAGTTATGTAACCATACCCCCAATCCAGTTTTAGAATCTCTTCATCACTCTTAACAGCTCACTCCCTTTTCAAAAAATTATTCCGGGTACATTTTGAAGCAAATCACTTCAGTGAAGTTTTAATGCAATTAAGTTCTTAACTGAAAGGATCTATTGATAGGAAAAAGACAGGATTCACATTTTTTTGTGAGTGGGAGCCATTTACCCATGATCTAAGGTCACGGCATGTAAGAGCTTGGGAGATATAAGGCACAGATAGGTTTAACTTACCTAACAATGAAATTGTTGCTGGGTCCTACTGTAACTCTCTGTCTACATTTTGAAGAACCGCTATCCTGTTTTCCCCAGAGGGGCTGCACCATCTTTCATTCCCACCAGCAATGTGGGAGGATTCCAATGTAACCACGTTCTCACCACCACCTGTCATTTCTGCTTTCTTGATTTGCTTTGTTCTTTAATGATAGCCATCCCAGTGTATGGGAGGGGAAAAGGCACATTTTAAAAGACTCTGGCAGCAAAGAAAGGTGAATGCTAGGAACATAAGCTCCATGCTTAGGGCCCCCAGTTCTGTGCCCACAAAGGATAACATTTTGTGGGCACAGTGAGTGAGTTTGGTGGCCATTGGTGCTGGGAACCCTGTCACTTGAAGGGCTGTGACATTGTCCATTCTGGCCTCACTCATTAAACAGAGCCTGCTCATTTTATAACAACCAGAATGATGAGAGCTCATGACTATTTTCAAATAAACGTCTATGTAAGCACAAGTGCCAGGTTGAAACACTAGAAACAGAATGTGCTGAAGAGAGTAAGAAACGTAAATAATTCTTCACACTGAAGGAAAGGTATCTCTGCCTAAGGTGGTTTTAGTGAGTTTTTACAGTATTGCTACATATGGGTTTTTATTTGTGTTTTTGTTTGTCCAAATAGAAGGGAAGGTGGTGAAGGAACTTTCTTCTAGAAAACTATGAATCAAGGACAGCAACTTTGTTGAAAGTATGTCCTGGGGCTCCTTTGGCCCTTGGACAGCATGTTAGGCTGCAGTTGGCCTTGAAGGGTCTTTGTCATCACAGGTACATTTAGTATTTGGCTCGATGCCTATAATTAACTGTAAACGTTAAAAACAGAAGTTATGGAGTCTAAGGTCTATCTGCTTGGGGCTCCAGTACCTTAGAAGAGCTTGCCAGACATCATGGAGGGATTTGGAGCAGTAGAGGAAGTATTTACAAATGTGAATTTTCCATGTTGTATGCTCCCATTCCATTCCGGAGAACATTTTGGGGATGGGGGGTGCAGAGGGGATGGTCTCTGAACAGTCAGCTCCTGAAAACACTTCCTCTTTTCCTGGTCCTCGTTGCCTCTTCTGTTCGCCTCTTCTTCATCTCCTCTTCTTTTGCTACATTGCTTTTTCTGCTCTCTGGTTTCTCTTCTAGAATAGTGACTAGGGTTGCTAGAAAAGCGTCTTTTCAAAGGAGGCAACAGGAGGCAATGCCAGGAGACCCCGCCTTCAAGAACCGTGTGACCATAGGTAAGTCACACTGCAGCCAGGTGCCCCTGTCCTTATCAGCAGAACGAGGGGCTTCAGCAGATGGCCTCACAGGTGCCTATGCTTTGGAGGCCAGACATTTATTTTTCTGAATACCATGGATGATGCCATTACTCGGGGTTGGGGTTGAGCCAAGGAATTCTAGAAGCTTCTGAAATCTGGAAGCTGAGAGTGCCTGTATTAGTCATGTATTAGTCAGGGTTCTATAGAGAAACAGAGCCAATGGGGTGTGTGTACACATGATGTTTTATATCTATAAAGTATATATCTATATACTTATAGATATAAAACATATATATAAAGAGATTTATTGTAAGGCATTGGCTTACAGTTTCAGAGAGGCTGACAAGTACCAAGATCTGCAGGGTGAGTCAGCAAGCTGGAGACCCAGGGCTGCTGATAGTGTAGTTTTCATCCAAAGACTGATAGGCTCAAGACCCAGAAGGAGCTGATGTTTTGGCTCAAGTTAAAAGGCAAGAGAAAACAGATGGCTCTGCTTCAAGGCATTGAGACAGAAGGAGTTCCCACCATATCAGCCTTTTTGTTCTATCTGGGCCTTCAACTGATTGGACGGGGCCCACCCATATCGGGGAGAACACGGTGCTTTACTCAGTCTACCTATTCATATGTTAATCTTTCCAAAGGAAAAAAACAAAACAAAACAACCCACTCTCACGGACACACACAGAGTAGGGCTTCGTTTGTTCCTGTCAGGTTGAAACACAAAATTAACCATCTCGGCCCCAGTCAGATATACACCAAAGAGAAGATAAGGAATTATCCTGGTGTCTAGTTTGTCTGGGAGTATTTCACTCTTCACCCCTCACAGCTCATGATATTGAAACTTTTCTAGTTGTTATTTGTTAAAATATATATATGTGTGTGTGTGTGTATACACACACACATATATAGTTTATAATTTATAATATATCTAATTTATATTATAAATATACAAAATAGATTTAAATATATATTTAAAAATTATTTTATATGTTAAAAGTATATATGTATATAATTTATGATGTATTTAACATATTATAAATGTATAAAAATATATATAAATATATATATTTAAAAATGGTTCAAAAACAAGCATACATCGTGTGCCTTTCAGAAAAATCTTGAGTGCAGAAGTCCTCTTGTGGCCTGAGGTAGTGCAGAACCATTCTGTGCTTAGAACATCAGGAAGAAAGCAGGAAAATGATGCATGAAGCTCATGTGGGCCCTGGGCCTCGAGTGCTGGAGACATGCTTGGTGTTGGAAGAGTAACCAGGTGGGCAGTGCTCAGAGTCTCCTTTAGGACAATTTTAAAACTTGAGGAGGAAAAGAACAGCATTTTTGGCAAGAGCTTCCCTTGGAATCTGAGAAACCACTGAGAGCCACTCGAAGCTTCTGGTCTGGGGATCAGTGGCAGACCAGAGTGGCTCCCTGTCAGTAAGGTCAGCAGCTACTTAAACAGCCCATCAGGAGGGGCTCTCCACCATGCCATGTCTCAGAACTCCTGCTGGCAACGGACATGGCCAAACAAGGCCTAGAATGTTCCTTAGCAGTAATTGAAAATAAGCCAAGTGTGAACTGCAGAGGTTCAGAGTCTTTCCATGACTTCTCTTTCTCTGTTGAGTTTGATTGTCACTAAAAAGGCTTTACACTCGTATTTTAGTGATGTGTGTTTACAGAGACAGTTTCCTTATAAAAGTACGAACTAGAGGTCTTACCAGTGGTCCATACCTTGACCAACAGTCTTTGCCCAAAGGTCATCCCTAAGTTTCAGGCATGGCTTCGAGGAGACGGTAATTCAAAATTATCAGTCAAATTTCAGGATGGTAATTTGGGGTGAGTGGCATACCTTCTTAATGGACCTTATCAACGGGGAAGAAACTTTTGCTGTGGTTTTTTATGTGAAGGCTCACACTAGACACAAACATAATATGGTTCTATAGGTTGTGACATGTTGTCTTTGAACATGATGCAATGATCACATTCAAGGTCATGTGGCATCTTATTTCCCTCTGTGCTAAGTGTGGAAAGTCAATGTGTGACTGCTAGAAAGAAAAAAAGAAGAAATCCACCACCAAGCATTATTTTGCCCAGTACGGGGGCTAGGACACATAGGAAACATGTCCTAGAAGCTTCTGGCCACATAGTCACGGGGGAGAGGTTTTGTTATAGCCTCAGCCTTGCAGCAGTTTGAGCTGAGTGAAAGAGCAAGAAAGCGGCTATTTGACCTGGAATGTCTGGCACCTGGTTCCATTTTATTACCTTCCTTTTAAAAGAGCACATTAATTGAAGAAAACATTTCAGTACACATACAATGTGTTTGTATACATTTACCAGGGAATGCTTTACAGTACTTAGCCATCAAATATACAAATGACAACTCTGTGGCTTACCATAGAGTTTTTGTTCTGTAGCCTGTGTGGGTCTCTTGTGATCAGCCCTGTCCCATCCATATGGCACAGACTGGGCCAAATCATTACCAGCCAGTCCCTCCTCCTCTGTCCCCATATGCTCCTCTCTAATGCTCACTAACTGACCCTTTGGCAGATCCTCTGGAATGGGTTTTGGACATCGTTTTCTTATTTATTTGCTTTTATCTTTGTTTCTGCATTTTTCAAAAATTTTAATTCCAGTTAGTTGACATACAGTCATATTAGTTTCAGGTGTGCAATATAGTGATTCAACACTTCCGTACATCACTGGTGCTCATCACGACAGGTGCACTCCTTCACCCCATCACCTGAGTCACCCATGCCCCTGCCCACCTCCTCTCGGGTAACCACCAGTTCTCTATCGTTAAGAGTCTGGTTCTTTGTTTTGTTTTGTTTGTTTATCTCCCTTTTTCCCCTTTGCTTTTTTTTTTTTTAAGATTTTATTTATTTATTTGACAGATAGAGATCACAAGTAGGGAGAGAGGCAGGCAGAGAGAGAGAGGAGGAAGCAGGCTCCCCGCCAAGCGGAGAGCCCGATGTGGGGCTCGATCCCAGGACCCTGGGATCATGACCTGAGCGAAAGGCAGAGGCTTTAACCCACTGAGCCACCCAGGCGCCCCCCCTTTTGCTTTTTTGTTTCTTAAATCCACATATGAGTGAGATCATACAGTATTTGTCTTTCCCTGATGGACGTATTTCACTTAGCATTATACTCTAGCTCCACCCACATTGTTGCAAATGGCAAGATTCATTCTTCTTTATATCCTAAGAATATTCCATTGTATATGGGTACACCACATCTTTACCCACTCACCTTTTGATGGACACTTGGGCTGCTTCCGTAACTTGGCTATTATAACTAATGCTGTGATAAACAGAAGGGTGCATGTATCCCTTTGAATCTGTGTTTTTGTATTCTTTGAATAAATACCTAATAGTGCCATTACTGGATCATAGGGTAGTTCTATTTTTAAGTTTTTGAGGAACCCGCCCTATTGGTTTCCACAGTGGCTGTGCCAGTTTGTGTTCCCACCAACAGTGCACAGGGTTCCTTTTTCCCCACATCCTCACCAACATTTATTGTTTCTTGTGTTTTTTATTTTAGCCATTCTGACAGGCATAAAGTGATATCTCATTGTGGTTCTGATTTGCATTTCCCTGATGATGAGTGATGTTGAGCATCTTTTCGTGTATCTGTTGTTGGCATAATTTTTTAGATGAATTATTATAAATATATGAGGAAGGGTTTCTCTTATGTAGACGCTTGTAGGTATGAACTTCTATTAAGGGGAAGCCACAGGATCTAGTCTGTTCAGCGTCCCTGGGCAAAGTCAGGACATTCTTCAGAGTGTGGGTGCCTACTCCAGGCAAAAAGTCAAGACCCGGAGTAGAAGAGGCCACAGGAAGACAAGACTGGTGAGACAGAGGTATAGCCTTCAAACTAGCAGCAGATTTAGGAGACTGGGAGAGCAGGAATCAATGAATGAGTAAGGGAGGGAAAAGATGCGGTGGAGAGCGAGAGAAAATGGGTTCAGCTGCTGGTCCATTAAATGGAGTAGGCTTCAGGGCCCTTCTCTCTGGAGCTCTAGGGCAGATGCTTTGAGGATGTGCCTGAATGCCAAGGATGCCATGCCTAGAGAGATCCAGACCCCAATCATTGCATTTCTAATGCAACGTCTGTCTTTATTCAGCAAATATTTAGTTAGTGTTTCATTTGGGCCCTGCTAGGCCCTGGGTAAAAGCAACAAAGAGGCTAGCATTGCCTCTGCCTGCATGGCATTCACCTTTTGGGATAGGTGGGGGCAGGGTAGGAGGACAGGCATGACACGGATGAATATACCAGTGATTAACTCTATCAGCTGAGTGCTGTTTAGAAATACAGGAGTTAAAAGAATATAGTGTGTGTGTGTGGGGAACCTAATCTGGTCTGGGGGTCAGGAAAGGCTTTTCTGAAGTAGTGACATTCAAGCTAAGAGCCCAACAATGAATAGGAATCAGATTAAGAAGCTATGTGAGGGGGCACCTGGGTGGCTCAGTGGGTTAAAGCCTCTACCTTCAGCTCAGGTCATGATCCCAGGGTCCCGGGATCGAGCCCCACATCAGTCTCTCTGTTCAGCAGGGAGCCTGCTTCCCTTCCTCTTTCTCTGCCTGCCTCTCTGCCTGCTTGTGATCTCTGTCTGTCAAATAAATAAATAAAATCTTAAAAAAGAAAAAAAAGCTATGTGAGGGTTCAGCAGGTACAGGGGTGGCCTGGAGCCAGGAACCCTGCAGTGGGCAGCTGTGACCGTGACCTTTGTTGGCACTAGTGATAGAAAGCAAACTTGGGGAGTCCGCAGACTTAATCAACGAAGGCATTGAGCATATCGCAAGGCTGAACAGTAGACAGGCACTTTTTATTTTGTTTCTGCTCTTCTGAAGGCATCATTAGATCTTTCTCATGTTACCTAAATGCGTATGCTCTCCCACACATCCGCTGTAAGATTTTCAGTAGAGATCCCCATAGGCTGAGAAACAATAGAACTCATACAAATACATACAATGAACTTCATTAAAACTGGACAAACAGGGGCACCTGGGTGGCTCAGTGGATTAAGCCGCTGCCTTCGGCTCAGGTCATGATCTCAGGGTCCTGGGATCGAGCCCCGCATCGGGCTCTCTGCTCTGCAGGGAGCCTTCTTCCTCCTCTCTCTCTGCCTGCCTCTCTGCCTACTTGTGATCTCTCTCTCTGTCAAATAAATAAATAAAAAATCTTTAAAAAAAAAAAAAGCAAAAAAAAAAAACTGGACAAACAAAAAAGAATTCAAAATGCAGTTTTTAGGGTTGTCATAAAGTTGGAGCCTTGGCCAGTTGCCTTCAGAGTCTGCCTCTCTGAGCATGCATGGGAGGACTCGCTTGCTCTCTATCAGCTTTGAACATGGTCCCTTATTCAAGATAGACAAAGATGTGCTTGTTACCCAATGGCGACTCCTCACATGGGAGTTACAATTTATGGACTGTCTGTATCCAAGCCATATTCCTAGACCTATTCCAGAGCCATCTCCTGCCCCTTCCAGTTGTTATCTGCTCAAGGAATGCAAAGCTGTTCTAATATTAGAAAAATTAGAACACAACAATGTGTTGCCAAGTAAAATCTTCCCAATTGGAACTAATTCTGGAATGCCAGTGTGTAATAGTCAAACAGTTCTTTGCAGAACTTTTCCCCAAACCGTATTTAAAACATCCAAGAGTGTTCATACAAAGCCTGTGCCATGGTTCTACCAGAAGGTCATTTTGTGGGGCTCTGGAGTATCAGCTAGTATTTGATGACTCTAGAACATCTCAGGAAATATGGCATGCTAGAGTGATAGGCTTCTGACCCTCCCCTTCCAAATCCTCATTATATAAGTTTATAGAAAGATAACTAATTAGTGCAGAACAAGTCACAATACTAAACTGTGAGATCATGTAAGAAGGCTGAAATTTTCATAAAGCTCCTTCCTAATCAAGGGCATGGAAATTTTCCCAAATCCCCAGCCTGTCTGTGGGGAGCAGAGAAGCACAGGGTCTCTCCCATCTCGAGAACTAGAGGTCCTGTGCCACCTTCCTCTGGTGGCAGCTCTTTTCCTAGAGCCCCCTCACAGATGCCTTGTCTGTGCACCTTCCCGAGATCCTCAGCAGGAGAGGAGACGGTAATGACGTTTACAGAACAGAGAGGCATGCCAGAAATCTGTCTAGGGATTTCCCTTGCATTGTCTCATTCCATTCTTTAAGTATAATTACCCCTTTTACAGAGGAGAAGAGTGATGCTCAGAGAGCTCAATCTTAGGGATCCATCTCTTCTCTGTGTCCTCAGGCATCTCCAGTCCCACAGTCCAGAAGCTGTCTCATATGCCAGGGACTCCCAACCCTCTGCCTCCTGCCCTGGCCTTCATCTTGTCCAACACAATGGTTATTTCTCTGTCCTCATCAGGCTTGACTTCTCAGACCCACCTCCTTGGTTTCCATGACACCACACTCTTCTCCTTCACTTCCTACCTCTCTGCCTGGTCCTTTGCTGACTCTTCTTTATTTGGTTGTTGGTGCTCCCAGTGCTCAGACGCCCTTCTCTTACGCAGCGGTACTCTCTCAGTGATTAATCATTTTTAGCTTCTCTACTTTGGGGACCATCTCCATGAGGGTGACTTGCTGATTTTAAAGTCTAGTCCTGATCTGGTCCTTGAACTTCAGACTTCTGCCCACAGCTGTTGCTTGATATCTCCATCCAAAAGGCACCTGAGATTTCACATATCCTTCCCCCCCTCTTTATTTATTATTTTTAAAATTTCTTTTCAGTGTTCCAGAATTCATTGTTTATGCATCAAACCCAGTGCTCCATGCAATACGTGCTCTCCTTAATACCCACGAAGGCTCTAGGTGTAAGCAATCCACTATGATAGGGCCATGTGGCTATTTACATTAATTAAAGTTAAATGCAAAAGGCAGCTCTTCAGGTGTGCTGGCATTTTTGAATGCACAATAGCCTCCTGTGACTACTGGCTACCATATTGGACATTGTAGATAAAGAGCATTCCATCATTGTAGGAAGTTCTGGTGGTCAGTGCTTCCCTAGCTGTTCTTACCCTTCCAAACCTGTTCTTTCTCCAGGGTCCGCCATTTCAAATAATGGTGTTACCACCTGGTTGTGTCTCAAGCCAAAAATCTGGGAGGCATTCTTGATCTCCCCCTTCCTGAATGCCATGTCAGCCTCATCAGTGAGTCTTATCTACTGTGTCTCCAAAACATACCCCGTGTGTGTCCACTTCTCTTTACTTCCAGTGTTGCCCAGGCTGAGCCACCCTCCTCTCTCACCCAGATGTGGCTGCGGTAGCTTCTCAGTGACCTGTATGCTGTCACTGTCACCTCTAGAACCCATTCTCCATGTAGCAGCCAGCATGATCATGAAAAAATATAAGTTCACCTGTCTCTCAACTGAAAACCTTCTGATAATTTCTTACCAAACGTAGAATAAACACACCCTGTTTGAACATTCTTTTGCATGGTGCCTTAGTCCGTTTGGGCCGCTATTACAAAATGCCATAGACAGGTGGCTTATAAACAGTGGAAATTGATGTCTCCCAGTTTATGGAGCCTGGGAGTCCCAGATCAGAACACCAAGAGAGTCAGGTGCCAGTGAGAGCCCCCATGGCCTAATAACCTCCCACAGACCCTGCCCCCCAAAACCATCACATTGAGAATTAGATTTTCAAGCTATGAATCAAGGGGAGTGGGGCACAAACATTCAGTTGGTTACATGTGGCTCCACGTGATCTGAGCCTTCCTCATTCTCTGCCATTCCACCCATTGCCCACTAGACTTAGTCACTGCTGACCTTCTTTTTGGTCCCCAAATTCTGTAAAACCTTTGCTGTCTTCAGGATCTTAGAACTGGCTCACCCTGTGCCCAGACACTCTTCCCCTTTTTGGCCCCTTGGCTGGCTCTTTCCTGTCATCCAGAGGGGAGGAGGGGTACTGGAGCCCACTCAGAAGTTGTTATACCACTCATCTTTTGCTTCTCTGCACAGCATTTTAGACTCTCTGAATGTTTTACATTTCTTTATTTGTTGATTTCTTTATTTTCTTTCTCTTCCTTTCCCACTGGAATATGATAGTGATAGATATACTGGGGATTCACAAGGAATAAGTTATGCTTTGCCCTCTTGGAATACAAAAACCTAAAAATGATTTCTACTTATCTTTTTTTTTTTTTAATGTGAATAGGTGCTTTGAGTTAGAACAGAAGAGTTATTTTTTCTTGGAAACTTGAACATGCTAATAATTTCTCAACAAATTTTCTGGTCCTTTCCTTACAAGTAGTACAAAAGTAGAATTTCTTTAACAGGATCTCAGCAAGCAAGTTTCCCATACACAATCAAAATGTCTTTAGTCATTTCTTATCCATGGTTTTGGCCATAACCGCACTTTCCCTGGCCCACCTCAAGGGGCAGCTGGCTGGGAACAGAAGGGGTGTAGTCAGAAACCGAGAGGGGAGATGATTCCATGGAATCCCTGAGGCCCCATGGAAACCAACAGAAGTTGTTGCCTGGATGGATGGAAAATCTGTGTACACCGCAGCGTGGGCCAACATGGATTTGGAGGAATGGGTTTGTTCCTGTGAGCAGATCTGAGGGTGGCAAGAAGGCTCCAGAGCTGAGTATCTAAAAGCAGAGGGCCTCCAGTTTGGCAATGACAGACTTTTGTTGGAAGACAGCGTGCACGCCTCAGAAAGGGCCCTTGTCCCAGGACGCCCCTCACCCCAAACCCACACCCACACACAGTAACTCCCTCAATAGCATCCCTTTCCAAAGTTGGTCATCTTAGATCCCAGGTAGGCTAGAATTTTCTGTCTTTGCAGAATCATTTATGAGATGACTTCATCCTCACCAGGCGCAGTTTGGAGATAAGTTAGCCTATTGTACATACATTGTTCCTTCTTGTCTCCACCTTCTTCTCTGGCCCCCCACATGCCCTTCCTCTTAACTCAGGTCTTTCTCAAGTCTGCCCCACCTTCAGGAATCCTCTTTCTGCAAGGCAGTCAGCATTGTGCCAGACTGGAGGCAGAAGGGAAGTTAAGACCTGTCCTGCAGGCAACATCCTCTCATCACAAATTCCTCCCCCATGATATCCTGTGGCCATCCAGCTGGGGTCATGGCATGGCAGGTCCTCGCTGGCTGGGAGTCTGAGTGGTCACCTTGGGCTTCTTTTGAAGCTCTCTAAATACATAACAACACTGCATGCCAAGGGCTGCGCTTATAGAGAAGGTGCTCTGTTGACACTTCTCTCACTGACCATATTCCCCCTGGGGTCTGGGGTCTGCCTGTCCCCTGGGCTTTTCTCCACTTGACTAAATATCACTCATCCTTTGTGATGGCTCAGACTCTCCTTCTCCTGCCCTGTCCCTGGGACACTTCTAGGTGTCTTTCTGGGATTTTCCATAGCACCTTCATAAACCCCCCCCACCCTCCAATATCAGAACTGTCTACATTGCTTACTTGTCTGTGTATCTTAGTCCCCAACCCACCCCTGCCACAGTGGACAATGTGCCCCTTGGAAACAGAAAACACATCAGGCTTAATACAAGATTATTTGATGATTTGGTGAATAAACGATGCAAAGAATGCAAATACAGTAGGAGAAACTGTATTTTCTTTTCCCCCAATAAATCTTGGGAAAACAAAAACAAGAAGAGAATATAATTCAAAGATCCCTGTATAATTACGGGGTATCCTTTATATTGCCCAGTCTATTCATTTGCTAGGGGCGCTATAACAAAATACCACCGACTGGGGGTCTTAAACAACAGAAAGTAATTTTCTCACAGGTCTGGAGGCTGAAAGTCTGAGTTCAGGGTGTTGGCTGATTTGGTTTTTCCTGAGGCCCATGTCCTTAGCTTTATAGGAGGCCGCCTTCTCACCGTGTTCCCGCAGTCTTGTCTCTGGGTGCTCACATGCTGGTCTCTCTCTTTCTCTCTTCTCTGGACCCCTGTCATATTGGACCCATCTGACCTTATTTAACCACAGTTATCTCCTTAAAGACCACACATCCAATGCAGTCACATTTTGAGATGTGCAGGAGGGTAAGGGCCTCCACATCTGAAATCGGTAGGTGGAATACAAGTCAGTCCATAACACCCGACATCAAGAAGGCCAAACAGCCAGAGTTGAAGTATAACGGAACACCAGGAGTTACACTGACCCGGTGCATGGAGTGGAGAGCCCTGCGTTTGTGTTTTGGAATTTTCTGAACAGATTGAGCCAGGAAGATATTGTGAAGCTGAATTCTAAGAAAAAAGATATTTTTATTATTAAAATAGGATTTGTCGAAGGAGGAAATATTGAGGCTAGAGGTGGCAAGGAATAAACCCCTAATCTTCCCAGAGCGGGTGAGAGGGTCCCCCAGGAGCAGGCTGCATGGGTGCGAAATCCAGGGAGAGCTGTGAGGATTAAGAGCACAGGCCGGGAGCTGGGCGGCTGTTCTCTGTAGGAGGGACACCTCAGACACTGCTGAGTCGGGACTTCATTGAAGAAAGAACTAGGAAGTTGGGCCCTTTCTTTCTCCAGGCTGGGTGAAAAAATACACCCCTCTGTCCCCTGGAGCTGGGGTCTCACAGGTGAAAAATAGTTCACTTTCAGCCTCTCTCAATCACATCCTGCATATTTCAAGAGGACCTTCCTCCTTGGACTACATGTGAATGGGGGAGATGGTTCTGGAAAAACCCATTTAGAACCAGCATTGCTGTGGGGCACATAAAGGCCACCTTGCTCTATAGCCATGTCCCCTGCTCTTTCCCATGGTCACTGTCTAGTTGGGTGACAACGGTCTTCGTCAATTTCGAGACATACACTGCTTTTTTATTATCTCGGCGTTACTGTTAGTGTTTCTCAGACTGCTCCCTAAAATTAATAGTGCACCCTTATACTGTTTGGCTTTTGAGGGAGAGAAAAAGTTTTCCTTGACCCTCATTGGGTCCCTGGCTAGCTCTGAAGATGAAACCCACAAAGACAGAGTAGCGGAAGGAAAACATGCACATGTTAATGAAGCTTGGAGGTTACTTTGGTTCCTTCCCCAGAGAACGAAGACCAGGGGGCAGGGATCAGACCTGGAAATTTTATACCTTTAAACAATAAATTTGTGAAGAATTGACAGCTCAGAGGCATTTGAGCAGGGAATCTAGAGAGTTAAAAGGTTAGTTGAATGAGGTTTGTCTGCACATTTCCTGGTGCAGCCTGGGCTGATAGTCTGTCTCCAGTAAAAGGAAAGTTTTTTTTTCTTGCCTTTAGACAAAAGCGGGGGAATATTTTCCCCCTGTATTTACTGCTTCTTAATTGCTTGCAGCTCAAAATATATTTTATGTCAAGGAGGCATATGCTGGGGGTACATGTTCTGGTTTCCTGCAGCCTTCTTCATATTTTATTATACCTAACTTCTAGAGAAGCAAGTTTTTGGAGCCCATTTGTGAGCAGTAGCGCAAGTACTGTATTTTAATGAATATGCGGATATTGTTATAAGATTAAAAAAGACATTTTAAATTATAATTAGCAGTGAATTTTAAAACAAGGGGATAACATCTATGGAAACCACATGGGGAAGTGCAAGTGCACCTAAAGAATGACTTGGTCTCCCCAGTACTAACTTGGTCTCCCCAGTACTAAAAGTGGGCGCATGGTACGCTGACTCGGTTATGTTGCGATATGCCATGGGTATCAGAACTGACTGTGTACCTGATCCAGCAACACTGAAATTATGTTTCTTGACAATGATTTTTGAATTTGAAGAGATTTGCACTACTTAAAATTTTACAAGTAAATTGAAATTTTGTTGAGATTTCATAAGTGCATATTTGAAATTCACATGCAGGGAGATGGCAATGCAATATAATAGACAAGGAAGATCAGAGACTGAGCAAACCCAATTCAGGGGCAAAGACAGGTTGTTCTAAAGTAATGGCCAAGTTTAAATTAAGAAGAATATGGGGGGCGCCTTGGTGGCTCAGTGGGTTAAGCCTCTGCCTTCGGCTCAGGTCATGATCTCAGGGTCCTGGGATCGAGCCCCGCATCGGGCTCTCTGCTCAGCAGAAAGCCTGCTTCCTCCTCTCTCTCCCTGCCTGCCTCTCTGCCTACTGGTGATCTCTCTCTGTCAAATAAATAAATAAAATCTTTAAAAAAAAAAGAAGAATATGGGGCGCCTGGGTGGCTCAGTGGGTTAAGCCGCTGCCTTCGGCTCAGGTCATGATCTCAGGGTCCTGGGATCGAGCCCCACATCGGGCCTCTGCTCGGCGGCGAGCCTGCTTCCCTCTCTCTCTCTCTGCCTGCCTCTCTGTCTACTTGTGTTCTCTCTCTGTCAAATAAATAAATAAATAAATAAAATCTTTAAATTAAGAAGAATAGAGAATTTTTGAATGATGTCTGTCCTATCCCTTAATCTTTAATAACCAGTTTCTTCCTTCTTTTTTTAAATAAGATTTAATTTAATTTATTTATTTGAGAGAGGAGGGGAGGGGCAGAGGGAGAGGGAATTTAAAGCAGACTCCGCCCTGAGCCATGGCCATGAGATCACCACCTGAGCTGAAACTAAGAACAAGTTGCTTATTCCACTGAGCCACCCAGGAACCCCAATAGCCGTTTCTTTCTACATCTACACCCCCCCTCCCCAGTGCACCTCTCTCCCACAGCCACCACTAATTAATTTTATTTGTTGATCTGTCATGATGGTTCTTCTCCTCTTCCCCAGTCACCTGACCTCCCCCAGCCCCAACCCTCCTAACTCCATTCTGATGTTTGGCATGCTCTCATTGGGAGCTCCATTTCTAACATAGAGTGTAAACCATGCACGGGGGACATGTGCTGTAGGAGGATTTTTTTTTTTTTTTTAAGATTTTATTTATTTATTTGACAGACAGAGATCACAAGTAGTCAGAGAGGCAGGCAGAGAGAGAGGAGGAAGCAGGCTCCCTGCTGAGCAGAGAGCCGGAGGTGGGGCTCAATCCCAGGACCCTGGGATCGTGACCTGAGCTGAAGGCAGAGGCTTAACCCACTGAGCCACTCAGGCGTCCCTGTAGGAGGATATTGATTGAAGAAAACAAGAAAGCAGCCAGCCACCCAACCTACTCATGATCTGCGGGCCTGAAAACAAGACACACCCCTCACCAGGATTCTAAAGTTATTTCTCCATCAGTGATTCTGGGATTCTGGTTGTTCACAAATGGTTTTCAAAATAAGTGGGTATCTTAGCTCAGGCTGCCATAACAAAATACCAGAAACAGGGCAGCTTAAATGACAGACATTTATTTCTCACAGTTCTGGAGTCTGGCATATCCAAAATCAAGGTGCCAGCTGATTTGGTTCCTTTTAAGGACTCTTCCCGACTTACGGTTGGCCTTCTCCTTGCTGTGTCCTCACATGGCAGAGAAGGAGAGAGAGGACGGGAGAGGAGAGGAGACAGCTGGAGCTGGACTGGGCTCTGTGTTATAAAGACACTAATTCCATCATGTGGACCCTGACCTCACCTCAACCTAAATTCCTGCCAATGGCCCTATCTCCAAATGCCATCACACTGGGAGTTAGGGCTGCAGCATCAATATGGGAGGGGGCATAAACAGTTATTAGTACATAACAGTAGCCATTTGAAATGTTTGCTTAAGGAGATTTTTGAAAAGTATACAATGATTTGCCAATTTTAAAGCATTTTTGTGAGTATCGTTACATTCTTTTTATTGGCCAGTTTTTTTGACTTTTCCCCTGGGCTTTGGTTTCTAAGGAAACCAAATACTTTCTGAGCACTGTTCAGAAGAAGAAAGCCCTGGTGCAATTTGAAATTTCAGAAGTAAAATATCAAATGTGCAGAGCATGGAGACCATGGGAGGACATGCGACGGTTACAATTACACTTTGACCCACTACTTCAATTCTTACTGCATTGCTATCCTAACGGAGGACAAGTATTGGGCTCGGTACATCTATTCATGCTTGATGCATCACATAGGAGAAGGGAGGACTCTGAGAGAAGGGGAAGCAGGAAAGATCAGTTTTGAAGGAGAGAGAGAATCTGGCAAAGGTGAGTGGTAGAGTACTCAGGGTGGGAGATGGGGGTGGTGGGAGGGGTGAGCATTCCTGCCTGGGCTCTTCCAGTAGCCCACAGAGCAGAGGATGGGAGCGGCAGGCAGACCAGTGGTGAGAAAGCTCAGGAGCCCTTAGAAGGGGTGCTGTGATTAGAATGTGGGTGGATGGTAGAGGAGAAGGAGGAGCACAATCAAGGCAGACCTTTCCTCCTTCAGAGCTAATGCCTCCAGGACTGGTACCAGCTGGGCACGGTAGCTGGGCCCTAATGGGTGCCCAGTGAATCTTCAATGAATGCTTGAAGAGATGACCAACTGAGTGACGTAGGATTTTGATTTACTTAGGGATGGACCATTTAGACAACCTGATCATCAAAAGATAGTTTCTCCCTGATGTTTCCATTTCTTTCAACAGTCTGAATTGCTTATTTAACCCCAGCATCTTTCCTTTTCTTATCTTGATTGGTCAGTTTGCTTTGGAAACAAGACAGTGTCCAAGCACAACATCACTTAGAATGACTCTCAGTAATGGGAGACACCTGAACACCTAGGCCTTTTAGAGCCATGATTGGTTTTCTCTATTGGTTTTTTAAAAGGAAGGTTTTGGTGGATGAGATATTGCATGTTAATTGCCATGTCTTGCAGAAAATGAATCAGAGCTCTGTGTGTGTGTGTATGCGCATGTGTGTTATTGCTAGGGCATGTAACTATATCTATCTTTTACTGGATCTATTAAAGCTGTAAAGTTGTTTGGAAACTCTTTTATGATTTTAGTATTCCAAATAAATCGTCTTTTACATAAGAGAATAGTGTTAATCTATCCCTGAATCAAGTTTCCAAGATGGCTTAATTATTTGAAAGAACGACTGTTTTTCTTCAAGAAGTATATATTCTACAAATTTGAAGGCTAGGGTGTTGAATTGTTCCTCATAAAAAGTGTGCAGTTCTTCGTTACTTTGTTACTTTGTTAACCTCAAAGCTCAGCAAATACTGGAGCTGAAAGGGGCTATATGGGTTGTCCACAAGGGCTTTTTGACCTTTGCCATCTAGGCCATAAATACAATAACAAACACAATAAACACAAAGAAAACATTTAGTGCAGCATGAAATTCAAAACAAATTAAAAGTAAATATTGTCACCAAAAATCAGTGTTAAACAAGGTAGTGGGGTATCATTCTTTATTTTTTTGTAAGTCACTATAGGCTATCAGGTTCTGATACCTCTAAGGCATGCCCCTACATTCTGGATATGATCGCCTAGATAAACCCCATATTTTATAGATGAAAAGACTGAGGTCCAAAGATCCAAAGAACGCCCATGCCTTGACCCTATTTGGAGCAGAACTTGGTCAAGAACCCAAACATCCTGTTAGCTATGCACGGCTTTGCCCACAACACTGCCCCCCCCCCCGCCCCGTTCTCCCTACCCTCCAGACTTTTAAGAATACTTTCTTATGTGAAGGAGGCATCCCATCCATCATCTCCCTGTATCTGATGATCTGATGATGCCAGTATTCTGGAAAGCTGTTCTGACTACGTTGTTGTAGCAGGACAGCAGCAAAGACCAGAAGAGACTTCTCAAGCCTGGCTAGTCCTTGAGTCCTGGTTTATTTGTATTCCCTTTATTTCATTCCAGATACTCATACTGTCATGACATAGAAACACTTTCCTGGGATAGCTTCTGGGAAACAGATGGGGCAAAACTTAAATCTGAAAATGAGTTTATTTTGGAAATAAAATTTGGTTCTTTTGTCATATTGAAGTCTCTTATTGATGGCTTTCCCTGAACACTTTCACAGTTCTCCTCAAATTTCCCATTTGTTGTTTTTCTTTCTTTCTTTTTTTTTTAAACAGTGTATCCGGTGGAGAGCTGTTTGATCGGATAGTGGAGAAAGGATTTTACACGGAGAAGGATGCCAGCACTCTGATCCGCCAGGTGTTGGATGCTGTCTACTATCTCCATAGAATGGGCATTGTCCACAGGGACCTCAAGGTAAGGCTGTCACTTAGCAACGTCCTCCAGCCACTTTCCCACCCACAGTGCACCTGTCCAAGAGGACCGGCTGCAGAAAATGGATGAGGTTGCCTTGATGGCGATATGCTTGGCTGAGTGGTGGACATTTGTGTACCGTTAGTTGTCAGGGCCTTTGGGTCCCCCCAAAAGATGATGAAGATCAATGAAACTGGCCATCATTTGGGAGATTTTATAACCACCGTGCAGCCAAAGGGCCCCAGGGAGGTGGGTTGTGTCTTGCTTCAAGCCTACCTGAAAGGTAATTTTGTTCAGGGCATATTGGCCATGAAAACCTTCTCCCAGTGCAGTTCTTGACAGTTTCCCCCCATTTTGGACCCCATTTCAGCACAGCACCCTGAGTAAAAGAATGGGAGTGAATACCTAGAGGGCATGACAGAAGAAGAGAAATGGAAGGTTATCCATAAAGACATGTTGAGCAACCTATAATCAGAGCCTTCCCCTGTGTCCTATAGGTTACCATCTTATGTTTTCTTGGGGAAGGGTTGGCATACTGACCCTTCACCCAATAGCACTGGAGGTTTGGGGCCGTCATTGGGCACCTTGGCATTGCATCCCTCCCCCGGCAGCATAGATCCCGAAGGGTAGATATCCAACATATGCCATCAAGGGTAGATATCGAACATATTGATTAGAGGAACAGCAAAAAGCAAGGAAGGCTATTGTAAGGCTTTATTCTATAGTGGCCACAGGTCCCGGCCCCAGAGCGCACTGCACCAGTCAAGACAGAAACTCCACTCCAGCCCATATACGTGCCACTCACCGCATAAAAAAGGAATGATATTGCACTGGAGCCACGCTCCGCATGACTTTGTGAAATCTAAACCAATTTAAAGAACAAACCAGAAACCTTATTTAAAGCAGAATTTCCATGTCTGCCCATTACCTAGTACTGGATGTAAATAAATGGTATAACTCTTCTTTTCATAAGATCTCACTGTCAGGTTTGCCCCTCTTCTCCATGGTATTTCCTAGCAACTAGGATAGTGGCTCCCAGATGTTAGCATACATCAGGATTGTCTGGCGCCACCCCAGAGGCTCTGATTCTGTGGGTCTGCCATGGGGTCTGGGAATTGGCATTTCTAAGGGGTTTACAAATGAGCCTGATGTTACCCTGGGAATATTCTAGGACAAGGGTGTTTGGGAATGTTGATGGAGTCCTTACAGCCTTTGACTTTTGCAGGCTCCTTGACAACTGAAATGGGCTGTGAGCACAATTGGTTAATCCTTAGGACCTAGTGGTCTTTTAGACAGCTAAGCCCACTTGGATCCCCACCTGACTGGCCTCCTGCCTGACTAAGCCCCCCTACAGCCAACTGGAAGCCTCCATTAGGATTACCCCTGAACCTGTCTTCTCTCCCACTTTCCTATTCCCCTCTCCCCTCAAGAAAAAGCTCCACCGTCTTTACCAACTCAGGAGATGCTTGTGGACAAGTAGTGATCTAGGCTGTGAATGACAAGTCACTTGAACCCATGATTGACCCAGATGTATCCCCTAGAGGAAGAATGGGTAAGGAGGGATATTTGGCTCCATGGTAATCCCTTGCCTAGATGCAGCCCTGTTGAGGAGCCTGAGGTCCCTGGCTTCCCACTCTTGGCTTAGCTGTTCAGCTGTAGAAGTACTGGGATAGGAAGATTAAAAATCAGAAACTTAAAAAAAGTCCTCGCTGCCCCATGATCAGCTCGGTATTATTCATCATGAACCACGTGCAACTTTTGATGAGATTATTTCACCCCATTTTTTAAGCATTACTTGTATTTTGATTATTGATTGGCTTTTTTTATTCTCCCTCCAAACTCCTTGAGAGCATCCTCAAGTAGACATTTGATTTTCTCCTAATCCCATGCTTCATCCACAGAATTAATGTCACTGTGAATGTTAGTGCCATTCCTTCTTGGGTTGTGATTTTTGGATGAAGGATAGTATTTTTTTCTTTTGGGTTCTGTTAAAAAAGTATACCCAACTTTTATAGCAACATGGACAGGACTGGAAGAAATTATGCTGAGCGAAATAAGTCAAGCAGAGAGAGTCAAGTATCATATGGTCTCACTTATTTGTGGAGCATAACAAATAACATGGAGGACATGGGGAGATGGAGAGGAGAGGGAGTTGAGGGAAACTGGAAGGGGAGATGAACCATAAGAGACTATGGACTCTGAAAAACAACCAGAGGGTTATGAAGGGGCGGCAGGAGGGGGGGGGGTGGGAGGTTGAGGAACCAGGTGGTGGGTAATAGGGAGGGCACGTACTGCATGGAGCACTGGGTGTGATGCCAAAACAATGAACACTGTTATGCTGTAAATAAGCAAATAAAAATAAATAAATAAATTAAAAAACAACAACAACAACAACAAAAAACAAAACTTTAAAATCGAAAAAAAAAAAAAGTTATTCTGACCCTTGTTACACTAAAGAAGACTTCACTTGTGGCTACCGTAAGAATATCACAGTAGGGGAGAGAATTGGGTTCAACTCCAAGTTCATCAAGGACAGGTGGGGATTTACAGCCTTTGAGCAGGATGAGGATCGTGGATGGGAAATTGCTAAGGGGGGTACTGAGGATGAGGGAACTCTTGCTAAAGGCTGGCCAAGAACCTATTAGACATTGGCAGACTCTCTCCCTTGACCAGACTTGAGTTCAGCCCCTTCTAGTCTTCTTTCTGACCAGGCTCCAGCCTTGGCTCTGTTATTAGTCCATTGGCTCTGCCATGTAGTCCAGGCTGAGCAAGAATCCCACTGAGTCACTTTGGTGAACATCCCCCACCCTTGACACCTGATCAGATTCCTCATCCTCCACCCTCCCTATCCGTGCACCCCTGCCTGCCTTCAGGAGGAATCCCCCCACCCTTGATATCCCCTCTTAGTGATTTTCCATCCACTGACCCTCCCCCTGCTCCTGGGTATAAATGTCCACTTGTCCTTGTTGTATTAGGACTTGAGTCCACTCTTCATCTCAGACTGTAGAACCCCATTGCAGTGGTCCTCCCGAATAGTTTTCCTTACTGCCTTTACCAAGTGTCTAAAGACATTTTTTAAATAACATTCAAGGTAGGAAGTGAAGAACTTGGCCAGATATCAAGGGTGAGGGAATTCTCTCTATGCCGACTCAGCAGGATTCTTGCTAAGACTGGACTTTGTAGGCCTGGCAAAACCGGAAGGGCATAGAAGGCCAAAGTCAAGGCCTTGTCAAGAAGAGGTCTCAGAGGAAGCCGACTATGGTTTGGTCAAGGAGAGTGTCTTGAGCAGTTCTCAGAATTTCTCCAGAGCTGTGGTTGCGTATCAGAATCCCCCCATGGATTCTAACCTCCAGAGGCCCGGGCCCATCTCAAATCCACTGAAGAAGACGTGGAGACGTTTGGGGCTGTTGCAGGTGATTCTGCTCGACAGGCAGGCCAAGAAAAGAGGCCTAGTCACTCTAGGAGAGAACAGCTTCTCAAATTTAATACTCAGGAATCAAAGATTCACCGCAAACCACTGACAAGAGACAGTCTTGCTTCACTCTTGGGGATGGGAGAAGAGCCAGACCGGAAACAGTGAGGGGAAGTGGCTTCCCCAGCTCCGATTCTTCCTGTTGTATTTCCCTTCAGGTTTAACGTAAAGGAGAGAAGTGATTTTGCTTATTCACTGGGTCAGTCTTTGGAATTTTCCTAGTTGGGGCACAGGAGAGGTGTCAGTCTTCAACATTATCTCCCTCAGAGACAATGCCATTAATTGAGGCAGCCCTTCTGTGTTCAGGCTCTGCCCAGGCAGGACATCTCCCTCAAGTCTCCCTGAGCTCTTCTCTCTCTCTCTCTCTCTCTTTTTTTTTTTTTTGTTTTTTGTTTTTTGGCTAAGAATGATACCCCAATTTTTCACAAACACTGTGCAGTGAAGTTTTATTCACATCATTGTCTCCCCTCTGCACCCCTGCATTGTCTCCCCTCTCCCCCACCTTTGGAGCCGCCATGGAGAAGGCCCCTGATATGCAGAACGGTAGTGGGGACGGAAACCGTAATCGCACCTCTGCCATGTGTCGAGCGTTACTACCACCTGAGCTCTGTCATGTAGAGTTCAGGGAGGCAAACAAAGACCACCACAACCCATGTTTTCCAGAAAGGCAAACAGAAGCTCAGGGTACTTAAGGGCACGTCACTATGAAGTGCTGCATCTTCTGTGATGACGTCCCTCTCTCTCCCAGGAAGCGGAGTGAGCGGGGATCAGCGGGCTCAGGAAATGGAAAGCAGGATGCAGCAGCAGGAACGGCAGGACATGGAGTGTTACCAAAGGCGGGGAGAGAGGCCCTTGGACTAGAGAGAGGTTGCTAACAAGGGTCAGAAAAAGAGAACAGGGGAGCCCCTGCAGAAGTCATTTCGTTTCTGGAGATCCCCTCTCTCTCAACCCAAGAAATAAGCTGTCAAATCTGAGAGGTTTTCGAGGCTGCCCCATGTAAGGTTCACTGTTTGTTTGAAATAGACGAAGTACTGATAAGGGGAAAAGATTCACCTTTCTTGAATACCTCTAAGTGTCCAGTACTGTGTGGGTTCTGTACATCGCTCTTACTAAACACTGCTTTTCTTTATGCATTTACGATTATGAAGGTCAAGCATGTTCTTAAACTGTGATTAGGTTGTGTGGCTTGATCAGAAAGGATGAATGCTTAAAATCTGCATCAACGTGATGGAACTAGAGGGTGTTATGCCAATAAGTGAAATAAGTCCATCGGAGAAAGGCAATTATCATACGGTTTGACTCATATGTGGAACATAAGAAATAGTACAGGGGATCTTAGTGGAAAACTGAATGGGGAGTCAGAGGGAGACAAAGCATGAGAGACTCTTAACTATGGGGAGCAAACTGGGGGTTGCTGGAGGGGAGGTGGGGGGGAAAGGGTGCCTGGGTGATGGCCATTAAGGAGGGCACATGATATGATGAACACTGGGTGTTATATGCAACTGATGAATTATTGAACACAACATCTGAAACTAGTGATGTACTATATATGTTGGCTAATTGAATTTAAATTAAAAAAAAAAAACAAAAACGATTTTGTGGCTTGGCAAGTCTCCCACAGTGAAGTCAGCTTTAAACACACTTCACCCATTTTGTTCTTCTCTTTCCAGCCTGAAAATCTGTTGTACTACAGTCAAGATGAGGAATCCAAAATAATGATCAGTGACTTCGGGTTGTCAAAAATGGAGGGCAAAGGAGATGTGATGTCCACAGCCTGTGGGACCCCAGGCTACGTCGGTAAGCACCGTGTGTGTGTGTGTGTGTGTGTGTGTGTGTCTGGGTCCCCTGTGTCTGTCTTCAGAGCTGGAGCCTGGAGCAGGATCACAGCTGCCTTCATTCCCCTTGAGGGGAGAATTAAAATGTTGAGAGACATTGGAACGAGTTAGAAGAGAAGCAGTTTCCCCTGAAACCTTTTAATAGTTGGGGAGAAATCCTGTCAGAATTGGATGTGGGCCTGAGTGGTGGCCTGGAGTTGATTTGGATGAATTCCCAGGGTTTTGATGCAAGAAATATCACATACATGTCCGTGTTTGCAAGTGACTTCCAGTGAGGCAGTGAGATAATGACGAGGTACAGACACAAATAAAAGAAGTGAAATGTTGCAATAGCAGCAGCCAGAAAGAGGACATCGATAGGAAGAATCTGCTTCGTGCCTTGACGAAGTCACTCTAGGAGTCGCCCGACAGTCCCCGTCGCTACTGGAGAAGCCAAGAATTAAGGTCCTTCCTAAAATCAGACCCCCACATTCTTTGTACTAAACATTCAGAATGCAGAAAAGGCATGCTGAGAAGCATCTTCTGTCTTTGGGGGACCTGGAGAAAGGCCATGGGCGCTCTTGGTGAAGTTTTCGAGACTTTGATACACACATGTATTTACTCGTGCAGCAAATGTATACTGAGGTGTCTACTGTGTGCCAGCTGCTGTCCTAGGCACTGGGGTGAAGGCAGTGCATGAGACACATGGGGCTCCTGCCCTCATGGGATTTACCTTGTAACTGGGAGAGACAACCGACAAAGACGTGAAGAACGGGATTGTTTTAGGCCGAAAATAAAATGGAAGCTTGCAGTAGAGCAGCAAGATGCTGGGGGTATTAGGATGGCTAAGGGCACAAGAACGAGACTTGGGTATTTGCCTACATGTGGACAAGCAGCCACCCTTGGGCCTGTGAGGGGACAGAGTGTCCTGGGGAGAGGCATCTGCTTGGCGCCAAAGCCCGGAGTGGGAGAAGCCTGGGGAGAGGGTACAAGCCGGGAACATCTGAGAGCAGGCGAAGTGGGGTTTGGAAAATGGAGACCAAGCCTGCATTCTCATGGTACACACTGTGATGGCTTTTCCTAAAAAGAACAGGAAGCCTGCCCTGAAAGAGAGGAGGGAACATTCTATGACGCCATCATTCCTGTCTGGTTTTAGGTATGACGACAAGACCTCCCCAGGCCAGGTGGAGGCAAGCAGGCCTCAGGCCTCATGAACCTGGGGCCCAGGGCACTGTGGGAAGCTCCAAATGACCTCGGGGCCCTTCTCGTCCCTTCGCGTGCTGGCATGACATGGGTGTTAGGTCACAGCCGCCTCGTCTTTAAAGGGCCCGAAGGACAAGTGAGAAGAGCAGGGCCAAGGGGAACGGAGAATAATATGAAGGGAAGCACTAGACTCAGGAGGAGATAAAGGTGCTGACAGACGGGGCTCGTGTCCCCGGTTGGTGTGTGCACTGGACAGAGTGGGGAGGATGTTCTACTTACGGAGAAGCCAGCACAGCCCAGGCCTGGCTGAGATTCATGGCTCCCTGTGCCTTCTCGGTTCTGGGCTGCTAAAGTGGTGCAGTGGGACCCGTCTGGACCCCGACTCGGGGGAGGGTGGCACTTGGCATCACAGGCTGAGGAGCTGCTGAGGGCACCATGCTCGCCAGCTTCCGCCTGCAGGAAGCTGACCTTCTCAGGCTGCAGGTCAGACGTTCTCACACAAGCGTCCATATTTCCACGTGCATCACACTGTTCTCCTATTTGGCTCTGATGTCAGAAAGCGCTAGCACTTTCCAAATGGGCTTTTGCTTCTTTGTGCCTTGGCAGAACCCAGGAACGGCACTTTCTCTGGGTTTCTAAGTGACTGTCATCTGAGTGGTCTGGTTCTGTTTAGATGTAAGATGCTGACAAGTCTGGGAACTGGGGACAATGTGTAGATGTGGCTCTTGATGTTACTCCCCTAAGTGGTAGCAAGTAATCCCATTGTCAGATATGGAATTTTCTTTGAGTGAGGAGGAAGAGGAGCCCTGTGGGAATGTAATAGTTCCAATCATTCATGTTTGTTGAACACTGAGATGCCTGGGGAGTCCTCTTAGAGCAAGGAAGGGGCTTCATCGGAGAGCTCATAACTTGTAGACATATATATGCCTTGGGCTGTGAGCAGCAGAGTTTGGGCTGTTTCCTCCTCACCCCCAATCCCCACCCAGGCTCATGCCAAACTCCTATTCAGCCCTCAAAGCCCACTTTACATGTTGCCCCCTTTTGGCTGCCTTCTCAATACCCACTCTCTCTTTTGTCATCCCAGATCTTTTCCTGACCATTTTTTCACATGGCTCTGACTACATTGCAGCAGGGTCCATATGTATTGGTATCTCTTTCCCAGCACAATGCGGGTTTTTCCACAGTGGGGTTATCTTATCCATCTCTGCACAGATGCTTGTAAATTGATTTTTAAAAGCCCCAAAGTTCATGAAAAATAGCATTTTTCTCTCTCACCTCTTCTTCTAGTCATTCAGTATGCTTTTATTAAATTCCTGTTATGTGCCGGCCTTAGTGGTTCAGTGTTGTGAATATGAATATGTAGGGATGGAGTTTCTGACTTCAAAATCTCACAGTATTGTGAGAAACAGAGGGCAAACAGACAAATTGAATAATGTCGGTAAGTGCTACCGACACTATTACTATTATTCATCACTTAAGGATTATTTATTTAGTGCCTACCTGCTGTTCTAGGTACTGGGGCCACATCAGTAGAAAGGAAAAGAAAAAACAGATAAAAGTCTTTGCCCTCAATCAAGGTGCTTACATTTGAGTGAGAGGGAAGCAGACTGTATGCAGACAGCTAAGTCTCTTAATATCTTAGATTGATAAGTGCTATGGAGAAAAATAAAGCAGGAAAGAATAGGGTGTGTGTGTGGGGGGGGGGATTACAATTTTAAATCAAGTAATCAAGGCAGCCCTCACAAAGAGGTCGACAGTGAGGTCAACACTTGACAGAAGTGAAGTGAAGATGCTGGCCAATTGTTATTTGGAGGAAGAGCATTCCAAGGATGGTGCAAAGGCCCTGAGGCCCTGAGGTATGTGAGGTAGCAACAGGGGTGGGGTGAACAAAGAGGAGAGCAGTAGAAGGTAAAGTCAGAGAAAGAACAGGCAGAGCATGTGCAGACCAGGACTTAGAAGTCATTATCAAGACTATGGTTTTTCCTTAGGGTGGTGGGGAGCCATGGGAGGGTTCTGAGGCAAGATATAGCATGATCTGATTTTTACCAGGATCCTTCTAGGAGACAGGTGGGGATTAGGAGAGATGCCAGGGTGCAGGGCTAGGGTGGAAGAAGGGAGACCAGTTAGAAGGCTCTGGAATTATGTGAGAAAATAAGTGGGCAATGGTGGTGTCTAGGCTAGGTTGGCAGAGTGGACATGGTGAGATGTTGTCAGATTCCAGGTAAAATTTGAAGGTAATGTCCTGGAGATTTTCTGGAAAACTAAAAGTAGGATATGAGAGACAGAAACCAATGATAATTCTAAGGTTTTTGTTGTTGTTGTTGTTATTGTTTTTGCCTGAGCCCCAGGAAGAATACAGTTTTCCTTACTTGAGAAGGAAAAGTCTGTGGAAAGAGCAGTTGCAGAAATATTACCAGGGGCTCGGATTCTGATTTGTTAAAGTTTGCAAGATTGAGAAGGCAAGTTGGAACACAAGTCTGGAGTTCTGGAGAGAGATCTGGTCTGCAACAAAATACAGTCCATTCTCATTATGCACAGTAGTGACATTCTGTGACATCAACTCGACCCTGAACTAGTAAATACTGACCCACCGTTTCCAGGGGAGATCAGGGTCAGGTTCCTCGTGAGCCTCTGGTCTCCACATTTTCATCTACTGATCAATGCATGACCTTGTTTTATCCTCTATTTCTGCTCAATGACACCTTATTTAATATATAGTTTTGATTCATGAACGTTGAACTCACGGTCTACAGCCCCATAACTTGTGCCTAAATGAAGCTTATCTAGCCCATGTTTTCTCTATAAGCATGTCTCTGCTTTCTTGTGCTGGGAACACTAAACAGCACTTCGTCACTGTACTTGGGGACCATTTTAAACCATGAAACTACAAAATGCATGCAAATGAAAAATATGACACTAACTGGACCATAAAAATGATACTCGTTTATAGCATGAGAGTCGAAACGGGAAGACAGAGTGTCCCCTTGTTCGACCTCGGCTGGGGACATGCACCTTGGAAACTCAGCCTGAGCCTCTCTGCTCATGTCCACACATGACCTCAAAGGCATGGCAAGTATTGATTTGGGGGCTACAAATTTTAGCGAGTAGGCAAATTTACAAGTATGGAACCCAGGTGTCATGAGGATGAACTGTATTTGGGGGCTGACAGCCTCCAGATGTATTTTGAAGCTGTGAACCTGGATGAAATGGCCAAGGTGGGAACAGGGAAAGATGGAGGAGAAGAAAGGTCCCAAGGCTGAGTCCTGGAGACCCCGGGACTGTGCCGGGGCAGCATGTAAAGCAGGAAGAGAACCAGGGCCCTGTGGTATCTTGGGAAGTGCTTTGGGTTAGAGAAAGTACTTGTGTCAATTGTCACTATTAAATCAAGTAAGAAGAAGACTGGGTATTGACCTGCACTTTGGGGGCCTTGCATTATGGATCAATTGAACAATTGGTTGATTAAGCCAGTGGCAGCCTGAAAGCCAGTGAGCAGAAAGTGAAGCAAGTCTTTGTAAAGAGGAACCCAGCCTGTGGTCAACGCTGGGGCTGGACACTGCCACTCCCACCTGCCCCGGGCCACTGGCTTATCTCTGCAAGGCCTTGGAATTTGAGATCCTGAACAAAGAAGCCACAGCCCCACCTCTACCAGGCAGTTTGAATTTGAACACAGCAGAGCCCAGTCCCAGTCAGCACTCAGGATTCTGGGGGCTGTGCTGTCAGGAGCCCAAGCCAGACACAGAGGGCTACTGTCTGCTTTCAGCTCTGGTTCACACTTCTTCTAGGTAGAAGTATCCGTTTCAATCTGTGAAAGCTATTATTTGGTTGTGGTTGTTCTTACTGCTATTGCCTAAATGACTATTCAGCTAAATACTGAATTTTGGCAATGTCAAGATTACTTCAATTTAAATGAGCTCTCTCATAATGAAGAAGTAATGAAAAGAAGCAGTGTTTATCCCAAGTATCCCAGTGCACATGGTGCCTGAGAAGGCAAAGGGATCTAAGTGCCCTGAACTTCATCCTTTACCCTTAACAGCTATCCAGATATTACATATCGTTCATAAGGAACCAGGATGCTTGCAGACTGTTGCGTCACTGATGGCAGGAGACTCCGGGCATTTCAACATCACTGCGTATGGGTTTCGCACTGCTGGCAGCTCCTAGAGCTTGCGCTAACAGTTAAGGCCCCTCCAGTGGAGTCGGGCCAGTGGGCAATACAGATGCACATAAGGTAGCTTGTTTGCAGCGTGCCGTGACTGACATATTTCAGAAGCAACATTACAAATACAGGAGAGAGAGGGATCAGCAAGGTCTGGAATGACCAGGGAAAAACTCAGGGAAGAGGCTTACAGTTTGAAGAAAGAGTAGAATTCTGGGCCAAGATGGGGAGAGTTCCAGATGTGGGTAAGCAGAAGAACAGGGCCCAGAGTTCAGAACTGCTTCTTAGCAGGTGTGGAAGAAATGAAGAGACTCATCTGGCTCAGAGAGGGGGCTTGCACATACAAGTACGTGGAGATAATTTAGAAGAACTGATGGGGCTGTCTGGTGGCAGTCGGCTTCTCAGGGTAACATGGGAGCCATCAGTACGGTGTTAGCCTGGCTTTGGAATCCATTTAACTGAGCCAGGTATGACATTCCCCTGGGTGTCACCAATGAGGGAAAAGTCTGAGCTAAGAAAGTTAGTAAATTACTTAACGTTACTCGTTCTTCTATGTTAACTATATATCCAAATGGTCTCTCTTGACTCTCTGAATAGAAGCAGCAAATCACAGGAAGCACCCATTCTAGCTGTGTAACTGATAAACCAAACACGACACAGGGACGCCTCTTGGTGCGGGAAAGTCTGCTGTTTGCTTTCTTGACGTCACTGTTTCTGTACTATTGTGATTTATCCAATTCTGTGGGTCTCGTCCTCCTGATTTCAGAAAGAAAAGTAAGCAGTTTAGAAGCCCTTCAAACCATGTTCTGTAGATTAAGCGACAGTGTGCCCTGACAGAGGAGGGCAAGAACGGGCTCTCTTACTAGCAGGGGGGTCTTAGGAATCCCAAACTTCGCTTTAGAAGGAAAAGAAGGCAGGATGGTAGAGATCTGAATTGCTTTGTGATGTTTCTGAGCTAGGTAAGACTTTTCTTTTTCATTGGGCCATACTGGAGTGAGGGCCTGCCACTGTGCCCAGGCTTTCGTCTGGTGTGCATGCCAGCAACCACAGTGTTTCCTTGTGGGATGTTACTCAAAAAGAGGAAGGCGCCCTTACATCTGGGCCACTGCTGTGTTTACCGGCAGAACCACACCAAAGTCCTTCACGTGGTGGCTGATTGTCATGCGACTCTCATGTTACTAATGCTGGGGGGAAAGGAGTCCTGCTTTCCCTCTGTAATTTACATGGAATGCTACCCGCCCAAATCTTTGGGCTAGCCCTGGCTAGAATAGTTGAAACAAGTTTCATGTCTTCTCTTGTGAATGGAAATGAAGAAAGGTGGGTCGATATTCTCAGCATATTTTCTGACACAGTTAGAGGAATGTCCTTCATTCATGAGACCCTGATATTCTTAGAGCTTGATTTGGGACTTGCGGCTCTGGTGAGATCTTGGAAAGCCATGGTAGCAGCCAGCATGGTGTTGGGATGAGAACCTCTGTTCTCCAAGCCAACCAGCCCCTAGCTGGTGGCAGTCACAGCCCTGAGACTTGAATGCCTGTAACCTGCATATCTCTGCCATTGGTTAGACACGGGGGAGGCCTGAACCATTTATTAAACTCTTGGGTTCTCAGTTTCTTGGATGGATTAACTGACCTCCATGATTTTCTCTGGTTCTGCCATCCTTTATCTCTAGAGACATGTGACTCACTATCATTTAAGTGTGTAGATATCCATGTGCCGAGGATATTGATGCCATTTTCCCCCCATCTTCACGCAGAACAGATAAGAAAAAAAAAAATAGAATAAGTTGCTATCTCCTGTTTTTGTCCTTGTCCATGCTCAGCCTATCACAGTGATTCCTCGCATCTTTCCCTGTGCCCTCAGTTCCTGTCCCTTCGTCCTCACTCTTCTGTTTGGCCATTTCTCCCACAGAGCTTGATTTTATATTTTCTCCCTTAAATATCACACTTTAGTATACGGCTATAAGCATCATTTCCTTCTCATCCTCTCAGACCACTGGTGGTGAAACAGGGTTTATAGAACTTGGAAATGGCCATGCAGGGCACAGATAGGTAGACAGAAGACCTGGATAAGAATTTTCTCTTTCCTTCTCTATCAGCAGCTAGTCAGTGGCAACCAGCAGCGAGGGTTTCGTCACCCCAGGTGCTGCATCCAGACCCCATTTGTTAGAGAGATCAGGGCCCCCTGAGTGGGGAAGCTGCTCCTTCTATTAGCCTGATGGGGCCAGAAACTGCTTGTCAGCACATGGGCAGAGAACCCCTAGCCATGTCTTAGAGGAGCCCCCACTCCTCATGCCCCGTCCCCCAACTCACTCCCCTAACTCTGTGTATAGCACTTTTCACCCTTCTGCGATTTCTGGATGGCTCCTCTTTATGTCACACTGGGACGGGGTGGCATAATTTCTAAACTGCTTCCACTTTGCTGTGGTGGTGAAGAGGGAAAGAAGCCTTGTGGCATTTTGGGAACTTACTCTTTTTTTTTTTCTTTTAATGATTAAAAACTAAAACATGAGGAATGCCTGTAAAGTTCCTTTTATTATTATTTTTTATTAACATATAATGTGTTATTTGCCCCAGGGGTACAGGTCTGTGAATCATCAGTCTTATACAATTCACAGACTCACTATAGCACATACCTTCCCCAATGTCCATCACCCAGTCACCCTTTTCCTTTCCTCCGACCCCTCCAGCAATCCTCAGTTTCCTAAGATTAAGAGTCTCTTATGGTTTGTCTCCCTCCCTTATCCCATCTTGTTTCCTTTTTTCCCTCTCTTCCTCCCCACGATCCCCACCCTTCCTCTCAAATTACTCATATAAGAGATCTGATCATATGATAATTTTCTTTCTCTGATCGACCTTAAGTCTCAGCATAATACCCTCTAGTTTCATCCACCTCATTGTTACAAATGGCAAGATTTTGTTTTTTGATGGCTGCATAGTATTCCATTGTATACATATACCACGTCTTCTTTATCCACTCATCTGTTGATGGACATCTAGGCTCTTTCCATAGTTTGGCTATTGTCGACATTGCTGCTTTAAACATTCAGGTGCACGTGCCCCTTTAGATCACTACCTTTGTATCTTTAGAGTTAATATCCCTTAGTGAGATTGCTGGGTCATAGGGTAACTCTATTTTCAACTATTTGAGGAACCTCCATGCTCTTTTTCAGAGTGGCTGCACCAGCTTGCATTCTCACCAACAGTGTGGGAGGGTTCCCCTTTCTCTGCATCCTTGCCAACACCTGTCATTTCCTGACTGGTTAATTTTAGCCATTCTGACTGCTGTGAGGTGGTATCTCATTGTGGTTTTGATTTGTATTTCCCTGATGGCGAGTGATGTGGAGCACTTTTTTGTGAGTCTGTTGGCCTTGTACATTTCCTCTTAATCTTCAAGCCAAACTTGTCAGATTTCAGAAGAAACAAAGTAGCCATCCCATTGCCCTGGATCTGGGGACAACCTCTAAAGGAACACATCACAGGCTTATTTCTTGCCACGTTGCTCTGAATTGCCTCACTCAGAACATTTCCTTTCCTCCCTCCCACTGAATTCCAGGTCTCTCCCACATTTTCAGACACACAGCTGCCCTCCCATTTTCCACTCCCTTCCCATTCCTTAGCCTCGCCCCTCCACCCACCGGCCACATTCTGGTTTTGGTAGCATTTGAATGGTAACCCAGCTCCGATCGGGACGGTAATTATAAACCAGGACAGTGCTTCCGAGGGGACTTTTCATGCCTGTGGTAAAATTCAAAGGCTACTAGGAAAATCTGTGCAAGCTGCCGTTTTGTGATGCATTTTTAGTCAATTACAACTCTAAGGGAATGACAAGAAAGGGCAAAGGGACTTGTATCAGCAGGACAGAGTTGTCCCAAGAACACGCAATGCGTCTGACCTGCCGTGACGTTGGGGGGAAGGCAAACCACAGGCGAAGAATGAGTTCATATTTCAGCTGTATTTTGATGTGCCGGCAAATCCAGATGGCTACTCTAACCCTTGGTGAGACAGCACCGTTTATGAGGGCACTCACGGTAAAGCCCCTCGTTACCCAAGTTTTTTTCTTTTTTAATCCCTCTGCTGCTGGACGTTCCACCGACAGAAAGGGCTTGGATACCGCATCATCAGTCCTGCTCTGTGTTGTCATCAGTTCCTCCCAAGGCCAAATTCTGCCCTGAAATGGATGCTTGAATTTTATTTCCCTTCATCTGTAGAATTCTACTTATCATCCCTGGACAGGCAGCCACTGGGTAGAAATGTCCTGTTTCTCTCCCAGTGTTTAAAAGAAATCCCTCTCGCCAGTTCTCAGACACGCGCTGTCACTGACTCTATGCGGCTGGATTATGGTTTGATTTAAGGCCCTGTTTACTCATCCACCAATAAGGGAGCTGTTTCTTCTCACCACCTGTGGAAATTCCTCCAAAACAGGAAGACCGGGATCCAAGTGGCCAGCCTAACCGTATTCAAACAAATCCCTAACAGTATTCCTTAACGTAAAGGGCCCCATGGAACACCTCTCTGGAGCTCAGATTCTTTACCATGAAGACATAACTTCAGGACGAAGCAGCAGGTGCCCTTTGAGACAGGAAACTGAGGCATAGAAAGTTAACAAATTCTCCAAGATACGCCAGCCCTGGGCCCAGGCTGTAATTCTGTCCTCTGATTCATGGCCGGATCACGGAGAGATGCTAGTGCGACTCTCTGTGTGTACCATTGCATCATTTTAAAAAAATCTTCACTATAATTTTATGATCGCCAGCTTTACAGATGACAAATTTGGAGGACAGAATGATTAACAGAGTCTTTATAGTCTGAGAATGGGAGAGTCATAATCTTAGGCCACATGTAACACCAAGACCAGCATCTTGATATCTTTGTATTTCAACTCAAGGAGTTTGAACATAATTCTTTAAGAAACAAGGAGCCACTAAAGATTTCTGAGCAAGTTCCAAGATTCCTCATCAGTAGTCTGCCCTATTGATGATAATTGGTAAATTCATTACAGGAGCATCAAAATGTCTTTCCAGAATCCCTCTTGAAATAAGATATGAACATTTTAACTTTCCAAATGGATATACTTGGAATGTTTAAAAGAAAGAGAAAGACCCTACTACAGTCTTTTCACTGTTGTATTAAAAATGTTGTCCTGAGAAGTGCCCTTCATTTTTCTCCCTATGATCTATCACTGTGTAAGACTGGTCAGTCATATCATTTTGAAAGCGCTCTACTAGAAAAGTTCCCCTCTCCCTACTTCTTGGTTAGGCTCCTCCCTGTAAAGGCGCAATCACATTGCCTAACCCGGCTAGCAGAGTGGAACTTGGATCTAGTCCCCCTGACCCCCATGTCCCATGATCCGTGTTCATGAGCCATGATAGTAAAAGAGGTCTCTGCTACCTCTGACCAAGACTGGCGCTCACGTTTTAGGGCCTCTTCTTCCCCTCTGTAACCTACAAAGTTCAAGTCAAGGGTCTTTCTCCTTGGCCGCTTCAGGGAGGTGAAGCCAGCTAGCAAGAGACACAAATGGACCTTGGACTAGGTCATAGGATGGCAAGTGGCCTGTCTGCTCACCTCTTCTTGCTGACGTCACAAGCACTTTAGACATTTCCAACCCATACCCAAAGACAGGAGCTCATTCAAGGAAAAGTAGAGGGCCACTAATCTTAGTGTCTGGTCAGTTCTTCTCTGCAAGTAAGGGAAATGGCAGAAGTTTTGCAAACTCCAAAGAATTAGGGAAAAAATTAGGGTATGCTCATACTTATAAGTAGTCTTCCGGAACAAATTTTTCTAATCTCCTTTTAAGAAAGAATTCTAACTGGGGCCAGTGAAGAGAAGAATCTGTTGGAGCTGGGCGTTGCCCCCCTTGCGGCCATGACAGACTATTCTCATGCCCATGGTGCTGTCAGCAGTGATGAATGGGCAGTTCCTGGGTTGCAGTCTCTAGAAACATGCCTGCACCGACAGGGGACTGGAGAAGTATTTTGGTGAATAAGTGAACAAAAGGATCTGTAACTCGACAGACAGAGACCAACTAGATAGGAGGTTGGTATAAGGTGTTTGAAGGCTCCCTCCAAGTCAAAGATTCAAGTCCTTAAACGTGTCCTTGCATCACTCGTGGGCCTAGTTCAGTTCTGATTTCTGAAGGTTCTAACGCAAAGGGTGGAAATCTCCATTGATGAATCATTTCCATGATGCAAAGCTAGAATCAAGGCAAAGTACCAAACAATATCAAGGATCTGTCCATCCTTAATTCTAAAAAATAATAAAACCTCCATTCTGGTTTTGTTGCCTGTGGTTCTCTCAGCCCTTCATCCTTACATAATAAACTACTACTAGTTCTAGCTCTAACTTACTATGTTTATTGTTTTCATGAAGCCTCATTCCAGTCTGGAGGGTTGGGCTCTGTGAATGTACCCATTTTACAGATGAACCACCTGGAGGCTTAAAGAGATCAAATGACTAGCCCGAGTCCACAGGTGTAGTAAGTGGGGGATCCCAGATTTCTTTCACTAAAGAGCCAGTGTGTCTATTTAAAGTTTCTTGCATTCAGACAACTAAAGTTGTTTTAAGTTAAAACCACCTACATCCAGGCAACCATTTCAGTCCCATTAATGATAAAACAAGCCTCTGTACCTTTCCTACTCCTCAGCGCTAAACCGATTACTTTAACTTAGAGCACAAAGCAAGGCATAGTCTCACAACATTCTAGCCACAGCCTTTCTTCCCCACCATTTGACTATTAGAAGTAATATATCCTTTCTTAGATATTTTTAAGTTTTACTTAGAGTAAGTGCAGTATTTTTCAGAGTTTTATTCAGAGTTTCAAATCAACATGCCTCCCATCTGGCCACAATCTTGTCTGAAGTGGTCTGATCATCTTCTTTAAGAAGGGAGCCGTGGCTGGTATGACTTCTGTGGCTTGTGTCCGCACTCAGCACCCAGGAGAACAGCTGTGCCATGGGGGGCAGAGGCCAAGGCTGCTTCCTTCACACCATAAAGCCAGTGCCTGAAATGGAAGCTAAGCTATCATGCAATTGAAGAATGCCAGAAACACTGCCTTGGTCCCATGGTTCTGGGATGTGGGCTTTCCTTTTCTGGCATTGAGGGCTACTCTGCCCACCCCAGGCCACCCCTTCCTGATGTGTCCCTGTCCTCCACCCACTGGAGACAGTCAACTTTGAGGTACCAAGAGCAGTGGTACTCAAGCTTCCATCCAGGAAGACAAACAACCTTAGACATGAACTTGGTAACAGGGTGAGATCTTCTCCATCTCCTCTTTTCTCTGCAGAAAGTGCTCTTCAGCACATCCCTGAGAGCACAGGAAAAGGGAAAATTCCTTTTCTGTTTTTTTAGAGCCTGGGGACTGAGTGCCACCCCCATACCATTAGGCGGCCACTCTTCCCACTTCCAGTCTTCTCTTTCAGTAAAGAAAACGGGCAATTTAATTGTTTTAAAAACAAGATGAAAGGTTTCTGAACTTTTTTTTTTCTTTCCTTTCAAAACCTTTGGAGTCCTTCCCTTTACCAGGAAAACTTGCTCTCAACCAAAATAAAACAGCTTGGGTTTTAGGACGTTTCCCACCCAGTGGAATTTTCCACAGTGGGTTGGTAGTGAGTCTCACAGCAGTAAATTCGATTATTTTATATTTTGAACCAACTGTTTCACTAAAAAGCAGGAGAAAAGCCTCAGACAGGAGGACCACATCTGTTGGTCCAAAGATCTCTCCAGTAGCTCACAGGTGCTCTGCTAAAGCTGCCTCCTTTACGCGATATCAGAACTTGAATTTGCTGGAGTAAATGAAACCAGCCAAGGGGATGCTCTTTCTAAGAACACAGAATTGTTAATCTCAAGCTCAGACCAGGAAGGAAGTTCCGAGAGATCGCTTAATAGAATATATTTTTCCGCCCTTTAGATCTAAAAGTAGTAATTCTGAAATCCCTTTGAAAAAAGGTTTCCCAAGGAGAGTGACACACGGGACAATGGGCCGCATGCAGAGAATTGGGGCTGCTTCTGCCTGTTTTATCCCCCAAATTCATGTCAAGAATAGCCATTTGTTAACCACACAGAGTGTGCTAAGCCTTAAAAATACAGACCTGAGCCATGTGCCTGTGGTCAGGGGACATGAAGCCTGGCGGTTGACAGTGTGATTCACGCAGTGGGGAAGAGATGCAGAAGGTATGGCGGGAGGCCCTGGAGGCTGGCGTGTTACAGGATTTTGGTGGGTGGACCGGGAAACCCAACACGTGTCACCCAGGCAGAGCTGCTCTCACTCAACCACTAGCCATCTTGCACTTCCCCTTTTCGGCACCTTCTGGGGCAAGGGGGTCTGCTCCCCTGACAGCTCCTGGGAGCCTCCAGGGACTGGGATTTGAGATGCACCAGAGAAACACCAGGGTCCTCTTGCCTGAGTCCTTTCCTTCAGTCTAGGCTGTACCGGGAGACTCAGCCCTTTCCCGCTCTGCCTGGGGGCTGATGGCATCACAAAGCAGCTGCGATGGCTTTTCATGAAAGCTCTCTTTGTCAAGCATCAGTCATCTCAATTCAGTTCTTTCCGTTCAAAGCCTTGCTCTCTGAGGAGGTGTGGTGGTGATGAGAGTCACTGTCACCCTCCCACTACGTATGAAGCCCGTGAGTTGCGCTGGTTGCAATCAGAAGAAAAAAATGTTTCTCCTAGATGAAGAAGTTCTTCGGCATCTGACATTGTTGGGCGGTGGGTTGGGGGGCGGGGCATGGCTCAGAAAACTCTTCCCTGCTTTGCAAGGCCCCTGTTTGACTGTCTTCTGGGCTTCCTCTGCCTGGAAGCTCAGTGGTTGTCTGAGTGTTGGTAAATTGGATGCTGTGGCTTTTTAGAATTACAGCCGAATTCTTGCCAAGGATCATATGGTATAAGATGGGTAACCAAAGACAAGGGAGTGTGGCTGCTTCTCAAAGTGACAGCTGGTCTCTCAAAAGATCCCAGCCAGAGGTGGGCCCTCCCAGAGCACAGGCTGCAGGCTGAAAGGGCTAGGGAGATGGTAGGAGGTGGGCCACAAACCAGGAGAATTCAACAGGTTGGCAAACAAAGGGAGCTAACTACAGGACCCAGAGGAGAGCGGGGGTGGGGAGGAATATCCCAGTGGATCCCAGGGGTTCAGCATGATTTCATGGTCATAGAAAATCGTCAGGAGGGTTTTGAATATTGCCTGAGAATTGATGCTTTCCAAGAATCACTACTAGATGAAAAGTAGCTAATGGGATGTAGGTAGGCTTGTGCAAACTCTGTCCCAGACAATATTTATTTTTTGTCTTTATTTTTTGTTTTTATATTTTCTGTTTTGTCTTTTATCTTTTATTTATTTATTTATTTAAGATTGTATTTATTTATTTGACAGACAGAGATCACAAGTAGGCAGAGAGGCAGGCAGAGAGAGAGGAGGAAGCAGGCTCCCAAAACCGAGCAGAAAGCCCGATGTGGGGTTCGATCCCAGAACCCTAGGATCATGACCTGAGCTGAAGGCAGAGGCTTTAATCCACTGAGCCACCCAAGCGCCCCAAGATTTTATTTATTTATTTACTCACCCACCCACCCAGTGGGAGAGGGAGAGAATCTTTTTTTTTTAATTTATTTATTTTTTCAGCGTAACGGTATTCATTGTTTTTGCACAACACCCAGTGCTCCATGCAATACGTGCCCTCCCTATTACCCACCACCTGTTCCCCCAACCTCCCACCCCTGACCCTTCAAAACCCTCAGATTGTTTTTCAGAGTCCATAGTCTCTTATGGTTTGCCTCCCCTTCCAATTTTTTTTTTATAAACATATAATGTATTTTTATCCCCAGGGGTACAGGTCTGTGAATCGCCAGGTTTACACACTTCACAGCACTCACGATAGCACATACCCTCCCCAATGTCCATAGCCCCCTCCCCCGGGAGAGGGAGAGAATCTTAAGCAGACTTTGTGAGCACCGAGCCCAATGCAGGGCTCGATCTCACGACCCTGAGAGCATCACCCGAGCTGAAATCCAGAGTCAGGAGCTTAAACGACTGCGCCACTCAGGTGCCCCGAGACCGTTTGGTTTCAAAAATCAAATCAAAAGTGGAATTGGAACGAAGGCCCTTGGTGTGTGTTGCTGTGATTTTTTTTTTTTTTTTTTTTTTAATGTCTTTGGTTGGTGAGAACCCTTTCCCAGGTCAGTCAGCTTTCTCTTTTTTCATTGTTACATTACATGTTGGAAGACTTCACTCTCCCCATTTGTCTCAAGTGCAGTGAGGATCCTCACCCTCACCAGAAGGCCAGTGGTTCACCTGCCAGCAGTTGGTTAAAAAATGTTTATTGTGTTGTTGTTGGCAGAACCTAAATAGGACACAACACCAGAAAGAACAAGAAATGTTTGGCACATGTACGGAGACTTCCACTCCCCGTATTGTTCCCTCCATGTTTGCTTGTTAATCATTTAGAAATCTCCCCACTAACACCCGTGCTACTGATCCTGGCATCTTTCTGTCTGTGGCTGTCTTCTGTCAGTTGCAAGACTAGAAGCATCTGAGAAAGATCCAGATCCCCCCTTTTTTTTTTTTAAGATTTTATTTATTTATCTGACAGAGAGAGATCACAAGTAGGCAGAGAGGCAGACAGAGAGAGTGAAAGGGAAGCAGGCTCCCTGCGGAGCAGAGAGCCCGATGCGGGACTCTATCCCAGGACCCTGAGATCATGACCTGAGCCGAAGGCAGCGGCTTAAACCACTGAGCCACCCAGGCGCTCCCCAGATCCCTTTTTAAAAAAGACAAAAAACCCCACAAAACCATACACTTGATGTTATAAATTTTACCACTTACACAAAATCTCTTATTTTATTTTTTTTAAAGATGTATTTATTTATTTGACAGAGAGAGTGAAAGAGCGAGAGAAAGAACACAAGCAGGGGGACTGGGAGACAGAGAAGCAGGCTTCCTGTTGAGCAGGAAGCCTGATGCGGGGCTCAATCCTAGGACCCTGGGATCAGGACCTGAGCCGAAGGCAGACGCTTAATGACTGAGCCGCCCAGGTGCCCCAGAATCTCATATTTTATAAATTACATGTGCCATCGGTGGCTTCAAGAATCTAAACATCTCAAGCAATCTTCCCATTCCGTGCCGCATACAAATCAGTCAGTTCCTTTTCAAGTGCACGCAGGGCCTTGCACTGTTCTCCAGAACATGGGTCGCTCTACCAGCCCCAAGGTGATGCTGAGTGTGCACATGCCCCTGGGTATACAGACTTCTGGAGGGACGCCGTGTTCTTTATTCTTTTGTCTTCTGGATAATGGATGGTGGCCAGAATTTCCCTCTATCTAAAAAGGCAGGGAAGGAGGGGGAGGAGAAGGAGGAAGAAGATGTTCTTTTAAGGAGCCCTCCCTCTCAGCCCCAGAGTGCTGGAGACCCGAGTCTGGGAAGCACCGAAGAACACAGGGTCAGCCCTTCCTTGGAGTGAAAGCTGCTTTTCAGGGGCTGGAACTCTTACCCCTCTACACATCATGGCTCAGGGGATCAGCTCAGTCTTTGCTTATAAACTGTGGCATCAACTGTTGGAGGTGCCAGCCTCTTCCTCCTCAGGGCTCCTTCCCCACGTCTCTCGCCATGTCACACCTGGTGCGTGACATGAGCTTTGCCCCATATCCCACACTGAACTCTCGCTGCCCCTACAACACTGTTTGACACCTGGTACCCTGGGGTGGCTGAGACTGGCTGGCTTGCCCTCTCCCTAAGGGGTCCAGTAGATCCCATGACGTGGAAGCCAGGGCTCCTACCCACCAGCCTGGCTCTGTGCTCAGAATATCTGCCGTCCATCCTGCTGGGAAGTGACACTGGGTCAGACGTCACCAGTGAGCCTTCTGTGCCTCCTTTGAACTTTCCATCAGGCCACACGGATGGCTTTGGAGGCTGAGAAATTAGCTCCTTGCTGATGCAGTCACCTCCCACCATCTGTGCCCTTGTGGTCACTCGGACCAGAACATCAGCTCAGAGAGAGCATATGTCCTAAATCAGCAGGACATTAATGTGACAAACGGCTACCTTTTGTCAGTTGCCATACTAGAAGTGTCTGAGAAATATGCTCATAGCAGTTATGGGGAAAAGGAGATATTGATGGGTCCAGCCCCCCATTATCCAAGGGCTACTTCTCCAGTTTGTGAGTTTCCTGGCTTTATGGTTCTGCTTCTCCTTTCGCTATTGCATGGAGGGTAAACGAAGCAAAGAAAGGACACACAGACATATTTATTTTGCTCTTGATAAAAAAGACAAAAATAAAGTCTAGTTCAAGTGTGGAGGAATGGGAGCTGAAATCGAGAAGCAGATTTGGGGGTTATCTGTGGATTGTATTTCTTACCATCATAACCAGAAATAATCAGCAGAAGTTTGTGTACATCCCTAGTCCTGCTTAGGAAAATTTATTATAACAAAGATAAGAGAGGATTTCCCTGTTAGTTTTTCTGCCACAGGTCTTTTATTACAGGTAGCACTCAACTTAACAGTAAATATATTCTAATGGATGGAACTGGGATGAGGATGAAATTGACCAGGTTCAAATCCCAGCTGGGGAGCATCAGAAAAAGAACTTCTCTGAGGCTCATTTCCCTTAGATCAGGGGCAGAGAATGATCATTGCGAGGGTTGCTGAAAGGGTTATAGTGGAAAATACTTATGAATGACCCAGGTCACAGCAGGGACATCATTCCCTGTCAGTCCAGTTGGAGAGGAAGTCGCTGTAGAGACTACTTTCTTGCTGTATCACTTTGGGCAGGATAATTAAGCTCTTGCCCCCCCGCCCCCCACCAAGGCCAATTAGTGTAAATGAGTTAATTCATCCCAAAGCCATAGAACACACAATCCAGCAGAAAGCTCGTCTTACTTTGTCCACTCGCTTGGGTTTTCTGGAAGGTCTATGCTAAAGACATATCTGTCAAGTGTATTTGGGTGAAAAGGAGATTTTGCTTGTGAAAATGCACTGTTTTTTCTTGTATTTATTTACTCTTTGCACAAGGATGTGTGACAGCCACTGCTGGTCGGGAGACACTAGGTATCTCCCTAGCAGAGGGCTCAAGCCACAAAGCCAGGAACAGAAAGCAAGAGTCTAGGGCAAAATAAGCTGAGACCCCCAGGATGGAGGGCTCTTGGGTTAGAACTGAGGAACTGGGAGTCAGGAGCCTTTTTGCTATTTCATGGGTGAGAAAATGAAATGTTAGTACTGACAGGTCACCTGCCCCAAACCTTCCACAGTGAGCTGAAAGCAGGCCTAAGGCAGGTTTCCTAGGACCAGGTTTCAGGGCTCCCCTCCCCTGGATTGTGGTGTCCATGAAAGTATTAAGAGGGGGCCTTACAGTTACGCCCAGGAAGGCCCTGCCCTGGGGCCAGAAATGCTTCCCCAAATGAATTTTAGGGGAAGTCACACCCTAGGCTGTAAGTGGAGGGTATCCTTCTCTGACTCAGTCTCTCCTGAGCTGCGGTACCTAGCCGAGCCCCAATATGAAAGAGTCACCTACTCCGACTGATTGATTGGTTGGTTGAACTTTTTTGTTAACATTGTTACACACACACACACACACACACACACACACGTGCATATGCATGCACACACAGTGTTCTTGTGTTTTTCTAGCTAGAAAAGCCAACACATAAATTAAGTTCTATATCTCTACTCAGTTTTTAGGATCAGAGAAAGTTCAGCTTGAGGGGTGGACAGAAAAAGAGAAGAAAAACCTAAAAAATGTTTTATGTCTTGGGCATTTAACTTGTCATGCTTGTGTCTCTCCTTTATCACTCCACAGCTCCTGAGGTCCTGGCCCAGAAACCATACAGCAAGGCTGTTGACTGCTGGTCCATCGGAGTGATTGCCTATATTTTGTAAGTACCGCTGGCCACCTTGGCTCCTTTTTTCTTTTTTACTTTTTCCTTTTGTATTGTGTCAAAATATACATAACAAAATTTACCATTTTAACGATTTTTTAATGTACAAGTTCAGTAGCATCAGGTACCTTCCCAGTGTTGTGCAGCCACCACCACCGGCCATCTCTGGAACTTTCTCATCTTCCCAAAGGGAAACTCTGTCCCTGTTAAACACTAACTCCCTGAAGTCCTGGGCAGCCCCCTTCCTATTTTCTGTCTCCGTGAACTCAACTATTCTAGGTCCCTCGTGCCAGTGGGATCATATAGCCTTTGTCCTTTTGCAACTGGCTTTTTCATTGATCATAATGTCTTCAAGATTCATCAGTGTTGTAACAGGTGTCAGAATTTCCTTCTTTTTAGGCTGAGTAATTGTCCGTTATATGCATATAATACATTGTGGTTTTCCATTCAGCCATCAGTGAACACTGGGTGGTTTCCACCTCGTGGCTATTGTGCGTAATGCTCTTTTAAGCACAGGTGTATAGACGTCTGCCTTTGGGTGTATACTGGAAGTGGGGTTGCTGGATTGGATGGTACTTCCATTTAACTTTTTGAGGAGTCTCCACACTCCTTTGTAAGGCAGTACCTCACTTTACATTCCCAACAACAATGCACAATGGTTCCTGTTTCTCTACACATTTCCTGACACTGGGTTCCCATGTTTTATAATGGCCATCCTGATCGGTATGAAGTGCTATCATTGTGGGTTTGACTTGCAGTCCTCATTTTTAAAATTAACTTGTAATATGTTTGTTTGAGTAGAGTTGACACATGGGATTAACACTAGTTTCAGGTGTAAAACATAGTGATTTGACAACTCTGTTGGTTATGTTGTGCTCACCACAATTGTAGCTACCTGCCGTCACCTTACAAGGCTGTCACAGTACCATTGGCCATGTTCCCTGTGCTGCCCTTTTCATCCCCACGACTTATTCATTCCATCACTAGAGGCCTGGACCTCTCACTCCCCTTCATCCATGTGGCCCATCCCCTAACTCCCTTCCTTCTGGCAACCATCAGTTTGTTCTCTCTCTTTATAGGTTTGATTCAGCTTTTTATTTGCTTATGTATTTATTTGTTTCATTTTTTAGATTCCACATGTGAGTGAAATCATATGATATTTGTCTTCCTCAGTCTGACTTAATTCACTTAGCATCATACCCTACAGGTCAATCCATATTGTTGCAAATGACAATTTTTTATGGCTGAGTAATATTCCTCTGTGTGTATGTATATCAATGGACACTTGGGTTGCTTCTATACCTTGGCTGTCATAAATTATTCTCCAATGCATTTCTCTTTTGGCTAAAGATGTTGAGCATCTTTTCATGTGCTACCTTGGATTTCCTACAAACCACTATGAAATTACTAGGAAATCTCCCAAAGAGATCAAAATGAGAAACAGTGTGATGAAAACCAAAATTGAGCCAGTAGAGTCCCCATTTCTTCTCGAGCGCCTCATCTCTACAACCCAGGAAAGGCCATGATAAGCATAGGGTTGTTGCTGTTATTTCAGGGTGATCAATTTTGGGTTTTATTATTGTTTTTTATTTTGCTTATGTCCTCTGTAAAGTTATTTTTTTATTACAATTTCTTTTTGCAGTGGTACTTTCAAATGCTTACTACGGAACGTATTCCTAGGGTGGGTTTGTGCCAACTGGTGTCTGTAATGGATAGCAAATGAATTTCTTCCTGAGTAAGGGAAGGCTTTCTGGCACATAGAGCCCACTACACACAATGAAAGACCATGGGGAATTGTGATCAGAGAAAGGTCTGGCAGTATGTGGCTTCCTCAGGGATTGCTGGAAACATTCCCCCTGTGTTGGCTTTGTCTCATTATCTGGAAGGCAAGCGGTCTTTCTACAGTGTACATTCAACTGGGCAGCTTTTGTAGTTTAGTTTGGATTTAGTTGACAGCTCCTGTAGATTCCTGCCCTTATCACAGGAATTATCTATTATAATGCCCTTGGCCTCTGTGGCTCCCACTTATGAAAATAGGTAAAGGCCAGGTGCATCTGAGCTGTAAGACGGCCATATTGCACTTACATAGTGTTCTCACTTTCAAAGCACATTGACTACCTTCTATGGTAATTTCATCATTTTTTGTGGGGAGGGGGATGTTACAGACTGTTTGAGAGTCTGGTGAAAGCTGTGGACCCTCTCCTTTAATAAATTCATACACACACACCATGCACACATACACACACGCACACGCACACACACGCACACACACACACACACACACACACTTCTGCATATCTCATTAGGGAGCTTCCTGGTTAAGCAGAAAGCAGACACAGGCCGTGTGTTCTTTACTCTGACTCCTTAAACCCCCTACTGAAATTCTTGTCAGACGTCCTATCTTGCTAAACTTGACATTGAAGATTGAAAGAAATGAATGACGGGCCCTTCCCCAGAGGACTAAGGCTGGTGTCCTCTAGAGAAATCTGGGGTTAGGCAAAAAGCACCCCTTCATCTGGGCTTCTGCTTGCTTGTTTCTTCACATCAGTTCTGAATTTTGAACCACCACTCTGGTCTAGACTAAAGTCGATAGATTCCCTTGGTGTATATAACTGTATATGGGATTGTCTCCCTGAAGTCTTGGCACTGGGGTAGGGTGTCTGCATAGCTATGAGGAGGTACAGATGGCTTTACTGGGATAAGCACTGGTGTCTTAGACAGCTCTGACTGCTAGAGCAAAACACGGTAGACCAGAAGACTTAATCAGCAGGTTTGTTTCTTAGAGTTCGGAAAGCTGGGAAGTCCAAGATCTAGGTGCCTGCTGATTCTGTTCCACCTTGCTGACTGCCACCTTCTTGTTGTGCCCTCACAAGGCAGAAACAGAACATGCAAGCTCTCTGGTGTCTCTTCTTACAAAGGCACTGATCCCATTATGGAGACCCCATCCTCATGACCTCCTCTGAACCTAATTACCTCTCAAAGGCCCATTTCCAAAAACTATCACACTGGGGGGTTAGGGCTTCAGCCTATGTATTTGAGAGGGACAATCTTCAGTTCATAGTAAATGATTTGGTTGTACTGTGCACAATGGAATTATTACAGTGGAATCCCCTTAAAACATGGACATTGCAAGATGGACAGAGCATCACCTTTTTATCCTAACATCAAACATCTGTATAACAGTACAGGAATATAAATGTGGTCCCAAGTTTTATCTCCCTTCACCCTCCCTTACAATCCTACAAGATAGAGGCAGTTTTTATTAAACTCCATGAGAGAAGATAAAACTTCAGGGAGACCAAATAATGTAACTTGGTATCAGAATCGACATTTGAACCCAAGCCCCACTCCAACTTCCAGTCCGGCTCTTTGTACTAACACGTGCCCTCACATGCGGATGGGGCCATGGCACTGAGAAGAGAGAGGATGTTTCTTTCCATGTTATATCCAGCTTGCATTTGTTTATTTCTTTCTGCAAATATTTACTGAATATGTACCGTGCACCTGTCACTTTGCTAGGGACTGGGAAGGAGCACACAACAGCACATACGCAGCCCCTGTGTTTGTGAATCCGGCTCACAGTCTCGTGAAGGAGACAGGTTTCGAAGAAACCTCATTAAGTGAACGTGGAATTTTAAAATGCGCACAGCGCTTTAAAGGAAGAGCACGAGAGGCCCTGGCACAGTGGGACAGAGCTTCCCTGTTTCTAGCGAGTGGCTGGGGAAGTCTTCTCTGAGCAGAGGACCCAATAAAACCAAACTTAAATGATGAGTAGGTCAGGCAGCTAAGGCGTGAGGAGGCAGTGTTCCAGGCAGACTGAATGGCCTGAGCCGAAGATGCTTTCAGCTGCAAGTAACAGACAAACCAGGCTGGGCTGGTGTCTGCATTTAGGAAAAGTCCTACCTCACATAATAACAAGTGCATAGGTGGGAAGGCCCCACGACTGCCCACGTCAGAACCTCAGTCCCAGGTCTTAGCCGCCCTCGCTCTCCGCCATCCTCAGCACATTGGTTTTCCCTTGTGCCCTCCCCAATCAAACACGATGGCCGCCACAGCTGCAGGCCTCATGGGCAGACACAGCATCAACCGATGGAAGAAGAGGTGAGGTTTACCCACCATGTGCCTGAAAGAGCCAGACTGTCTTCCCCAGAAGTCCCTCAGCCAGCATTCCCTCACGTCTCCTCGGCCAGCATGCCTCCCATGCTCATCTCTAAAGCAGTACCTGGAAGAGAAAATGGGACGATCCCGGCCAGCCAAGTGAAGCAGGTGACCATGTGGAGGAGGGGCAAATCACAGTCGTGCTGGAGACGAAGAAAGCAGGAAACGGATCTGCAGTAGGTAAAGAATGCATCTGTCATAGCCCACTGGTAGGGCACTGTCAGAAAGGCGAGCCTGGGGACGGTATGGTGTCAAGACAGGATATCAGCAAAGCTATATTCCAAGACGTAAGCAAGAGCCTGGGAAAGGAGAGACTTGGCAGAAAGTTTAGGGTTAACAGAGGTTAGTGGGGAGCCAAAGAAGGCTCTGGGTCAGAGGTGTGAACTGACCTGATTTTCACTCAAGGATTATTCGGGCTACCCTGGGAACAGGGGTTGGACAGGGCTGCAGTGGAGGATGGAGACCGCTGGGAGGCGCTCAGATGAGCAGTCAGAGTTGCTTCTACCAGGAAGGCCGTGATGGGGTTCAGGTGGTGGATGTATTTTGGATGCAGGAGATAAAGGAGACGGAAGTTTCAAGTGTAAGGCCAAGGCTTTGGCTTAAGCGATCATGTAAATGGCTAAGAAAAAAAGAGTTAGGGGGTGGCGCGGGAGCCAGTTTAGGGGGATCAGTGAGATCAAGAATTTCGTTTTGGGCGTGTTAAACTTGAGACCGCTTTGAGATATCCATGGAATAGTGTATACACATGCGGAAGTCAGAAGTCTGGGGGAGAGATCTGGGCATAATGTATGTGGGTATAGTTTGACCATAGTTCATTCAAATCCTTATCCCTATTGTCCCCTATTGTATAGGAGACAATAATTGGCAGGGTTAAAATACAGTATTAAGTAAAGCAATACTATATGTCTTTATTTCTAGTTTAAGTAAAAACTTCGTAAGTGTAAATGTGGTGGCTCCCTGGTCACCACTGCCTTTGTCCTAGGGATTAGTCTTAGGCTGGTTTAACAACTAGGTCAGACTCCAAAACGGCGGGCAGGGCTTCTGTTTCCCTGGGTGCCTTCCAGAGCCCTGAGTCTCAAGCAGAGAATGAATGGACTTTGGACGTCTCAGTTATTCCTTCCAAGATGTTGGGATCCTTATGAGTGATAGGCCAAATTCTAGATAAAATTTTTTTTAAAGATTTTTATTTATTTATTTCAGAGAAAGAGAGAGACAGAGATAGCAAGAGAGAGCACGAGCTGGGAGGAGAAGGAGAAGCAGAGCAGGGAGCAGGGAGCCCAATGCAGAACCCCATCCCAGGACTCCGGGATCGTGAACTGAGCTGAAGTTAGATGCTTCACCCACTGAGCCACCCAGGTGCCCCTAGATGGAATTCTTCTACATAATCTGGCTATGTTTGGAGAACCACTAGCTTCGAATTTGTCATCATCGATGTCAACACCTAGCACTCCTTGAGTGCCTTCTCTGTCCTAGGCACTGTGCTAGGTGCTGGAGACACCTCGCTGACCCACAGACTGCACACAGGGGAAGCGAGCTCTGCCGCGGGGCTCTGCACTCAACTCCCATTCTTCGCATCACTTGCGATGGAGAAGAGGTTAGCCTCTGCGGTTTTTTGGGGGGCGGCATTATTTTCATTAGATCAACCTGTCACACGGAGACACCCAGTCACAGCAAAAGCACCTGTGACAGGCCATGTACCAAAGGATCTCCTCTCTGTGCACCAGGCACCATCTGCATTTTGTCAGTGCACATACTTGACGGATTACTTCTCTTTTTATCTCTGCACTCTTGTCTATGTCATCCATCATTTAGAAGGAAAAATGGTTTTTTTCCCTATCAGCAATACTCATTTCTAAAAATACATCAGATGGGTCCTTATCCTGTCAGGGAATCTCTCTTTGGGGACCAGGACTTAAAAAAAACATTCTTTGCCGGCATCAGTTAAGCTACTGAGAAGGCTGGAGGACAGAATTTTTTGGCAGTCCCGATGAGCATGCTGGTGTCCAGGCTGGGGTTGTGGATCAGCCAAGAAAAAATGAGTTCCAAGGACACAGAATTAGCATTTCACTGACCAGACTGAATTTTGTGATCATATACACGCTGCCTTTCTTCTAGAAACTTCAAGGAGACGAGTTAATAAGGGTTTGCCTAAATTATGCTCAGGGATACAGAATGCTATGGAGAAACACAGGAGATGTTTGCCAGCATCAGAACTGGGCTGAGGTCTTAAGAAGTTGAGACATCAGAGCCTTAGGGCAGGCTGGATGGAGAGGGCAGGTCTCACCTGCCTGGGGAGGGCCCGTAGCCATGCTGTTACCTCTGACCTCCCTGCCTACCAGATCCTCCAGGCCAAGTACTTACAGTATCCCCTTTGACTGGCCTCCAGCATTGTTCAGTCTTTAGAACTAGGTCTCGTAAATATCAGTTGACCAACATACACCGCCCAACAGGCTTTGTGAGAGTGCCGCTAAGAATGCGTTAGCTGCATGGTAGGCCCGTTTTCTGAGACAAAGGATGCTCCTTGCCAAGGCGGTCATCATGATTTTAAATCACTGACAGCTGCTTCTTTATGGATACACATGTCCCAGGGAGAGAGCAGGAACCCGAGCTCCAATAGGAGCGAATATAGTATAACCAGCCCCTGGGAAAGAACCAAGCCTGGCATATTTATGACAGTGGTTACTCCCTTCAGGAGGAATACTATTAACACTAACAGGAATAATTGACCAGCATTGCCAGCGAGCAGCGATCATCTTGTTATGCTCATAAGTTTTGTGGGATGAACACATCGCCTTGTGTAGGACACATGCCTTGGGTCCATGGTCTGGACTTGGGCTTCAGAAGTTCAGAAACTAAATTACTCTATTTATTCATCTTGCTCAGACGACCCCAGTGAACTGAGTCATACTAGCCAGACCCAGAAGAGATTTTAAAACACAAAAACAACAACAAAAAACCTGGAGTGTCTGTTTACTAAATCCTGAGATGTGTGCCTCACGGGGTAATTGGATACGTATGTCATCAAACTAGCATGTTCTCCCTCCAAGAGGAAATGCTCCACGAGAAGGCAAATTAAAAGCAGGAGTTTCCTTTACGAATAAGGAATAAGAACCTTGGAGCTGGATGGCCTGATGTGTTTTCACAAAGTCTACAGTCGTCTCTGGGGCTTTCTCTACTGGAGAGTCTCCGTCCTGCTGCGGCGCGACTGTCTCCGGCGGCTGGTCTGTGCACACGCCTCCCTCTCCCTCCTCCTGCCCTACACAGCAGTCTCCATCCTGCCTGCTCTTTCATCCCTCCATCACCTGTATTGCCGTGGGCTTTGGTGGTTGTCAGTCTCGGGGGCACTGATTTTATTCCACCGGCTGCGTTTCAGTGTGGCACTTACCGAGGATTTCCAGAAGGGTGCCTCCTCTCCCCTCCATGGTCTCTGCTGAGTGGATCCCATGTGTGGCTAAATGCATTCTGGTTAGCTTTAATCTCAGACACAGGTACCGCTTGACCATGCTGTCCCTGCTGCTTCTGGAGAAAGAGTTTATTGGCTGTCTGCTGACAGTTGGTTCACCTCTGACCCCTTAGGACATAGTCAAACAAATACTGTCTGGTTTCAGAAAGTGGGTGGAGGGGCGTGCGCAGCTCTGAGGGAATTTTACAAGCAGGGCAATCAAGGTAAAGCAATTCTGCGCTTTAGGTGGTAGGGGAAACTTCCTGCCAGTTGGAATCCACCAGTGTCTTTGTTGTGCAAAAGCCCTGGGGTAGAGAGAACACTGGAGGGAGAAGTTGGAAGGGAATGTCTCAACTATGTCACCTTTACACTCAATGGTATGGCTTCAGGCCAGATGGAAAAACATGTCACTTCCTCTGCTCTCTTATGTTCATGTCATCATCATCTCTTAAAAACCAACATTTTAGCAGCAGCTAAACATTTCAGGAGATGTACCCTGGAGAATGGAAGGCAGGGGATTGACATTCACTCACTTAACAAACATTTACTGAGCCCAGTACGTGTCAGGCAAAATGATGGGATTGCAGAGATGGAATCACCAACCAGCCTTGGAGGGACTTCTGCCTGCTGGAGGCAACAGACAGTAAACAGATCAGTTAAATCCAGTCTTGTCGGCTGTCACCGACTTGAGAGGTGAGAGCTGCCCCCACAACAGAGGTGATGGTGGTCCAGCCCTGGACAGGCTATCTTCAAATACTGGCCGCCATGCAGGGAGATGGATGGTTTATCCTTCAAGACCATTTATCTGAAGATACGATGTGCTAACTGTGTTTGAGGTGAGATGGACCACTCAATCTGAAACATAATTTTTCAAATAGAACTTGAAAGACCTGATTCAGCTCTGACCTTCTGGTGTCTAACACTTAGTTAGCATCTTAGAATTATCAGGATTTTTAATCCACCTGTCACCATAGTGGGAAGAGGTCCTGATGGTGTTTTACTGTATTTACCATCTGGTACCAAGCTCAGCAGCCCAGAGTCAGGAGAGAGGCGGTGCGTAGATCACACAAAGAAGCAGAAAGCATATCGGGGATGCCATGGCAAGTCATGAGTTTGGGCCCCTTACTCCATGCTGCGTGTGTGACCAGGAGGTGCAGACGATGGAGGTGGGGAGGGGAGAGATCCTAAATTCCAGGAGCAAGTCAGGAAATGCTCACGGAGGTGGCAGAGGACCCAGGGAAAGGACAGACCAGAAGCCAGTGACTTTGCACCCAGCAGCGCAGCATGTGCTGGCAAGATCCTGCCAAGGGGTTTTCTCGCCATGCCCTGAGGGCTCACTGTCTCGCCATCCTCAACAGTGCAGCAGTAAGCAGTAAGCAGCAGTAAGCAAAGGCCAAGGGCACAGCGCGACCAAAGGCCAAAGCCCGTGGTGTGGCGGTACCGAGCCATTTCCCAAATGCCGGGCGTCCCTCTGCCCACCATCACAGCTGCTCACTGATCAGAACATGGGAGACAGCGGGTGGGGGAGGGAGAATGAAGGAAGCAAGCTGGGAGGGAGGAAGCAAGGGCCCCGCAACCAAGAAAAAAAAAGTCTCGATGCAAAAAGTCAAATTGGAAATCCGCCTGGGGTTCAGAATCATCAGTTAGCTCTGGTGTTAATCACCTCCAAATGGGTTGTCTGCACCCCTCCATGCTTTGGTATGAAATCCATGACTCGTGAGAACTAATTTTAGCTGCTGGAAGTTTCGCTGGGTTTTTCCCAACACAACACTCCCAGCTGTTTGAAGCTCTCCCTGCTCATTACCCCCACCCCCTGCCTGCCCTCCCTTCTGCTGTTAGGGAGAGCGCAAATCCCCCACACATCCTCAAGGTGCTGTCCATCTAACTAATGCAACGATCAAAAAGTTGAACACCTGCAAGTGAGACCATGGATCATGGTGCAACAGCTATAGACACTGCATTTTCTAGCCCAGCCCTTGAAATCTGCTTTACTCCAAACGGAGGATGCTACTCATTCTCACGCTTGGGGAAGTACTGAGTCTCCTTTCCGCCTCCCCCCACCCCCGCCCTACCCGGCTCCCAATCTTTAGCTCCAGTTGCATATAAACTTTCCAAGAAATGTGTTTCCTTTGTCCCCTAGATCTTTCCCTGATCTGCTTACTCATTCTCAGCTTTCAAGGCAGGATCCAAATCTCCGCGGGTGACATGGGACCTTTATGTATTTTCATCAATCCTGCTTTCCTGAAGTCAGCCTGCACATGGTTTTAATATGCGAACCATTCCTAGTTTCTCCAGCCTGATCTCTTCCAAGTTTGCGCGAAGAAAGTTCTGGAGTGTGCATAATCAAACATATGGTTGCTGAAGTGATTGGATTACATCTTGGTAATGATTCGGGTCTCGTTGGTCATTCTACTTTATAAATCCGAGTAATATGCTGGAATCTGTTTTGTACACTAAGTGGGTCTTGCAGTTAATGTACAAGAGGTTTATTAGCTTAAAGAGCTTTGCTTTAGTTTATTAAAGTCTGTCATATTATCCGGAGTAAGACTAGATAAAAGCTCAGATCCTTTCACACAGGCCCCAGACGTCCATAAATATCCATAAATTTTGTTTTGAGTGCCAAAACAAAAAGGCAATTGGGGGCTTCCTGGAGTTGTTTCATATCCGACAGACTCTCATTTCCAAAGGAGAGACACCCAGATTTGATGGGCTTTGTGAATGTTTTTCAGAGATTCTTTGGCCTTGGCGTTGGCCTTAGGTGGCGTACTTAGTTTGCAATAATATACATAGAGGTTTGTTGTTTTGGTCATTTCTATGGCACCCTGGTCTAATTGCATAAAAATATTTTTTCTTCACAAATATGCCTTTGAATACATGTTCTCAGGAGATCTGGAGCTCTTCCTGGAATCAAGGGCTCCCAGGCTAAATGCTTGGAAATACTGATCTCCAAAGAGTAAAGTGACAAGCTGGTCTCTGGGACACCTCATATTCACAACATGGTGCACAATGTTAGGATCATAATTTGGTCCTTTCTCGAGCAAGCTTAGAGGTTTAGGTCAGGGTGGATGGGCATTTGTGGACGAGTCTGAGACTTTGCACAAAGTTTAAAAATATAATGCTTCATTTCCATGTTGTGGCCACTGGACTGAGACCCTTGGGGTTTGTCTGCTCCTCTGTCCCCCTCCCATTGTTCTTCCTGGTGGTGAGCAGGATCCCACTTGAGTGCTTCAGCTGAAGGACTGGAACGGGATTACAGAGCATGTGACAGCACTTTCCCCGGTTCTGCATGTATCTGTATGTCTCCGCATCCATCTATCCATCAATGTGTGTGTTTTATATGTAATGCACATTATTATATGGCATGTGTTATATATATTATATCTCTCTATAAGGTGGACATTATTATCCTCATTTCACAAAAGGAACTGAGCCTTAAAGAGGATATGTCATTTCCCCAAGGTCACTGAACCTGCACTTGTTGGAGCCGAGATTGGAATCTGTGGCTTTGTTTCTCGAAATCCCAGGTTGAGGAAACCACACCAGGAAACCTCTCTGAAAACAGAGTAACAGTCAGCCCTCAGAGGACAACAGCAAACCTTTCCTTGAAAAGTCTCATCTCTGTTCTCCTTTAGAGCTCTTTTATCCAGTTAGACTCAACAGCAGATTCTGGGTTGCCTTTTTCTGGTGATTTTTTCATTGTCAGTGTGGATTGTGGCACCCAAATGCTTTTTGTATAAAATACTGAAAATAACTGGGACAAGTGGGTGGTTTAGTCAGTTAAGCATCCGACTCTTGATTTTGGCTGAGGTCATAATCTTGGGGTCATGAGACAGGTCATGAGACAGGTCTTGCCTATCATGAGACAGGCATATATGGGAAGAAAAAAAAAACCATGAGCGTTGGGCTCCACACTGGGCATAGAGCCTGCTGAAGATTCTCTCCCTTTCCATCTGCCCCACCCCTGCCTCACGCTTGTGCATGCGTTCTCTCTCTCTCAAACCCCCCCCCCCAAAAAAAACCTCTAAAATACTGAAAATAAGTTTGGCACTTAAGCACATTTCAGGTACTTAGAAAATTCACCTGTGTATGTTATTTGATTTCCCAACTACTCTGGGTTGGTGAGGCATACCTGAACTCCTGTCCAGTCCTGCAGAGTTCCACAGAGTCTTGCCAGAAGGATTTCTATCCTTTACATCCGCTTAAGGCTCCATGTGGGAGCTCAACGAGGCTACTGGATGTGATCGTAATGGAATTTGGTTCAGTATAAAATCGGGTCCATTTTTCTCTGATCCCTCTCTCCCATGGACAGACCCAAACAGTCCCAGATATTCTCCTCCTCCTCTGTGACTTTCCAGAAGGCAGGCGGGGTTAGAAGTTCAGGTGTTGACTTTCTGAGTGCAAGGACTCAGCTGGTCTTTATTTCTTTGGCAGGTCTTCCAGCCTTGGTCCTGGCTGTGCTTCTTACACCCCATACAAAAACACAGCCCCCTGACTTCAGAGACAGGTCTAGGAAGAGAGCGTGCTTGCGTTTCCTTGTCTTTGCCATAACATAGCTGACTGCAGTGCTCGTATTAAAGGTTAATACAACTTGGATCTGGAATTGGATGAGTAAAATTAAAATTCTGTTCTGCCCCTTTGATGTGAAAAAGTTGCCTCGTCTCTTCATGCAGACCCTCATCTGGAAATGGAAGATGGACGTGCTTACGTCATAAGTACATGTGTCTCGTAAATGAGCAAACATGTAAGTGGTACAGCCTAGGGCCAGGCACACAATAAGTACTCACCACATGGTGGGTATTATTATTAAGTTTACAGAACGCACACAATTTAGTTTCTCCTTTACAGAAAAGTCAGCATCCTCCCTTTGCTATTCACATACGGCCAGACTCTAAACTCTGAGCAGCTAGGACAGACTTCTTCACTATGATAACAATCAGCATTTGGCGCAAATGTCGGTCCTCCATGAATCTCTGTGGAATTGGGCTGACGTGGTTTTTGTTTCTCTAAGCCAGAGCCCTGGGCAGATAGATGCATAAGCCTGCCACTTGTTCTAGTTGAGGCCACTCCTTCCATCCCACTGAGACCCACTTTCCCAGCCCCCTAAGTGAGGGGTTGGCCAGTGCCTGAAGAGGACTCCTGGACCCCAGAATAAAATTCTGTGATTCTGTACAAATCCCTCTACTAGGCAGAGCCCTTCCTCAGACATATATTTCAGCTTCAAGTTTGAGGATTCAGACTGAATACAGGGGGTACGATCTATGAATCATGTCATCTCATGGGAATCTCCTGGTTGGCTGGAAAACAGAACAGGGAGATTGATACGTTGAGGAAACTGTCAGGGCGCAGGGCAGATGTGAGCGCAGGGAAGAGTTGTTGACGAATGGTTGTGCTCATTCCATTCCACTTTGGAGGGCATTAGCAGGTTTCACTGCAAAAATAACTGAGAAATTGTAACACCTGAGAAACTTTAGTTAAATTATTTCCCCCAGAGTAAACATCCAATTCAGGGAGTTCAACCCTACTTTGTAAGTCAACTTGACTGCGTGCTGTTTTGCACACAAACATGCACAAGCAATTTTCATGTAACTCTTTCCTGTTATGAAAGAATAGTCAGTACAAATATTGATTATTATTGAGTGCTGATGAAAGATACAAAGGAAATGCAATATATGACAACCTCTCCCTCATGCAAGAACCCACAGTCAAGGTGGGAAGACACACAGAATAACCATGAGGTAATCCTTTTTAAATTTTTTGAGAGGACCCAAGAAAGAGATGGGATTGAGGTAGAGTGTGAAGAATGGAAAGTGTTCAGAGAGGGGTTGAGTGCGTTGGGGGTGGGGGGTGGCAGTCCCTGAAACACTGAGATGTTGACGGGCGCATTCATCTAAAAGATTTTTGCTGAGCACATCCTGGGCTGGGTGCTGGGGATGGTGAAGATGAATGAGGCCTGTCCCCTCCCTTAGGGAGCTCAGACTGTAACAGGAGATGGTGGGACACAGATATCAAACCACATATGTGCCACCTTGGCCGTGCCTAAGAGGCTAGGGAGCTCAGAGGAAGGGTGGGGGTCAGAAGAGGCATCACGGGTTAAGGGCTAGGCACATGGGGCCCTAGGAGTAAAGAGGAACCTCAGTGGTAGACATGGGAGGAAGAGCATTCCAGGCATAAGGAACAGTGTATGGAAGGGAATACTCTCAAATCAGAATGAAATACTGTGGCTTCCTGTGACCACCTTCCCATTATCTCTCCTGTCTACTTTTCTATTTCCTGTTTGTTTTTTCAGTTTCCTGTTTATTCTGGAGCTTAGTGTTGAGTGTCTGTCCTCCCTCTACCCCCTACATAGAATGTGAAAGCCATGAGAGTAGGACTCATGGTCTCCTTCCACACTAGATCCCCAGGCCTGGGACACAGTCAAAGCCCAGTTCGCATCTGGGGACCCCCAAGGAGGACTACCTGATGGGTGGTTTTTCGTCCTCTGTCCTCAGTGGGAACCTGAAGGGACCACTCAGGGAAGGTACGTGTGACTTCGGGAGGGGTAGGAGCAGCTACCACAGGCCTGTGCTCACATCCAGGGCAGAAGGCATGAAAACCAGCCAGCTAAGAGTTGATGGAAACCCAACAGGGGAAAGTCAAGTGCATTCTCCACAAAGAGGGACCTTTTGTGTTCACACTGAGCGCTTGCTGGCCCATGCAAAGAAATAAGCCAGCTGTTCTTACAGAGCTGTCCAGTCTATGCCATACTTCGGGTAGTCTGAATCCTGGTACCCCAGACCCATACACATGTGCCTTTGTCATGAACCTGTTAGCCATGTGTATGTCTTCTTTGGAGAAATCCAAAAAACAAGAGAAAGTGTTGGTGGGAACGTGGGAGAAAGGGAACTCTCACACACACTGTTGGGGGAATGCAAAATGGCACAACCACTGTGGAAAACAAAATGGAGTTGCCTCAAAAAATTAGAAATAGGAGTGCCTGGGTGGCTCAGTCGGTTAAGTGACTGGCTCTTGATTTTGGCTCAGGTCATGAGCTCAGGGTCATGGGATTTAGCCTCACATTGAGTGTTCAGTGTGGAGATTCTCTCCCTCTCCCTCTGCCCCTCCCCTCCCCACCCTCCCTCCCCTCTCTCTCTCAAATAAACCTTAAAAAAATTAGAACTTATATGATCCAGCAATCCCAGTTCTAGGTATATATCCAAAAGAATTGAAATTAGGATCTCAAAGAGCTATTAGCACACCCATGTTCATCACAGCATTATTCATAGTACTGAGGACATGGTGACAATGTAAATGTCCATCAGTAGATGAATGGATAAAGAAAATGTGGTCTACACATATGGTGGAATATTGGATGAACCTTTAGGACATTAGACTAAGTGAAGTAAATCAGTCACAGGAAGACCAATGCTGCATGATTCTGCTTATATGAAGTATCTAAAATAGTCAAATTCAGAATCAGAGACTGGAATGGTGGTTGACAGGGGCTGGAGGGAGGGGGGAAATGGGGAAGCAACAGGTATAATATTTCGGTTATGCCAAATGAGTAAGCTCAGGAAATGGGCTGTGTGATATTGTGCCTGGAGTAAGCAGTACTATACTCGACACTTAGAATTTGTTAAAACAGTTGATCTCATGTTAAGACTTTTTTTTTTTTTACCATAATAACATTTTTAAAAAGTTTTGTGTATTTAAGAGAGAGAAAGAGCATGAAGGTGGGGAGGGGCAGAGGGAGAGGGACAAGCAGACTCCCTGCTGAGTGCAGAGCCAGAAGTGGGTTCAATCCCAGAACACTGAGACCATGACTTGAGCAGAAGTCAGATGCTTAACCAACTGAGACACCCAGGTGCCTCCTTAATAACACTTTTTAAAAAACTTACTGCCTGATGTTAAGCATGGCTGGTACTTTCTCTACCATGACTTCTTTTTTCAATAAAAATTGTGTATATTTGAAGTTATAACATGATGATTTAATATACGTAGTAAAATGATTACTACAGTCAAGCTAATTAACATATAATCTGAAATTGTTACTGTATTTTCTTGTTCTGAGAGCTACTGTCTTAACCAATGTCTAGTGTTCAGTACAGTATTATTAACTATAGTTCTACACTGTACCTGTGATCCTGTAAGCAGGTATTTGTTTTCAGAGGGACACAGATACGTGGCCAAGGGCAAACAAGCAAGAAGAATATATGTAGCATAATTACCCCCAGTAAACTTGCAGAGCCTCTCAGCAGGAGCTCTTAATCTACTAGAGTATTTCAGTTTCCAAGAAATTATGCGCACTGCCGAATCAGCCATGGTTGGCCGTTGTTGATTTTTATATTCATTTATGTGAAAAGCCTTCTCCTTCTTAAAAACTCTTCTCCTTTATGAGATGTGTCCATGCCGAACAGGGACATTTTAGATCATCCAAACCATGTTGCATTCTCTCTACAAAGATAGGCTGGGTTGCTCCCAACACAGGGGCCTTACACATTGAGTTCTTCTGGAATGTCTGTCAACAGTGCAGGGCATACTGCCTCCTGGTGGGGGTATTATATAGGAGGGTAGGTGGGATCTCTGCAGGCTCCCTGGGCTGGGGTAGTGGTGGGCTCTCCTATACCATAGATCCTTTTCTCTATTTCAGAGCCTAGCCAGGGGGCTTTACAGCCATCAATGAAGCCTCTTCTTCAAGAGTATGTTTGTTCATCCAAGCATTTACTCAGCATCTGCTATGGGCAGACCTTGGGCCTGACCACTGAGAATTTAAAGATGAGATTAAGATCTAAGACATGGTCCTGCCTTGTCTTAGGTAGGACCTAAGACATGGACATGCCTTAAGGCCCTGCCTTAAGGAGCTCAAGAACAGCTCACAGTAGCAAGTGTCACTGGAGAGTTCTGCCCACTGCCCTGGAGAGCACAGAGCAGAGCACCTACCCTACTTGGTAGAAAGGGGCTGGGTCTTCCTAGTAACACTTCAGCTGGTCTTCAAGGGTGTGCCAGAAGCAAGTGACGGGGGAAGGGCAGCCCAGGTCAAGTATATATGTTTACCTTGGTCCAGAAATAAAAAGTGCCCAGTGGGGAGTGAACTCTGAGCATCTTAGCCTACAAGACCCGGAATGTGGGAAATGGGATTGGAAAAGTAGGGTCCAATCACCGAGATCTACTTAACAGATGAAGGGGCAGGTGGGCAAGCTAAATGACCTACAGAGAGCATTCAAAGTCAAGACTAAAACATAAGGTTCAATTCTCAAGCCTCCTTCCCTTGAGTGAATAAGCAAAATAGTCAAGAACACAAACCTGAAATCAGATGGATGGGCCTTGAGTCCTGACTTTGCTCCATATTAGTTTCTTTGCCTTCAAAACAAGAATTGGAGAAGGGACTGTGACCCTGAGCTTCATAGCAGCTGAACCATAAACACCTCTAGACCAAGGGAAGCAGGGAACTGTTAGCACAATATGAAGACGAGTTCCTGGGAGGGTCTCTCCCTGAGAGGAGCAGTGGCCCTCAGTCAAGGGGTAGAGCCAGTCTGCGTATACTCTGGCCGTGATAGCCCCCTTCCTTTACCATCTCCAATGGGGACCCCATTGGCCAACCCCTACCAGACGTCATGGAGTATACCCCTCATTCAGGTATCCCTACAGGTCAATCTCCCAGGACACAGAATGAGTGGAAATTGACTCTAAAGGATGAACAGAAGGTGTCGGGGAAACTCACCTCCTGGGGGAGTGGAGTTTTAGTGAGATAATATCGCAAAGCTCTTAGTGCATTTTTGACCCAAAACAAGTGCTCGGTCAAGGCTAAACTAGAATCTAGCAGTACATCTGCAAGAGTGTGCCACAGGGAGACAAGATGGCAAAGTGGGAAAGCCTGAAGGTATAAGGGTTCTCCTTGGATGACTACCCCAAGGCTGGGAGGGAGGCTATCCATGAGTCGTGGGGATGTGTTGCCTATAATAGGGCGCAACCCTCAGTCGTTAGGTTGGCTAGTTGAGTTGTTGTTCTGAACCACAGACTTTTAGATCTAGAACAGTTGAAAATGGCTTTATCGCCTTTGAGTATGCTTGGTGAGATCATTTGTACATTATTTAAATGGTTTGATATGTAAAATAAGAACATAGAGTTTCCACTTGATAAATAACTCAAAGTTGTTTGTTTTCCTACTAATGGAATGGCCTGTCTAGGGAGCTCTGTGAAATTTCTAGATCCCAGGAAGATTCTGCGTCTTTTAATTGTCTTTCTCTTCTTTTCCAATCCTCACTTTAAAATCCTCTTTCCTAACGTTAACTTAATCTCCAGGCTAGATCCATGTCCTTTTCTCCCGTCCTCCATGTAGCCGCATAAACAGTATCCTATCCCCCTCCAACAGAGCTGAAAAACCGGAAGAAATTGGGATATACATTAAGAAAATTGGCACAAGAAGAATACATCTTTCTTGGAATTTCCTTAAAGATTTTTTTTCCCCTTGAAAAGAAAGCCAAACTGTAAAATAAAACACATTCAGTTGTTAATAAACAAAAACCTCACATATCTAAAATTTAGTTATTTTCCAAGACGAACTAACATTTTGCTCTGTCTGCTTTTCCTAATATGCACATTTCATTGAGCCCAAATCCTCATTATGGGAAACATTTACATATCCATCTCCTGGCCCCAGGGTTTCCTGGGCAGTAAAATGTGCCCTCAGTGGTTTCAGAGGCACTGGGTTCATGTTCATTTTGCCAAAAGCAGCAAATCTTTTTTAAAAAATGAAATTTTCCAGGCACTTAGCCCCTAAACCAACCTTGTGGGAATAGATGATTTTGAGTCTTATCGGCACGCACAATGTCTCATAGCCTTTTAAAAATGTCATCAGCCTTCTCCCTGGGCAGCATGACTGGTGACGCCAAGTGTCACAGCAGGAGCAGCTGAAGAATGAATGTGCCAAGTCTGCGTTTTGAACCTTTATTGGGTTTCTTATTTGCCAGCCACCTCATCCCTCACAGGCCTGTGGATTCCTGTTCATGCGTTCTCATTCGACAGGTCTCTAGGCTGGAGCTGTGTTTTGAACAAAGTTTGGCAATCTGGGGAGATTCAGAGCTCTTTTGGGGGCAGAACTCCCATGGCGGGGCTGCCCTCTGGGCTACTGTGGGCCCAGAACCAGGTTCTACATGATGCAGCTTTGCGCCAGGTCTTGCAAAAAAATGCAGGCTCACCTCTGCTCTGCCCGTCCTTTAGAGCTACAGCCTAAATCCTACCCCTTCCTGGATGCCCTGCCCCACGGGGGCCTCAGCATGAACTAGATCCCTCCCAAGGTTTCATAGCCGTGCAAACAAACTGAAAGAGGATATCATAGAGCCACAGTGTGTTCAAGCCAGAAAGAATATTAGCAATTTCCTAGTGCGGCCTCCTCGTTCAAATGAGGAAATCTTGGTCTGGAACATGTACCAGTGACCTACAAAGGGTACAGGTGACATCAGAGCAGAAAGCAGAAATGAAGTGAGAACCCAGAGTCTTGTGAAATAAATTGTATTGGGGCATTTAAGGAAAATTTCTCCTCCCGTTACGTTGGTCAGATGGCTGTCCATACCCCTAGAACTCCATGTTACTTGTGCCAGTGTTGCAATACAATCTTCCAAAAATTGACCTTGAAAGGGTTCAGTGGCGAAGGCGTGATGGTATTATGATGCTTGTTCTGCTTTTATATTTATTGTATATTAATGGCCCAAACTGTAACCGTCCTAACACCCAATTTGGGCATGGTTGGTTGATAGTGTGTATTTTAGGGCAACTTGTAGCAAGTTTGGTTACCAACCCATCCACTGTTGGGGACAACATTACAGACAATAAGGTCAATAGCTTGTGCACACAGAGGTATAAGGGGTCGGTTTGGGAGTGTATGGGTCTGATCAATAACATGGAAAGAAAGGTGGGCTTGGATTTGTGTTTGCTTTAGGTCATCTCTTTTTTGCGATTTATCTGATCACAGCTTTAGTTCTGTGCCACCTCGGCCCCTAGGAGGTGTGATTTCTTTGCTCAGGTTGTATTTGCAACACACACAGTGCAGTTTTCTCCACTTGGTGAAGACAGCTCTTCCCTTCCAGGCCGAATGTCCAGTGAGCTCAGAGGATAGACAGCCATTACAGATCCTCACACTGTCTTGTCTTCCAGGCTCTGTGGCTACCCTCCTTTTTATGATGAAAATGATTCCAAGCTCTTCGAACAGATCCTCAAGGCAGAATATGAATTCGACTCCCCCTACTGGGATGACATCTCTGACTCTGGTAGGTCTCTCGGCTCCCCAGGGGTGGGGCCCTCACACCCAGACCTCTTGATCTTGACTGATTTCAGGGGTTTCAGGGTAGTCCTGAGGCTCCCAAGGGAGTTCCTTGAGCTACATATTTGGACTTGACTTGCAAAGCGGAAGGCAGGCTTGGGACATCTGACCAGAGCCACACTGAGGGACAGGACTGACCCCTCCACTATTTTTAGTCATGCCCTGATCTGGGGGCTCCAGGACTGAAACAATGTTGGCTAACATTTGTTGAGTTCTTACTGTGTGCCGACCACCATGAGGTCTGCACACATGCTAATTCACTCTGTCCTCAGGACAACCTATCAGATGGCTGTTACTAGTATCCCCGCTGGACAGGTAAGGAAACTGAGGCCCCTTCAGTGTGTGGTATACCTTGACAGCAGCTACACAGCTAGTAAGTGGCTGAGCTGGGATTTGAACCCAGACCCTTACTCTAGCACCCACATCTCAGCTACTTACTGTGCCACACTGAAACGTCCCCAGAAACATTCACTATTTCCTCCTTAGGGATAAAGGTAAAAACCAAGGCTCCAGGTAGACTGATGAGTCCTCGAGCCTCAAGGCCTAGATGTTAACAACAGTCCTCCCTACCAGAGAGGATCAAATAAAATAATAAACGGGGCAGAGTCCTGCCCCTCCTGGCCAGCTGTTCAAATACCACATTTTATTATCTGTTATCTTCTCCTCACTGGAGACACTTGCTTTATTCCTCAGTCTTCCAGAACCTGAGACCTGAGTACAGTTGTCCAAGCCTAGCAGGGAAAAGTGGCATGGGGAATATTTTATTTCCTAGCGCAGGAGGACACCGCCTTCCCCTCTAGGAGCCCAGTCCTGTGGGCAGAGAGCTGCTGGGCACTGTGAATCCATGGGTCTCTGGCCTGGCACACAGGTGTTGGCCTCTGGTCCTGTGACCCAATTGCTCATGTTCTCAGGGTCCCGCTTCCGGGTCTTACCCCATCTGGGCCTCCTAGTGCTCCACCCCCCCCCCCCCCCAACTGGGGCATATCTTGTTGCATCTCGACTTCCCACTCATCACAGGGCTGTGGAGGGCTTCTCGAGGCTGTGTCTCCACAGAGCCCACCCAGGACCTAGTGGCCTTAGCAGAAGTTAAGGGGATTTTGGTGACTCAGTGGTATCTAACACGCAGAGAGGACATCAAAAAAGCAGCTTCTTAAGGCAGCCGTGAGCTCAGCAAGAGGCACATGGTGATGAAGGTGTTTGATCTCTGAGCCAAAGATGTCACTAACTGCCAAGGGAAGGGCGTTGATCTGGGCAGCCAGGGTCCCAGGCCTGGCATGGATTCCTCCCCATTCACTGTCCCCCTCTCATGGTGCCAAGTCTTGGCTTCCCTTTCTCCCAAATGCCAGTTCCCACCCACCTTTTGTGCTCAAAGTACCATAAGATCAGTGGTGAGGCTGGGCTGTTTTTCATGCTCTATACCCTTTTCCAAAGACCCAGCAGCATCCAATTGTCACACGTCCAGCCACACCCTGATTCCCCTGTGCTTTCTTTCTAAACAGCAAAAGACTTCATCCGGAACCTGATGGAGAAAGATCCAAATAAAAGATACACTTGTGAGCAAGCGGCTCGGCACCCATGGTAAGAAAAGTCACCCATGAGGAAGAGCGCACTGACACCTTCGCAGATTGAACCCCCTCTCAACTGTTTGTAACTGGGGAAGGATTGCATCTCATTCTGACCACTGGCTTTCATCCCGTCCCCAAGGCTACACTTGAGCTCTTCTCTTCCCTCGAGACACAGCCTCCTGAATGCACAGATGACAAGTTCAGTGTGCAAAAGATAGCTGTAGGCTTTTCATTCTACAAGAAGTGTGTTAGGATCATTTTTATTGAAGGTAATTCTCCAGGGAGGAATGAAGATGGGAGTTTTAGTCCTTGAGCTTACCGTTCAATAAGTAAGTGAACTGAAGTTATATATTCTTTTCCTTTTAAAATGCTTTCCGAAACACCTGGGTGACTCAGTCAGTTAAGCATCTGACTCTTAATCTTGGTTCAAGTTATGATCTCAGGGTCATGGATTCAAGTACCGAGTTGGGCTCCAGCCTACCTAAAAAAAAGAGAGAGAAAGAAAATGTTATTCAAGTTCATGTGTCTTTTACCCCAGAGGTATTCCCTGATAGTTCATGACATTCTATACTACATTTTCAGCATTTTCAGCAGTGCCCTTGAGGCCCCCTTGTTTTGAGCCACTTACTGAGTCTGAACCCAACTGTGCTAACCAGGCACCCCCAATTTTCTTATCTTTAAAATGAGAAGAAGGATACCTAGTTTACAGAGCTGATGTAAGAAATCATGGAGATCATGCCTGTGAAGGGTTTAGCACAGGGTCTGGGACATAGGAAATGCTTCGTTAGGCTCGCATTAAACCACCAGGAGCATCCATTTGGAAACAAAGACCAGGAACCGTAGAACATGTGGTATGATGGCAACAAACAGCCTTTGACTGAAGGAGAAATGCCCCTAGAAAGCGCTCTAGGAAACTGCCCCATGTTTGTTCCACCACCACCTGTAGCATTTCCTCCCGAGTGTCACATGCTGGTTGGTCTTCCAAAGGGCACTTACTCAGGGGAGTGCCATGAGCTGGTTTCACTGAAGTCCCCGACCTCATGATTTTTTTGACTTTACCATGGTCTCAAAATTATACCCATTCAGTAGCAACTGTACTTCCGGTTTTAAATTGTGACCTTGTCTTGGGCTAGCTGCATCAGGGATGATCTTCTTGTGAGGTTGGGTGCTGGCAGCCAAAGTGCCCATCCGCCATGCAATCACTACAGTTGACATCCAATTGCTGACACCCGTTCTGTCCCCGTATAGCCCTTCCATTCTTCACCGTCAGTGCCGTATTTAGGAAATTCCATGAGCTACTCAACACTTGATCATACAAGGAGCTTTGTGTTAGATGATTTTGCCCAGGCTAAATCTACCGTGGGTGTTCTGAGCACGGTTAGGGTAGACGAGGCTAAGCTATGTTTGGCAGGTTTGGTGTATTGAATGCATTTTCGACGTATGATAGTTTCCACTTACGATGGGTTTATTGGGACGGAACTGCATCGTAAGTCGAGGAAGAGTTGTATTTTAATCTATGACCACAGCTGTCTTACAGAGCACTAATTATTTTAGATTCTGTTCTAATTGTGTTAAAACATCATCTCGTGTTTTTTCTTTATAATAACCCTGTGAGGTAGGTTTTGTCTCCATTTCAGAAATAAGAAAATCGATTTAGAAAGAAAGTAACTTAGCCTGAGCCAAGACTGCAGAAGCACTACGTGATGGTGAAGCCACACTTGTTTCCGGCTAGAACTGATTCCAAAATAAATATTCTTCAGCACCAGCCTATAAGCAGTAAAAGGAGGACAGGAATTGCTGAAGGGGAGGGAAAGATGCTTCCGAATAAGGAGGCAGAGTTGGTCTTATATATGTATGTATTTTAAGATTTTGTTTATTTATTTGACAGAGAGAGAGAGACAACGAGAGCGAGAGAGAGGGAACAGAAGCAGGGGGGAGCTGGAGAGGGAGAAACAGGCTTTCTGCTGAGCAGGGAGCCCGATGCGGGGCTCAATCCCAGGACTCTGGGATTGTGACCTGAGCTGAAGGCAGATGCTTAACAACTGAGCCACCCAGGCGCCCAGTCATATATATTTTAAATAAATTTGAAATAAATGATACTTTATTTTGTAACAAGTTACATTGGACAATAGGTCAAAGTATGTGATGATAAAGTTAGTGAAGCTTTTCTTACTTTACCAACAATTGGCCTTCAGGGCTGTAGGAGACCGTGACTTCTTCTGGTTTTGTCGAGGTGTGGTTGAGGCACACTGTGTAAGTTTAAGGTATAGAGCTACATGACTTCACCTGTGTATATATTGCAAAATCATTCCTGCAGGAAGTGTAATTAACATCCATCCCCTTCTGTAGGTAGTGGAAACAGTTGGGATGGACCTTTAAGGATTTACTCTGCAGCAGCTTCCAGGTACATGCTAGAGCAGTGTGGACCACCCTGTTGGACTTTACGTCCCAGCACGTATTTATCTTCTATGAGACTAAAAGTATGAGACTAACAGAAGAGAAAAGTGACCTCTAAGGAAGGGAAGCAACCTACTTTCTTGGACGTTTTCACGCATCCAGCCTCGCTCTGTGGGAGACAGGAAGCATGCCAGCTGAAACCTAGTCTCTGCTTCACCAGACATTTTTGAAAAACCAAAGAAGGGGGAGGTCATTTCCCTGAGGGGCCTGGCAGAGGACTTCCCAGAGTGGGTGAGCCCCATGCCGTGAGGCCATCACCAGGCTGTCAGGGGAGGAGAGGAGTTCTTGGCAGGGCGAGCAGCCTGGGCCACGATCAGGGCCTAAACTGCGTCTCTATCCTGGAGCCACAGCACTTGGTATTGCTGGGGGCGGGGATGTGGATACAGGAGCAAGGCAGGAGGGGACCGGAAAGGAAGGCACGACAAGCGGATTCTGGCGTGAGCTCGGGGTAGTAAAAGCTTTGAGTCCCGTTCCCTGCTTCACCCTTTGTTACTGCGTGGGTGACCTCCTGAGCCCTGGGGCCCCTGTGCTGAACTGAGATCATAAATAATGGCAGTCTTTATCCTATAGGGCTTTTCCAGGGATGGAATGAGACATTACATACAAATAAGAAGACATTACATACAAATACATCTTCTCCCATCTGTACAAGTTGTCATTAATTTATTGTCATACTAAGCAATTTGTACTTATCCCTTTGGACATTGGGAGCCCCTGACAGATTTTAAGCGGGTGATCTGATTTGCATCTCAGAAAGCCTAGCCTGCTGCAGGATGGGAGGATGGAGACAAATCGCTGGTGCTGGGCCAAGGGAGGCTGGCAGGGAGGTATAGACTGGAGGGGAGGCTGGCCCAGAGAAGGGGGAGGTGGCATGCCTGGAGCCATAAGGATGGGACACACAGAGAGCGCAAGGACACGCCAGGGGCAGGGGCCACAGCTTGGGGCAGGGCACTGGTGAGACAGGGGCCCCTGAGGTTATGGCCAGGGTTCCAGCTGAGAGGACGGGCCGGTCAGATGCCTCCACTGAGAGGAGCAGGAGGGAGGGTCTGGAGTGAGTCTAGAGACAAGGAAAGAGGTCAGACTGGAGACAGAGACAGGGTCATTTGTCTGGATCCCCTCAGGATTCAGTAGCTTGTGAGCTGCACAAATTGATGCCTCTTTACTCCAGAGCTGGGTTTCTGCCAGTGCTGTATCATTGTTCCTGTGCGTGTCCCAAGTTCCAGGAAGTCAAGTATTAGAAAACGGTAAAAATGAAGGCATTTGACTCAAACATCATTGAAATGCCCCCCCACCAACACACTGCCTGTATTTCTGATATCCTTGTTTCTTTTATGTAAAAGTTCCTGGGCAAAGAGCACAGGTTCAACAGAGAGCTGGCAGAGAGTGCAGTCATGATTCCAGGGAAGGACGGCTTTCTCCACACCCCGTTCTGGAAGCTGTGTTCTTGGCACATGGATTCTATCCGGAGAACATATCTCTTCTGCACTTGCTCTTCCAACTTAATCAAGGTCCCTTGGCACCAGAAGGGCCTTTGGCAGTCACAGACACCATCCCTTGGCCCCAAACACCCACTTGGGACAGGACAGGGCTCCTTTCAAAGCTGTGTGTGTGTCAAGGGCACTCAGCCTCTCTTGCCAGATGTTTCTGTGCCTATGTCACTTGAGGCTTTGCCTTTTCATGGTGGTGCATGGTTAAGGAGGCTCCAGCCTGCTGGCTGCTGGCCAAGGGGGAGGGACTGGCAGGGGACCAGATGGGAACCCATCCCTCCTTACAGGGAAGCACCTCAATGGGGTTTGTTTGTCTGCTTCGGGTTGTTCTGGACCTCCCTCTCTAGTTACATCAACATGGAAACCAAAGTGATGATTCCTGGGCATCCGTGCCCCAGGTGACACTTGGCAGTGGGCCCCCCACCCCAGGGGGCACATCCTGTGTCAGCCAGGCCAGGGGGCACCTGCAGCCCTCCCCTCCGTGTTCACGGAGACTCCTTCCCTCTTCTGGGCTCCAGTCTACCGAGCTGTGGTTGACCTGTAGGAACCAGGAAGCAGCCCAGGACTCTGGGAAACCCATCTGGGGTACACACAGGCATCACCAAGACTGTCTTAAGCAAGTGACTAGAAAAATGCGAAATCAGAGCTGTGGAAGTACAGCAGACGAGGTATAAAGCACAAAACCCAGAAGGCAGGGAGAGATGAGTTTGATGATTTGTGTGTGGAGAAGGAGTGCCAGACAGACCTCGCGAAGGGTCATTTACGTGAATACCATCTGCGTTGTTAGCACGGGGTTAAAACTGGAAAGCAAAGTGCGGCTCCTGGCTGGCTCAGTCGGTAGAACGTGCAACTCTTGGTGTTGTGAGTTCAAGCCCCCTATTGGGTATAGAGATTACTTAAAAATAAACTATTAAAAAAACCTGGAAAGCAAAAGAGACATGAATGGAATGTGGGTGTCCATAGCTTTATATGTGTGTGCGTATACAGATTTATAAGGAAATTCTCCTGGGTTGGAGGCATTGTTCAGTTCCTAGGACCATTAAGGTACAGCCAGAATCTCTTCCAATCCTAACATTCCATGCCTCCAGAGTCATCGATGAATAATGCTAAAGGTGGTAGCACTGAGCATGGCGAGTGTCACATGTCGTCATTGTGAGCCCCCTGGCTCATGATCGGAGTAGGCATTTCCATGATGGGGTCCATTTGAGGAAGACTGTGTGCTGTCATGGGCCAACGTCCCCAAGGAGAGGACCTTATGGGAGCCTCTGGGCCACGTCTGCCCTGCTGGGTCTTACTCAGCTGCAGCATGCCCCCAGACAGAGGGAAGAAGTAAGCACGGAACATTCCTGAAATAATTAGAAGTTTGCATTTTCCTTACATCTCAGCCCATGCTAACCCACAGAGAAGGGAGCCTCCCTTACCCCCTCACTGGTCTGTTTGGTTTGGAGCACGGCTCTGCCCTGCGGCGGTCCTCAGCCTGAGACACCCCATACTCCCACCCCTTCTGCCTGCTCGTTTCCAAGAAAGCGCTGGCCACTGATGAGTTGGAATTGGCCCCCTTTTCTAAAGACGTACGTGGGTTTTTTTTTTTTTTTTTTTTTTTTTTTTTTAGATTCTATTTATTTGCGCGGGAGAGAACACAATTGGGGTAGGGAGGAGTAGAGGGAAAGGGAGAAGCAGGCACCCTGCTGAGTAGAGAGCCCCATGTGGGGCTCAATCCTAGGACCCCAGGATCCTGACTTGAGCCAAAGGCAGACACTCACTGATTGAGCCACTCAGGAGCCCTGAGGATATAGCTTTTAAAAATGGGGCAGGAGGAAACAGTCACATGAATTATCTAGAAGGAGAAGCTTAATAAAGATGTCCGCCATCCCCTAACCTTGTTCCTCTTGTTTCGGATGGATTTGCCCGCTATTCTATTTCACTGGTGTTGGGAGGGGTGGGGGACAGGAAGCAACTGGCAGTAGTTGGAAATGGAAGCCTGATTCTCTTGAGTTCATTTTGGAGTGTCCCCTTTGCTAAGTCTTTCCAGCCCTGCTGGGAAAAGACAGAGTCTTTGCTGGGAGGGGCGGGGGTCACTCATACCTGGGAATAATCGGACTGCATTCCAGACTTAGGCCTACCCTGGCACAGACTAAGGGTCCGATCCTGCAACCATGTTTTCAATTCTAAAGTGAAAGGCTGGGTGGGTGGGGACATATTTTTTTTTTTTATTATTATTATTCAGGGAGGATTTCTTGTCTGAATAAGCCCTAAGCTTGTTCCCCTCATGTCCCCAGATGGTTGGACATCACAGTGGGTGCTGTCCGGGCTGTTTTTGGGTCCAGGATCATCTGGGTCTGGGAGATGACAGGTTTCCTCACTCATCAGCCACCTTCCAGCCAGAAAGGATGGTCAGTATTCCTGGCATCTATATGCCCCTGAACCTCTAAGATGCAAAAGATTATTTCATAGGTATCAGATGCCAAGCTAGAATTTAACAGTTGTTAAATGAAAGGGAAGATATGGAAGGTTCTAAGCGCAGAAGTGAAATGAGAGCAAAACACAGTTTCCTCTGAAACTGGAGGGAAGGCCAGATGATTAAATGTAGGGGAGAGACAGTGCTGAGGTTGAGAGGAATTGTGTGGGAGAAGACATGAGTGACTTCCGGGTGACCAAGAGACTGGAGATTGTGAGCCAAGCAAAGAGGGTGGTGTGAGACCAGGGAGAGTGGGAGGATGGGAGGGAAGGAGAGGTGGTAAAGCAGATGTAGAAAGGACTAGGGTGAGGGGGTAATTCCTAGGTAGTTTCTAAGGACAGAGGTGAAGAGCAAACCCCCCTTCTTCTCTAATAGAAGGCTATAGCACAAGCTAATGCCGAGTGATATCAGCGACCCAGCTGAGTGTTTAGAGAACTTCTCCAGGAAATGCAAGGGAAGAAGATTTGCCAAGCAGGCGTGAGCTGAGGCTGGGCACCCTCTCACTGAGCGCAGAGGAGTTGGGGGATGCCTGGTGTGGCAAGGAGAATGTGACTGAGCTTCGTTCTGCTGGAATGGAGCCAGAAGGATGCTTTGGCCCCAGGGTGTGAGTGGGTCCATGGAGCGGTGGGCCTGGAGAGGGTACAAAGAAGGAGCCTCAAGCAGGAAGAAGCTGGGAAGATGGCCCTGGGTAGGGATCTGGTGGTCAGACCAGGCAGGAAACTCATCAGGACCTCTGAGGGGAAGGGCTACAGGGTAGAGGGCTGATAGAGAGGGAGACGGAGGGAGGAGGGGAAACCGGATTCAGGTTTCCTCATGGCTTCTGCTGTTGCAGGAACTGCGGCCAAAAGGGAAGAAGTGGGAACTAGGCAGAAAGGTCCACAAATCCCCTGGAGGGTGCAGAGTCTAGAAGAGGGACAGGACTTTGAACACAGTGGTGCCTGAAAGGGCAGCAAAAAGCCACCCTCTTAGGGAACCTTGGGACGGGCACAGGACTGACGCTTTCCTGGGAAACCAGCGTGGGACCCTGGGCACAGCACCACCCCCTGCCCCCCACCCAAGAAACTCTTTTCAAGAAGCATCTTTGCCTTTGTTTCAGGATCGCTGGGGACACAGCCCTCAACAAAAATATCCATGAGTCTGTCAGTGCCCAGATCCGGAAGAACTTTGCAAAAAGCAAATGGAGAGTAAGTCGCCTGCTTTATTCAGTCCTAGTGAATCCAATAACTCCCACGAAAATTGCCCTGCGGTCGGAGCACTTATTATTTCTAAAGGTTGCTATCACCAGAGTTGGATGAAAATCCCCAGAACCTCACCCAGAAAAATCTTGCTAATTTTAACCAATGAGGTTTAAGACTCAAAGGGGGTGTCATGGTGTGGGAGGGCTAAGGTACACGATTTCATATCCCCCCAGCAACAGTGTTGGTTCGTTACTCCGTTGCTGTTTCTTAAGACTGTAATTCCTGTTGTCTGCCTTTCTGTTGCTGGAACCTTGAAGAGTTGACTTCCTTTTAAAATTATATGAGAGTTGGGGGCGCCTGGGTGGCTCAGTGGTTTAAGCCGCTGCCTTCGGCTCAGGTCATGATCTCGGGGTCCTGGGATCGAGTCCCGCATCGGGCTCTCTGCTCGGCAGGGAGCCTGCTTCCCTCTCACTCTCTCTGCCTGCCTCTCTGCCTACTTGTATCTCTCTCTGTCAAATAAATAAATAAAATCTTTAAAATTATATGAGAGCAAGAGAGGAAACTCAATTTAGGAAAGCCTAAAGCTTAGGTTCTGATCAGTGTGCATAAATTAAGAGCTGTCTGTTTCGCCCTGAAAGACTGTACAGAAATGAAATGAATTCTACTGACCTACTTCATTTGGAGGAAAAGCTATTCATTAGGACATGAGCGCCAATAACAGGAAAATAAATCCTACCTTAAAACTTCATCATAAACTGTCATTTAAGATACTGTATTATTATAATAGGTCTTTGATTCTAAAAGTCACTTCTCTAACATTATGGAGAGAATTGGCATGCATTCATTCTAGATGTTTACTATGTCAGAAGAAGACTCTTTGTTTAAATCTCCAAAATACATCTCTAGGGGCAATAAATTCACATTGTTTTGGAAGAAGGGTCAGGATGAGCTTCCTTTCTCAAGTATCATGAGAATGTTCTAAGACATCTCAAATGCTCGGGGTAAGAGGAGAAATGAACGGACGCAGTCTGAGTCTTTTCTAATTAGCCGGACTCTTTTGTCTGCTTTTTCCCTTTCTTAAATTTCAGCAAGCGTTCAATGCCACGGCCGTCGTGAGGCATATGAGGAAGCTTCATCTTGGCAGCAGCCTGGACAGTTCAAACGCAGGTGTTTCCAGCAGCCTCAGCTTGGCCAGCCAAAAAGATTGTGCGTATGCTGCAAAGACAGAACTTTCCAACTGGCATGCAGACCCATCTGGGGGCGGGGGGGACTGGCGTCTGTGAGCACCTGGTCTGTTGATACCTCATCTCCTTGAATGTCCCCAACAACCCTGGGACCTTATTTAATTTAGAAGAATATTTTCTACATGTCCCATTGTTGGATGTTCACGCAACAGTGGGATATCGTTATACCCAGTTTGAGGTGATAAATCCGTGGCTCAAGTCCACGTGGCTGTGGCTGTGTGGACGAAAGCCCAGACACTGTCCCATCTGTCTCCTTCCTGTGAGGTTTGATTGTCATCGTGTGCCATTCTTAGGGGTTGAGGAAGGGACGGCGGAGACTCGTGACAGCCTGATCTCATTGGTTTTTAGTATCTATTTTTTGATGAGGATGATGATATTTGGAGTTGAAGTTTATGACGTGCGTTGGCCTTGCAGTCTGAGTCATAGTAGGAATATTGCACTGTGCTTCCCCTTTGCATGGACGGTCACATCGCTGGGGACATGCTTGCAATTGTCTATTTCTCTCTCCCAGTCTCCACCACCCTCTGGTGTATTTATCTTAATTCTATAATGGGCCATCCCAGTGGCTCCTGACCCCTTCAGTGCAGTTGCCTTGATGGTGCCCATTGGCCTTCTTCTCCTTGATCATGAAGCCCTTCCATTTGGTCTCACTCTGGGCATCATATTTCTACCCCATTACCCTCAGAAAAGCATTCCCTCCGCCTATAATAGTCTTTCCATCTTATCTGGTCATGTGAGCCCTTAAATTTCCCCCAGAAATCTCCATGAGCATCCCCTGCCCCAACCACACACTGTGGTAGGCCCACAGATAATGGAGCTCCCTCTTTTGGAGCCTGTGAAGGTCACAGGCAAATGCACTGCTGGGAGCTGAGCTGCAGGGGAGCAATCTGACATCAGGATTGTCTAATATCGACACATGCACTTGGTGGATCTTGGTGGTGCAGCCTGGGAGGCATTTTTCTAGGGCAGGGCTCCTGGTATAGGAGGAAGAGATGACATCCCATGACGATCACTCTGGGTCACAGATGCAGCTTAGCCAGGAGTAGAGACCACCCATGAACAGGGATCATAGTCTTTCTTTATTCTTCACATCTCTACTCGCAGAGCTGTGGTGACAACAGTTCTTATAATGACAGCACGTACTACACCTAGCCTGCAGCCTAGTACATAGTAAGTGCTCCCTCAGTAAGCAGCACCGATCCTAGGAGGGTGCTCAGCCGTGTGGTCTTCAACTACAAAACACTTACAATCATGATGATGAGAATGGGAGGGAAGAGTTGGGCCCAAGAAAAAAGCATTTTAAGGACCCATTGCCAGTGTTTCCCTACAGGTAGGTAAAACTTTAGTCAAGTGTGTAAAAAGTTGGCCCCAACCCCAAACCCTGCTGTGGGAAAGGGGAGTGAATATTTTCTTCTGGAGCTTTAACCCCCTGTGTCCACTGTCCCCCTGCAGGTCTGGCACCCTCCACACTCTGTAGTCTCGTTTCCTCTTCATCGGGGGTCCCTGGAGTGGGGGCGGAGCGGAGACCGAGGCCTACCACTGTGACCACAGTGCACTCCGGAAGCAAGTGACTGGCTCTGGAGGCGGGGGCCCAGGGGGCGGGGCCAGGGAAGGGGGCCTCCGGCTCCCCCAGCCCCTCCAGAGCGATCCCACCTTGCATGGTGCGCCTTCCTGCACAGGACTGGAAGACAGGAGTTTTTTATGGCCATATTTTATACTGCAGTTCTGAAGTGTTCATTTCTCACAAACTGTACTGACTCAAGGGAGCTGACGTCACAGGATCTGGTGCTGTACATACGAATCTTGCAGAAGCTCTGACGAAGCGGACCTCCCGCGTCCTCTCCCCCAAGCCCCGTCGTTTCCGCTCTTCTCGGTATGGGTAACCGTCTGTTGTATTTTTTTTCTTTCATGACCAAAAAAAAAAAAAAAAAAAAAAAAAGGTTTCAACTGGATTATTTAAGTATGGGTAAATATTGCGCATTTAGGGTTTTATTTTTTACCTTTTATGAAATGCTCCCTTTTGATCTATACTTCTGAGTCCCAGGACCTGTATCTTTTGCTTGTCCGTGGTAGAGTTTTACGTTAACCTTCAAGCAATGTTTTTCGTTGTTTACGCCCCCATCAAGGGGAATGTAAAGATATTTTTAAAAATTCTAATAAGAGGATCAAGAATCTCTCTCCAAGGCAAAGAGTGCACTTTACTTCTATTTCTCCTCTCTCCCCCCTTCCCTGGAGGGGCAGCTCTCTGCGAAGACAACTCTGCAGATCCTCGGGGTGTCGTCTCCAGGGATGCCTTGGGCAGGGGTGGGAGGGGGGTGGAATCTGCAGAAAACCTTGTCCAGCAACCCCCCATCCCCAGCCTACCTGTGGCCGTCCGAAGAACCCAGGGGCCTTCACTGTCAGCGGTCAGAAATAAAGAAGCCTGTTCTCCTCCCAAGACTAAGGCTACACCTCAGAGACTCCGCGCTGTGAAGGAGATGCCCAGCAAAGAGGAAGCACCTCCCTCCCACAAGGAACCAGACGCTATTTTGTCCAACGGGAACTCCCCGCCTGGCTCCCATTTCTCACGAGGGTAACACAGAAAGCTCCGCTCTCAGCTATGCAGTTTTCGAGTTAATCTCTGTTTTTTAAAAATGCATTTCTAATCTTAACACTTCAAATGGCCTCCGACTCCTAGAAGTCTTTTCTGCAGATTTTTACCCGGTCCTTCTGTGAATGTCATCCGGGTGAGCAGAGGGAAGTGGCTTTGGAAAAGAGTCCGTGGACCTGGGGGGGGTGGTAAGGAGAGGTGGCCTGCCACGCAGGGGACACTGGCCGCCGCAGGGATGGCCAGAGACGGCCTCCACCAGGCCCAGCTGGCGCTGGAAGCCTTCCTTCTGACCAGGGCAAGCTGAAAAACCAAAGACCTGTGATGGTGGGGTAATCAAAGGGCCCAGGCTGCCTGGGCCTGAAGAGTTTCTTGGGATGTAGGACTCTCATTGCCAAACCTGGCAGTGTCCTGGACAAAATGGCCCCATTGTCTGCCCATGTGGTGTGTAGGTGTGCGGGATGGAGTGCGGCGTGGGACTCAGGCAAACCCTTCTCCAGGGGGCTTCCAGGGCACTCTCCTGCAGAGGCCTGCTGCCCTTGGCCTGCCTGCCCACGCGACACCAGGAGTCTGCATTTCGCTGTCAGCCTCAAGCCCGCTGCGTGTCCCTGGAGGACTGCCTGATGGCCCAACAGCTTTACTGGCAGAAGAAAATGGCATGAGGATTAGAAAGAGTATCTGAGAAAATGGGGTTTCTCTCCAGGGGCTTTATTAGGGTGTGGCTTACTAACAAGCGTTGGGGAGCATTCATGTTGCCACAGTGTCAGAAAACAAGTAATCTGAAGTTACGGGAGGGTGACCGTTTGCCTGGATGTGGTCCCTGTAATGTGTACCTGAGTGGTTGTCGGTCCTTTGGCCTGTGTGCTCCATGCAATCCGTAGCACTTGGAGAGCAACTTTTGAAGCCACGTTCTCTGATGGATGAGTCAGTTATTTCCTAGAGCTGATATGCGGGTGCCTGTTCTATTCTCTGAGTCTGAAGGTATGTCTTACCTGACAAGTGCAGAGGAGGTGAAAGGTGGGGTCTGTTGCAAGTGCCCCCTCCGTGGTTTGGGCCAGCCCCTGGCCACGCTTGGCCTGCAACGCTTCAGGTCTCCACAACATACTGCGAGGAGACGGCGACTGCTTTCAGCCCCAAACGTGAACTCTGTTGAACTTGACACATGCAAATCAAGACCATTTCAACACCGCCAGACTCGGGGTCATTTCCTGTTGTTTAGGAAAAGGAGAAAAAGAAATAACACATGGAAGAACTTTTGCTCTTTGAGAGATCCTCTGTGGCAGGAGAAAGGTTCTCTTTCAACCGCACTGGGTATTATATATGCTTTATTATCGTATCACACGGCAAGAGAACCCAGAATGTGTCTTTGGTTGAGACCTGCTGAGCCAGGCGGCTGAGTCCCAGGCCCCTCGCCAATGTCCGATCCCACCCGTAGGAGCTAAGCATCTCCTACGTGCCCCAGGCTTCCGCTCCCCGTGGAAGCCAGTGTGTGGCCCAGGCTCAGGGATGGCCACCGGCCCCATTGTGGGTTCCTTTCAACCCTAAGCTCCTGACCGGTCTTCTAAGCTTCTCAGAGCAAGTAGATAATTTTTCCTACTTAAGTAGGACAGGTGAATATCATGTCCACGAATGGTCTCTCCCTCAGCTGCCTATCCGTCCACCCCTCCCCCATGTCCCACTTTTCACGTCCTCCGTGAGGCAGCAGACAAGCAGCAAGTGTGCACCCGCATGCGGGCCTCCCTGACCCCAACCAGCGGCTGATGGCTCTTAGCCAGGGGGACCAGTAGGGTTTCGTGTTCTTGACTATGGCAGTGATTCTGATCACTTCTGAAATCCCACTTCAAGAGCAGGGAGCAGCTTCACCTTCCTGCATGGGAGCTTGTGACCTTAGAGAGAGTCCCACCGTCTAGCCAGCAGTTAGCCTGATGTTCGAGGAGCTCAGCAGGCCGGCATGGGGCAAACTAGATGGCTTTGGCCAAACAAGCAGGACTCCAGTGCTTAGGAAGCAAGGGCCGTCTATTGACCAGGATTGGGCATAGGACTCTCAGACTCAGTTTACCTGCCCAGCACTGACCTCATCCTGTTCATTTATCTGTCTTGGTGTCCAGCATATCCTGGATGGGGTATAGGGGGGAGAGTGTCACTCCCCTTTAGAGTGAAGGTCAACAACACCAGGGACCCCCCCTCTCTCTCTAGGAGTGACCGCTTCATCTGTTTAACCCGTGGGATGTGATATTTGATGAGGAATTTTAAACCGAAAAGACCATATCCAGGGGAGAGGACTCAGTAGTTGAAGGCTCTGCAGCCCAGCGAGAGCCCTGGTTCCAAGGCTAATGACGGGAGAGCTGGGATTGCTGTGACACTCCCCACCCCGTGTGATTCGCAGGGTTTCCTTTGGCTATGTGAAGGGAAAGCCAGAGCCGGCAAAGGGCAGCTCTCCCCATTTCATAAACAGAAATAATATGTACTCTTTCCCAGGGCCACACACTCACTTCTGGCCAACAAAATGAAGGTCCTCTGTTTCAACCAATGCACGAAACCTTTGCATGTTCTTCTCAAAACAGCACTCTTTCCGCGTCCTGTCTACCCACACTCGATAAAAGAGTTGGCCTTTTCCTTAAACACATTCCAGACCAAACACTGTTCAGTTTGTTTCTAAAAATGTATACCTGTATGTAACCCACCACTCTCTTGGGGGACAACTGGTCCTTGGCGTACCTGACATTTGCAAACAAGGGTTCCAACCCTTTGGTTCTCAGAGTTGAAAGTGTTGAAATAGAAAAGGTGAACTGGACAGAGTCCTCCAATGGGGCTTATTTCCTGAAGACACCAAGAAACCCCGTCTGCCAGTGAGCTGGCTCCAAAGCATCCACGGCGGACAGCAGGCAGGGAGGGGAAAGGAAGACAGAAGCGCACGCCCCCTTCTGCCCACACCCCACTTGTGGTCCCAGCGCATCGGGTCTGCAGCCTGGCCGAGGGCCCGGGAGCCCAGCCCCACTGTGAAGCCGGCCCCGCATGCTGGCCAAGGCCTGGCCCGCTCCTGCTCCACTCTGACTCAGACCCTCAGACCGGAAGGAGCTGTAGCCCTTCCCAGGCCTTCCCTGCCACCTGCCGCTGGAGCGGCCCGGGTGTTGTGGCTGGAGGGGGCGGGGGGTGCGCTCTACTTCTGCAAACCCAAAGGCTGTGCATTTGGCAGCCAACCCCGCAGCATGCGGCTGCCAGGTCTGGTTTTGTGGACAAAAGCAAAGTGTGGAATGGCTTCTCGGTGTCTGTCTCTCTCTCTACACCAAAGGGACAAACCATTGCATTCACCCTTTGTATGAATGCCCGCTTCTGCATTTGCCCTATTTTTAACCTTCTGGTCCCCAGGGAACTTCTAATACGATGATTCTGTCTTCTGATTATTTACTGAATTATTTTACTTAGAGGTGATTTTATTTTCTTATGGACAGGAAAAAAAATTGAGAGGAGTGTTTGAGGCTTCAGTCCTAGAGATAAGTCATCACCACGGATTCCAAAGCCCCAAACATGAGTAAAATTTGTCCTCAAAGGAAAACCTTAATCTGGACAGATGGAGATTGCCAGGCCTTCATAGGAGCCCTGTATTTCTGGGGCAGGGTTGGCAGCCGGGCTTTCTGGAGGGAGAAAGAAGCAACAGGAGCATCGCTCGCTTGGACGTCAGTCATACACAGAGAAGCCTGCCGCCCTCCTTCCAGGGCCCCAGCATCAGACGGTGTGACGAGCCACCCAGTGACAGCAAAGAGGCTGCAGAGATTCTCTGTTTCCAAAGATGGGCGGCGCGTTTCAGAGAACATTAGGTTGGGGCCACTTTCAGGTTGGACGACATAAAAGGCATGTTCTGTCCAGAAGAAAATTTGGAACGATTTCTTAATTGGCCTTCATCACTTCTCCGAGCCTTCCCACCAGCGAGCGAGCATGTTTTCCAAAAGCTTACAACTGGCGAAGCCAGGAATGTCCCTGCGTCTATTATTACGAGGCTTGTGATTGGTTCGATTTTCCCATAAAAACACGTTTGTCCCCAAGAAGGGAAACTGTGCATTTATTCCATGCATGTGACAAACTCTGTAAGAAGTTTAACTCACATAGGTTTGCGGCACTGCAAAATTGTTCATGGGCCTATGTAGCAACTGATTCTCTGCCTTGACAATCATGTACACATATCAAGATTTCTATCATAATGATAATGAGATTGATGACTTCTTGTTTTCCTCCAATAAAGACAATTAATCACCTTCAGATGTGTGACGGTTGTTTCTTCCTTAAAGAATGAGGGAGAGGGGGTGTTCCAAGATCTCTCCCTTTCCTCCTCTTTCTGAGGTTTGGATTTGAAGTCAAGGAGTTTGAACTGAGTCCCTGGAAACTCATGAGGTTCTCTAAATATTTTACGTCACCTGCCCAACGAGCCGGAAGTGCCAGGAGAGGAAGGGGTGAGCATATCTTGGCTTTGGGGTCTGTGGGGTGTGCTCTGCTCTACCATACTACTGGACAGGAAAGTTCCCCCTTTCCACAGCTGCTCAGAAAGTGGCTGGAGGTGGGCCCATTAACTCAAATTGCACTAACTGGATATTCAGGAGTTGCTCAGAGGGAAAGCCAATTTCAGGGAACGCCTATCTGAGTAGGGGGTCAGCAGGTTCATCCCCGCACCCATCTGTTTTGCTCAGCACAACTTTGGAGCTCTCCATGCCCAAAGAAAGATTCATTCTGAGCAGAAGCCTGCCTGCTGTCTTTCTTTCTCTTGGGTGGGGAAGACCAGCATTTCATAGGTCATCAACTAAATTGTGGGGAATAGATCTGATGACCAGATGGTACCTCCAATCCAAATGGTAAGTGGATGTTTGTGGAGGGAAATGAACCAGAAGTGTGTTAGAGAAACATAGAATTAATGCTGTCCTGTGCAGCCAGTATCAGATGAAAATGGCCTTGGTGGAAATAAGGGAACCCTGAAGAAATATGGTGCACACCATTGGACATCTCGTCTTTTCTGAATTCAGTAAGGCTTCTCTTCACACATACCCTAGTTATGAAGTATCTCAAAGCAAATGGATCCTTCAATGGGTTCATGAGTGGCATTGTTGATGCCAATTTTATGGAATGAAAGGACTTTGGTGACCTAACCACTTTTGAAAACTTTCTAAGGATTTATTAAAGCTAGGACTCTCCAAGTGTGACTGAAAATTTAGCCAAAGCAAATGCACTAAAGTATAAAACATACCCTGAGAGAAAGCTGGTATTTATTAGTGCCTTTGAGTCAAAGTGTTTGAGGTCAGACTTCTTTTGTGCTTGGCTCCAGATACACTGGCCAGACCAATCTCTCTGTCCTTCCTAGATTTACTCAGCCTTCCTGGTGCTCAAGCCTCTGTGGGGGCACTGAAATTCATCCAGAGTTTCCTATATTTTCCAGATAACACTTGGTCTTACACATTCTCTTGTGAATATCTATCACTGATCATACGCACTTAGGGACCAACAGTACAAGAAGGAAAGATTTCTCACATAGTTGCAGAACTGTCCGTCTGGAAGTGTGCTGTGCCTGATCACAGAAGACACAGAACTTAATGGCAAAAGGGTGTATGAATTGTGTCTATCCAGATTTTTCCTGGCCATCTGTGCCTCCAAGGAGGATGACTACAAAAAAACCATCTCATGGAGGAAGGTTCTGGAAATAGAGTATCTTCAGGTCACACGTGTGCCAAGCCTTTTGGCTGTGGTAGCTGTGGTCTTGGGGATGTGTACGTACTTGGTTATGCCAGTACTCTCTATTTGAGAAAGACCAAGGAAGAGAAGCTAAGCTTTTTTTTTTTAAGCATATTTGGTTACAAAACATGTGTGGAGCCCCCAGAGTGTGAAATTTCCAAAAAGCACCCCTGTTACATTAGCTCATCATAACAAAAGAGAGAGAGAGAGAGAGAGAGAGAGAGTATGCACACAGGCTCTTGGACCCACCACAACTGTAAGAGAGCTTACAGTTGAGGGAGTAAGTAGTGGGGGCCAATTGCCAATCCACACCCTCCACGCCCAGCCCTGTTCCCTGGTTCGGGGGGAGGGGCTTGTTTTTCCACCCAATTCCCATGAAGGTGCCTTCCAGGGGCCAGCTGGCTCGCGTGTGCCCAGCAGATTGTGGAGCATCAGATTGAGTGGTGGGACTACCAGAACTTTTATCGGGTTTTCAAGGCTGGAGAGAGCTGTCAGCTGAGAGCATGGGAGCCAGCGCAGGTTCTGGGGACAGCTCCTCCAGGGATGTGAGAGGAGGAGAGGAGAGCTACTGGCACACGCAAGGGGCCCAAGGAGAGTTTATCTTAACTTCAGGTCATTTGGCAATAAAAATATTAGACCGCAGAGCCCATAGAACCCTTAAACTCTCCCTTATCCATTCCCCCACCAAGTCCCATCAAGGCCTTTCAGGTGGACCCTGGGATATAAGCTTTTATTCATTCATTTAACATCTTCTGAGCACCTCCTATATTCCCCAAAACAGGGTAAATCTGACCTGGACACTCCCCTCAAAGGCTGTATGAGAAAGGGAGTTCCAGAATGAGCCTGGAAGGAAGGGTGGAGTTGGGCAGGAAGGCGAGAGTAGGAACAGTGTGAGCAAGAGCATGGATGCAGACGGAATAGTGCGTGTGTCCCTGGGCACAAGCTGAGGGTGTGGGCAAACCACCGGGAGAGAAAGGCAGGCTAGAGTATCCTTGTTAGTAGGGCCAACGAGAACTCACAGTAATGATGATGTCATGTCTGGATCATGTACTGAGTTCTAGATCCTCTAAGTGCAGCCCATTCCACATCTCATTTGCCCATCAGCCGGAGAAGGAAGGTGCCTTCAGTGCACAAACGGGTTCAGAAAGTTTTGGTGATTGATGGGAGGTCAGCTGATTTGACTCTGCTGGGACTGCCACCAAAAGCCATTCTGCCCAGTCTCCTCTCAAGACTTTGTCCAGGTCACTGAATTCGAAAGCATGAAATTTGGACTCTAATTAGTAGGTAAGTGAGGACCGCTGACAATGACGGAGATGAGGATGGACACAATCAGATCAGTTAACTTTTCAGAACAGCACTGATCCTAGGGTCCAGTCCGCATCTCCAAGAGATATTTGTCTACTTTGGTAGCTCAGCTTGGCCTTATGGATCACCCAGTGATGAGGACCCCCAGGCGTCATAAGCGTCACTATGCCAACAGCCCATGTGTTTTCTGCTGTACCGTTGTTCCATTTCTCAAGGACAGATGTCATAGAAGCTGGATTTTATCTAGAATCAGAGATGCAGATAATACTGCTGGATTTTTTTTTAATTAGTCTGTTCTCTTGCTCGGATTCGTTTCTCCGGAAAGTTCTGTCCATGTACACAGTTTCATTCCTAACATGCAGACGTCCCTGTCATCTGCTATTCTCCTGCAGAGCATCTTCAAAGCTGCTGATGTATTTTCAAGAAAGTGTCTCAGATGTCTTGTTTTCTTCCAGCCTCCCTCGAGAGGAACCGTATCTAGCATGAGCTCATCCACCTAGAATGTTTCCATCCGCAAGGGGACTTTTTCCAGAAAGACAGTGGGCCAGGAAATTGCAACTTGTGGCCAATTTATTAACCCCTGTCCTCTTGCTACCTCTTCACCCCTCCCCTTCCCGATATTTTCGTTCTTCAGCGCATCAAGATCTATTCATGTGTGCCTGGTTACTGATGTCAGCTCATGGAGAAATTCACTTGGGATGCTGAGCCGCCGGGCCAACCCGGCTATGAACCCGCCACCCCCCCTCCCCTGCAGCCCCCTCCCCTGCCTCAATGAGGGCCAGCTGTTCCCCAGCACGGAGCCAGGAAACAGCTGACTCTCACACTCACCTAGCCAGGGGTGCTTGTCCCATGGCACCCCTGAGGGAGAAAAGAAAGCTTACTCAGGGAGTAAATCTTTACAAGTAATTGTCCAGTATCTGGACAGCAATCCCACATGGAAGAAATGTCTCAAGGGCACAGCAAGCAGGGAACACTGGGCGTTGTCTCCAGCTCAGGTGAGTAGGTCTGCTCCAGAGGAGAGCCCAGCTTCCTGAGCTATGCTCCCGGCTGCAGATCCCTACCCACTGCTCAGTCTCCCACCCTCTCCTGGGGAGTCGTGCTATGCCCCGGGCTCTGATTCAGCAGATCTAGGCTGGGGCCCGAGCTTCTGCCTTCCTGACAAGCTCCCAGGTGCTGTCACTGTCCTAGTCCTGGACCCCACTTTAAGGAGTGAAGGACTTGAAGAAGCCTCTTCCTCTGGTTCTCATGCCTGCCTGTGTGTTCCAGTCATCCTGGGACATTTTGAAAATACTAACTAATGCTCAGGCCAACTGAACCAGGTTAGGTAGCCTGGGTGATTCTCAAGGGCAGAACCAAGGCAGCCTGGTCATCAAGCCCACCTTGAGCTGAGAAACTCCCTAGCTCACAGTGAAACACAACTGAATCGTAAGTGATCACTCACCTCCTCTGAGGGCCCAGGGTCAACTCTAGTCTAGGCCTTCCAGGTCTAGCTTCAACAAGCATGTGGTGTCTCCTCTTGTCTGAACTAACCTCTGTTCTTCCTATCGCTCCTACCATGCTTTCTGGAACTCATTGTCTCTCATCAGCAAAATCCCCTATCTTCTACGTGTAGGTAGAAGAGGATGAGGAGCCCGCAGTGGGAAGGGACCCACAGACCTGGCCGCTGAGAGAGAAGAGATTGACTAACTCATACAACAAACACGTATAGGGCTGCGTGCCAGCCACTGTTTTAACTTGTTCAGTCCTTATAACAACTCTATTGTATGGGTACGAGTATTACCTCAATTTTATAGATGAAGATACCGAGGCTTCTCCCAGCCATGCCACTAGCAAGGGGCTCTTGTGGGTTGAACTGTGTCCCCTGAAAATACTAACCCTCAGTACTTCAAAACAGGCCCTGATTTGGAAATGGGGTCTTTGGGGTGAGTCCCAATCTGGCTAAGACTGGTGTCCTTATCTTTTTAAAAGGGAAATTTGGGCAGGGACAGACAGACACACAAGGGGCATGCCATGTGGAGATGAAGATAGAGCCCTACAAGGCAAGGATGCCAAGGATTGCCAGAAAACTACCAGAAGTTCAGAGAGAGGCGTGAACAGGTTGCTGACCTCACAGCCCTCAAAAAGAACCAACACCTTCATCTCAGGCTTCTTGCTTCCAAGAAGGTGTGAGACAGTCCACCTCTAGTTGAAGCCTCCTTGTGTGTGGGACTTTGTTACAGCAGCCCAAGGACACTGCTCTAGTGACAGAGCCAGAATTTAAATGCAGGTCACCTGGTGCCAGGACCCAGGCCCTTAGCACTCAGCATGACTGCCCTTAGGGACGTTCTGTCCTGCAGAGACGTATCTACTCTTCCTCTCTCTTCCTTCAGTCTTTTATCTCCCTCTTCCCTTTACTTTCTCCAGCTCTACCATTTCTGCTTGTAATTCTTTCCATACATGTTCATTAGCTATTGTCTATGCAATAAAATAGTGCCAATGGAGACTTCCGACAACAAACGCTGGCTATCTCCCAGCGTCTGTGTGTCAGGAGTTGGGGTGCGGCCTGGCTGGGAGCTCTGGCTCCGGGTTGCTCATGAGGTACAGTACAGCTTCTGTTGGCTGGAACTGGGACATCTCAGGATCCATTTATAAGCTCACTCACATTGTCGTGGGAGGCTCGGTGCCTCACCGACTGTTGGGTTGAGGGCCTCGCTCCTAACCATACTGTGTGGACCTCTTCACAGGGCCGTCCATGGGGTCGGGGATCTGAGGAGGACAGAGAGAGCAAGTACCCAGAAAGGAAACCAGTCTTTGTTTAACCTATTCTTGGACATGATTCCTCACTTCGTCTGCCATATTCCATTCATTAGAAGCAAGGATGACCCAGGGGTGTGAGTGCCAGGATGTGGGGATCCCTGGGGCCCTCTCGAAGGGTGCCCGCCAAACCGTCCTCCTCTGGTCTGTTCACAGCTGCATAGTCACCCTGGCTGACCGGCAGACGGGGTGGGGCCTGGACTCTGATTTGGGGTACAATTATGGGCAAAGAGTCAGTGTGGGGACGGAACCACTCAATGTTGGAAAGAGCCACGGTTTCCTCCAAACTGTATGCCTACAGGTAAGTCTTTAAAGTCTTTTATTTGTTGTAAAAATGCAGGACAAATACCAAAGCATTAGCAAGCTCCAACTACCAGACACGACATTTCCTACACAGGCTAAGAAGGAGCTTTTCACTCTCAGAGAAAGAGTAAGTTTGTCAGACGCCTCAAATCACCAGGTGCCCCCTATCTACCAAATGAAGTCAACAAGTTCCTGTTTTAAGAACTAATGGGTTCAAGGACGCCGGGGTGGCTTAGTGGGTTAAGGTTTTAACTCTTGGTTTTGGTTTCAGGTCAGGGTTGTGAGATTGCGCCCCGCGTCGTGCCCATACTGGGTGTGGAGCCAGCCCCCAACTCTCGGTCTCTTACTCTCTTTTTTCTCTCAAAAAAAAAAAAAGAAAGAAAGAAAAAACGAACTCAAGAGTTCCGTGCTCCACATGGAAATAGGAAGATGGGCCCTGTGGCAGCTGGTCCTCCCAGCTAAGATCAATCCCGTCCTCAGAGACTGGCTGGAAAGAGGTTTCCTCCTGGACTGGTTAAAATGGGTCCCCTGTACTTGCAGATGAGCAGAAAGAAACAAGCTCCCAGGAAAACACCCAGCCCTGGCTCAAGCAGATGTGACCCCTTCCTCTAATGTCTACACACATGAGGTGAGGGGTTTCGGGGGTTGAAAGTTCTTGCTCTACAATTGTCATTCACTGCTCACACAGCTGGTGAGGTGAGTAGGAATGGCATGCTTCATTCTTTCTTTTTCTTTTTAAGATTTATTTATTTTGAGAGAGAGAGTATGTGTGTGCACCCAGGCAGAGAGGAGTAGAGAGAGACTCAGGCAGAACACTGAGTGTGGAGGCCAACACGGGGCTCGATTTCATGACCTTGAGACCGTGACCTGAGCCCAAACCAAGAGATGGAGGCTTCACCTCCTGAGCCACCCAGGAGCCCCTGTTCATTACTATTTTTCTGCTTTGCACACGAGGAAAGGGAGTGTCAGAGAGAGGAAGTGACTTGTAAAGGGTCAGACATGGGCGCAAACCCACCCTCCACAGATCCCCAGTCGGCCTCTCCCTCCCACAGTTGAGCCAATCGGGAAAGGCAGCGGCTGAGCAGAGGGCAATGGCTTTGGAAGAAAAATATGACTAGTTTTCCCTGAGGCCTCCTGGGAGTCCTCCTGCAGTCAGGAGCCAGTGAGAGCACAAGAGGAGGAGGCCGGCCAGGCCGTTCTCAGGTCCTTCCGGACCTGCTCCCTTGGGTGGACTTCCATTCCCACCTGCACAGCCACCCGCAAACCCAGCACGATCCAGACTGAAAGGTTGGTCCTCTGGGCTTGTCCTACCTTCTTGGGGGAGGCCTCTTTTCCTCAACAGGGATTTCCTGAGCACCTCCTGTGCGCTGGGCGCCATTCCAGGCGGTGAGCCGCATACCCGCAGACCTCTGCCCTCCCTGAATACCACGCGCCCCCTCTTTCCTTCCAGGTCTCTCAGCCCTCCAGTGTGTGTTGGCCCCCCAGGCAGGATCGGAGGGCCGGAGGGAGTGTCTGTCACTCACTGCTGAAGAAGCAGCAAGGAAGCTTTCTGTTCTCCAGAGGCAAGGCCTTGATTTCCCTCATAATGACCTCACACAGGTGCCCTGAGCCAGTGTGCAGGGAGATTCTGGGTGAAACAGTCATCGGGCTCACTGAGCACCAGACATTATTGGGCATCATAAGCCAACAACTCCCCTGTCAACCTCATGGTGCCCCTCCCCCACTTCAGCCCTGAGGGGTCATCAGAGGGTTTGAGAGCTCAAGTGGAGGGAGCCCCAAGACTGGGTCACGGTCTCAGACGTGCCAACTAACAAGCTGTGTATTCTTGGGTGAACCACTCCAGTTTTAGCCTTCTGTGTCTTCTCTTATACAACGATAGATCCCAAAGGTGGCTTCAAGTTCTAGAACTCTCTGACCTTCAGACACTTCTGAATCCCCATGGCATGATTGCACTGGATTCTGGTGCCTCTCTTTGCATTTTGCTCTGTGCCTGGAAGAGGATGTTGCCACGTCAAGCGGACCCCATTTGCTTCTTGGGAAACATGGAGAAGGGTCTCAAGATGAACCTGTGAATTTCAGGCTTTTCAGACATGGATCCCAGCCCCGAGGCAAGGAAGAGCTTGAGGTAAGATTGTTCTAGTATTTATGAAACCCATGTTTCCTGTCATTTCTTTCCAAGTCTGGTGCTAAATTAACAAGCTCAAATATGAACGTTAACAAGGATGACGTCCGGCCTAAAGAATGTGGTAGCATGACGCTGGCTTTAAGGCATGGCCACAAAAGAATTTTTCTGACCCATTTGTTGACAAAAGACAGCAAGAGATCATTGATCTCGTTCAGTGATCTCTAAAGAGTTTGATTGTCCACCCTTAAAAATAAAATGTTTTTGAGTGTGCAAGTGCTCCAAACATACGGATATTTACATTGTCCACCCTTAAAAATAAAATGTTTTTGAGTGTACAAGTGCTCCAAACATACGGATATTTACATATCATATAGTGTTTACATTTACATTTACATGTCATATAGTGTTCTGCCTACCTATGAACCTATGAAACACCCACAAAAGGGACAAATCAGAAAGACAAGATCAAATCTAAAGAAACATCTTTCAACAGAAGAAACTTTTCATCTTCTTTAGAATAATGTGACTTAACGGGCTGCTATTTTTGTAACAGAGTTTGAAAATCTGATTTTTGAGTCTAGTTTTTTTAAATTCTTGGTTTCTAAGTATTGCTATAATGGAAAAGTTGCAGTGCAAAAATATGTAGACCTAAATGGAAGAAACCTATTGATGGGGTGCTTGTAACTGGGGACATGACCGAATTCAAACAGGAAACTCACCTGCCCACAGGTAATCATAGTGCAGTCTGCTTCTACCCTTCCTGCCAAGGACTCTTGGGCCCCTCTAAGTCATGTTACACAAGCATCACTATAATCCAGGTGTGAAAAGTTCCCCCAAGACTCTATTTCTCTGTAAAATGAGAGGTCAGTGTTTACATTTTAGCGTTAATGAACACTTAAATCTTTTGAAAACTCACAACTGAATACAAATATGTACTAAAGCTTCTCTCTTGATTAAGGCACTCCAGGGAGCACGGAGCTTCAGAGCGCTTAGAGCCGTGCCCCCCCCTCCCCGCCCCCAGCTCTTGAAGAACGTGGCCTCTTTTTACGGAACTTGGCACACTAGCAAATAGAATTGGCCAAGGGAAAGGTAAAGTGCAAAAACCTTACATTTCTGAATTTATAAAGAACGGATGGTATATACATTTGATGAAATATTACCCAGCCTTAAAAAAAGAAGGAAATCCTGCTGTTCGTGACAACACGGAAGACCTCTGACATTTTGCTAAGTGAATTGAGCCAGTGACAGAGGGACAGATACCGCATGATTTCACCCATATGAGGTATCCAAAGGAGTCAAATCCACAGAAGCAGAGAACACAGTACTTGTTGTCAGGGCTTGGGGGGTGGGTGGGAAGATGGAGATTTAGTTATTCATAAACTTGAAGTCAAGCAAGATGAATATATTCTAGGGATCTGTTGCTGTTTACAGAAAGATCTTGGGCAGGTTAAAATTGGTTGCAAGAGTAGATCTCATGTTAAGTCTTGTCACCAAAACAAAACTAAAACAACAAACAAAAAACCCAAAGGGACACAAGGAAACTCGGGGAGGTGTTGAATGTCTGTTAACTTTGACTGTTTGACTGTGACGGTGGTATCGCAGGTGTTTACAGAAGTCCAGACTCAACAGTCATACAAGCTAAATCTGTGCCATCCTTGGGGGGGGCCTGGGTGGCGCAGTTGGTGGAGCGTCCCAACTCCTGGTTTTGGCTCAGGTCGTGATCTCAGGGTCATGAGATGGAGCCCCACGTCGGGCTCCGTGCCTAGGGCAGTGCTTGGGACTCTCTCTCCCTCACCTTCTGCCCTTCCCTGCCCCAAATAAACAAATCTTTAAAACAAATAAATGCTATCTTTTGTGTATCAATCATACTCCAGCAAAGTTTAAAAATATGATTTTTTTTTTTAAATTACCCAAAGGGGCATCTATGTCTGTGGAGCGGTAGGAAATGCCTGTGGGAGACCTGTTTCATCAGTCCATAGGCAAAGTGTGGCACCGGAAGGAACTGGGCAACCCTTGCAACCAGTCTGCTACCCTTGACCACAGCCAAGACCCCTTGATCACACTCCCTCATGGGAGGGCTAGTACTTGGGAATAAACATCCAGCCCTCTGAGCGTTTGTCCAGAAGACTCCACCCTAGCACACAGTGACAAACCTTCTGCCAGCCGAAGGACCTTACGGTAAAGTGGCCATTGTGCTCATTGGCACGTGTGAGCTCGTGGAGCAGAAAGTAAAATGAGAGAGAAGAGAGGGATACAGATGAAACCCTTGGAAAAGAACCATCCGCGTATAACTGAGATGCCAACAAGTCCCCTCGCGCAGCGGGGACTGGAACTGGAATGGTCCCGCCAAACACCTGGCTGCAGGTTTAGGTGCAACAGGTCCGGGGGGGGGGCTGAGCTCCCAAGAGGGGCAGGTGCTGCTGGTTCAAGACCACACCCAGAGGAGCCAGGCCCTCGCAGCTGTGTGTCTTTAACAGCACGGCCCAGTCTTTCGTGGGCTCCTCTCCATTTGCTGACAGAAGCCAGCAGGTGGGAACCCAGCAGAGCCTGCCCTGGGGAGCCTCCTATAAAGCACAGAAGCCATAAGTGCTACGTCATCATCAGGACGGTGGCCTCCCACACCCGAGTCCCAGCACCTCGGTGTTGCCTCCGGCCATGTCAGGTGGCACCTCTGGGTGAAACCTCCTTAAATTCAAAGTCCATCCCCTTCGAAAAATGGATGTAGCAGTGAAGCCAAGGACGAGCCCGGCCGGCCGGAGGGAACCCTAAGTGGGAGGCCAGCCCCGCGTTAGGGAGGAGGCAGTGGCTGAGGGGCTGAAGGTGAAGGCTAAAGGCCGGTGAAGTCCTTGGGTGTTAGCACAGAAGCCTTCCATGGCTGCTTGTGCTAGAAAGTCCTCGGAGATCGGAACTACCAGCGCTACAGCCCCAGGAGGAATAAGCCGGCTCTGGAGGGCAGGCCAGGACAGATTTTCCAGCACCCCGCACCTTGAAGGTAAGACTCAGGGGCCAGCGGGGCAGCAGGGGTAGGGGAATGAGGGGGCAGTGGGGAGAACGCGTTGGGGAGGGCAACCACAGCTCCCTGGGGACCACGTGGCCCTTCCCATCGTCTCCTTTCCTGAGGGAAGCTACCCTCTGTGATTCCAAGATGACACCTTGAACCCCACACTACTGTGAAGTGACTGGAAACTTCTATCATCTTTAAAAAGAGAGGAGATGGAAGGTTAATCTGTGCTCGGGGGGTGGGGGTCTCCCCTCTACAGCCTCCAAAGCTGTTAGACTTGATTAAAGGGAATCAGAACACCCCAACCATCCCCCCAGGGAAACGTGTGCCATCCTCTTTTTCTCAGAGGAAGTGAGATGGTTTTGAAAGTTTCCTCAGGCAACTGTGAATTAGCCTGCAGTACTCTTAAAAACATCCACCCACAGAATCGCACTTGGAGCAGACTTGCTTGTGAAGCATTTCAGGAAGCTACTAGGTTCTTCTCCGCATTCGGGGTGAGCTGCAGGAGTCCCTGGTTGTTCCTCACCTCCCTCTACTTTGTTGAACCCGGGAAGAGTGGAGTGTGGGTGTGCGTGAACGAGGGCAAGGACGGTGTGGCTCCCCTTCTTCTCCCCAGTACGCACTGAACAGCTGTTAGATGAGTTCATGAATCACCAAATGGCTGAGCCGGTAAATGGAATGGCTTCTGGGTCTCGTAGCTGGTCAGCTTCTGCCAGTTACGTGTGCTGCGTGAGGGCACTGGGTCCTATGATGCCACCCACCAGGTGTGTTCCAGGAAGAAGTACCCCATCTGGGCACTGTCTGTCTCCGCTTTTGCTGCTCATTGCCCTCTTTCCACACTCTGCTCTCCCTTGGGCTATTCAGTAGCCTGCTAGATTTAGGGTGCTCTTAGGAACTGCCTGCGCATTCGCTCTGCTTCCCTGCTTAGAGTGGACAGGTAGAAAGAGCCTTTTCACCGATCCCTTGCCAGGCATGCATCCCTAGTCTCTGCTAACCTGGTTGTGGGAGCAGCAAGCGGGGGGGGGGGGGGGGGTTCTGGAAGGTAGGACTTCGCCACATTTACCTTGAGATCCCACTAGGGACAGAGCTCAAAACCCTCCTCCTCCTGCCTTCTCCTGTTTCTTTCCTCTGGTGTTGAGACAGAAGGGCTTTAAAACTGGAAAGGTATTGTTTGAGAACTGAGCATGCCCTCCTGGCTACTGGGAAGTGGCCAGAACCCACTAAGAGCCACTAGGAACATGGGTCCACCAGTCTCCTGCTGGTGGTGGACACTCTATTCAGTTTACCCATGCCTGGCCCGCTGGTGGTACTCATGACAGTAGGAAGGGACCGTGTTCCAAGTCATTTTAATCAGTTCCAGCTGTTTCCTTTCAGTTGGCCAATTATGTGTGTCTGAGGCATTCAGGATGCTGAGGAGAATGCCGGGAACTTCAAGCACCTAATCAAGGGTAGACCTGGTTTGGCAGTGATTGCCAACGGTTAGCTGGGAGGAAGGGGTGAGCAGGTGGAAGGTATTTTCAGGGCAATGAAAATACTCTGCGATCCTATAATGAGGGACACGTGGGATTATATATTTGTCCAAACCCATAGGTGTACAGCACCAAGAGTGACCCTAACATCTACTCTGGACTTTGGGTGATGATGATGGGTCTGTGGGGGTTCATCAGTTCCAACGAATGTCCTGGTCTGGTAGGCATGTTGCTAATGGAGACTGTGTGTGTATTGGGGCAGGGAGAGATGGGAACTCTCTGTACCTTCCTTTTCATTTTGCTGTGAACCTAAAACTGCTCTAGAAAATAAAGTCTTAGCGAATAAACATGATTTCCTCCCTCAGGGGTGGAAGGGTATGATGGGACAGAGACTTTCGGCAGGCTGAAGAATGGTTGAGACAGGCTTGGGGGCTGGTGCAGGAGCCCCTTCCCCAGATGCCTTGTTGGTGATCCTGAGGCTCTGAGGAAAGTCTGCTCCTCTGAGATGAGGTACAGGAGTAGAAGGCCATGAGTTTTGAACCTGGAGCTGGCAGGGCTGGTCTTCTGCAGACCTATTGCTGAGGGAAAGAGCCAGAAAGAAACGCTTTTCTTGGTTATCACAGAAACTCCTCGAGGGTGCCTTGTCCCCACCTTGCCTTGCTCGTCACTTCCCACCCCTCAGCTTGATGGTGTGACTTACTTTACTCTGGGAACACGCACTGAGGTGTGTGTAGGCAGGAAACCCGGTTCTCTGTCAGATGCTTTCTTTGTTCTAGAGCAAACTATAGTCAAGAATAGGCCTCCCTCTCAAAATAGGCCTCCCTCTCTGCTTCCCTGTGGTCCAAACACCTGTCCAGACACCTCCGTGGCCACGCATGGACAAGCCTAAAATGAGGGCCCAATGCCCTGTGGCAGGGGTGACACCATGCTGTCCAAGCAGGGAGGCTGCCTCTCAACGAACTCTCATCTGGCGGTGATTTGCTCCCTGCTGGTAACTCCTCCGAGGGCAGGTGCAGCTTGAGGATGACTCTTCTCACATGCTTGAATCTTGGCAATTGGCCTGACTCTTCTGAGGGGCCTCACTCCATGCTGAAATCACCCGTGGGAGTCTTCACTAGTTCTGATATAACTGGTCTGGACTGTGACCTGTACCATGGGAATTTGTAAAGCTTCCTCAGATGCTGCTCGTGTAAGGGAAAGTGGGACTCACTGGCCCAGCTGAAGCATTTCTGGATGTGATGACGATTAAACAGCCTGACTCTGAAACTCCTTACTGTCCTTGACTGGCTTCTACTAAGCAGGGATGACTTAGAGAACCAAGACTCAATGAGGTTGCTTCTGTCTGTGGCTTCTATAGGAATGCTTCTTGTCTTTTCTCTAGTTCGTTAAGGGCAAATCCACCAAGTGACCGATCTCTTCCCTTTTGTGCAAAGGATTTAAAACCATTTTGACACAAATTAAAAATTCCAGATAATGTTGACTGATAAAATACAGAACACTCAGTTAAATCTGAGTTTCAGAAAACGATGATTTGTTTTCTTTTCCTATAAATCTATCCTATGCAACATCTAGGATATACTTAGACTAAGAAATGAGCTGATTTCAACTGGGCATCCTGTATTTTTACTTGATAAATCTGGTGACTGTATAAGATTATTCAGAACTTTTTCTTACAGATGACAAAAACTAACTCTAAGTAACTGAAGCAAAAAAAAAAAAAAAAAAAGGAATGAGTTTATATCACTAAGAAGTCCATGATTTGGGCTCTATTCAGATGTATCCAGGGACCTCTCTCCATGTTTCTTAGCTCATCTTTGCTCCATCCAGTTTTTCTTAAATGGAAGGAAAGAAGGCCCCCTAATGGCTTATGATCCCACTGGAAGGAAGTCTCTCTGAGAGCTTCAGAAACAGGCAAGGCTGGTTCTGGCTTGAGCCACAGGCCTCTCACTGCGTCACTGTGGCCAAGGAAGTTGAGTACTTGGTTTGCTCTGGTGTTGATCACATACCCATGCCCAGGGCCAGAAGGGGGGCCAGCCCCCATCACAGGGGATGATCAGCTTTATGCTACGTCGGGTATGGGTGGTTTTCCAAGGGAAAGGATTTTGAGCAAACATATGTGAATTCCATCCAAAGAAGAAATGCATTTCTTGTTCATCCCAAACATGTGAACATGATGGCCTAGGGAAGGGAGAATCTAAATTATGTTGGCTGTGAGGTCAGAGAGTAGGCAATTCCTGCTAAGGGTCTCTAAATGAACTGTGTAGATGCTCAGTAGGTCTAGCAGGAGCACACCCAACACCTCTTGTTCTGCCATCCAGCAAGAACTTCCATATGGAAAAGAGATGATGAAGGTCATTAGTGTATCATTTAAAGGGCTGGAGGGTCAGTGCTATGCTCAAAGGAAGCCTCCTTCTTCCATCTCTGTGCCACTCTCGGGCTATGAAAGTGGGGATAAACCTCTCAGTCTGCTGTGGTTGAAGACATTGGCTTCTGATGCCTGAATGACTCATCCATATGCTCTTGATGCTAACCAAGGTGACACCTGAAAATTCACTGGCTCCATGGGGCATGTGGGTACTTAGGCTTCTAAGGGAGCAGAAAATTTGCAGGAGTGGCTCCATTCTGCTCTGTGCTTTGAAGTTTCTGTTCATGAGTATCATGTTTGAGTTTTCAACTATTCCACCAGAGTGCATAGGCTGCTGGAGGGTAGGCTCCACAGAGTTCACAACGGGGCTCTGCTGAATATTTGAAGTTACTAGAAGGATGGGGAAGAAGCTCTTTTATCCTCTTGTCCCCAGTTTTTGTAAATCAGCATTCCAGTTAACATACCCCTCCATTAAGATGTGCATATCTGAATCAACTTTTTAAAACAAAATCACCCATATTGCATAGAGGGCTGGGTGTCATATGTAAACAACAAATCCTGGAACACTGCATCAAAAACTAATGATGTACTCTATGGTGACTAACATAACATAAAAAATTTTTAAATAAAAATAAAATGAAACCACCTAATGTGTATTTCCAGAAATTCTGGTTAAGATGATTAAATGTAGGGTTGGATTAAAATGTATATTTTGGTCTTCGAAGAGTTCTATTGGTAAGTCTGATAAACTCTTCTTCCCACAAACCAACTTCAATTGAAAATAGTTTGAGATTAATTCTCTTCAATTGCCTGGAATAATCTGAACTAAGTCTAGAGCAACAATGCCTGTGGTTTGATTTCAACATATCCTTACACTATGGTCTACCACAATTGTGATGGAAATAATTTAACAGATATGAGCCAACCTAAAGTTGCATGCTACTTACCAATTCTAGTTTTATATTTAGAACTACTTTCATGAAAGCACACAAAAAGATTTTTGGAAAAAAATGTTCCTTAATTAGGGGAGGTGGTTCCTCTTCAGATGGCTTAGGTGTAGTTACAACACAGCTTGGTGGTAGAATTCCCATCTGTTTCTATCCTAACTCTTGGAAAACATGTTGTGACAGTGATCCTCCTGATTATGGGGTGGAACTGCCATTGGCAACACAGATATTAAATGTGGTGAATGAATGCTGTCATTGTTTTAATCTCCTGTTACAATGAATAAGAATTAGATCCTGCCCAGTGAAGCCAAAAGAAATGGGGGAGCTGAGAAGCAGAAGTCTGAGTAACAGCAGTATGGATTGCTAGACTGTTAAAATAAGAAAGAGTGGGTGAGAGCTTAGAGACCCTCCCACAACCAGAGGCTCTGGCTCACCTGTGATGTAGATGCCACTCTTGAACTCCAGTGTCCTAATGACCTGCCACCACAGAAGAGCTTTCCCAGATACAAGTCTCTTGCATCCCACCCCCATCCCACTAAACTCCAAGTAAACCTACTCTTCTCAAAGCCAGTAGAAAAATAACAAAACTCCATGGCTATATGGTATGGATCCTTTAATGGCCCAGTCCTTAGGTCTTAAAATTATTAACAAAGGGACCTCTCCTTCCCCCAACTCTTCATTTTACCCTCTGCTAAACAAAAGCACTATTTTCCAGTCACAGTTTCCACATTGCAGGTTTATATATGAGGCTATTAATATCCAACCAAATCTATTTTCAGATTTGTATTTTAACTGAAATGATTCTACTTAAAATTAAAAAAAAAAAATTCCCACTGACTTCTCCAGCGGTGGAAAGTTTTCCACTGAGCTAGGGCTCTATGCCTTCCTACACCCTTTAATTCAATGGGATATCCACTCACTGTCTAAAAAGCCACTCACAGGCCTGAAACTTGTCTGAAGGCTTAAGATATACCTTCAAAACCACTGAAATTTTTCTTTTTCTATATTACAATGGATCTGGGATTATTTCGATGTAAAATAATACTTTATTGGGAAAGTCGAATTAGACATAGGTGATATGTTAAGGTTATAAAATTAAAGAACAGAGACTCATATGAAAACATAGTTTTTTCACTGCCTTACAAGTTACAACAATTAGTTACTAACAAAGCTGCCCAGAATATTGCTGAAGAGTTGGTATGTTATGTTTGGGGACACTTTTGATGTAAATTTTAATGGTTTCACATGAAGTTGATGCTAGACTGAAAAATACCTGATCCATTATATCTTTTACCATCTTGTGAAGTCTTTTATTAATTAATTATACAGGCTCCATGCCCACTGTGGAGCTCAATGTGGGGCTTGAACTCATGACCCAATCTTCTATCAAGACCTGAGCTGCATAAATGAATCTTGGACTGATTCATGAAAAAATAAATTTTTTAAAAATCCTCAAAAAAAAAAAGACTTGAGCGAAATCAAGAGTCAGATGCTTAGCTGACTGAGCCACCCAGGTGCTCCATGAGTCACCCAGGTGCCCCAGAAAGCCTTCATCAAGAACATTTTCTGCCATTTGGAAGCTTGTGTCCCCTCATACATGTCGCCAGTTGCACCCCACCCCCCAATTCCTCAGGCCTGGGCCAATAAATAATTAAATCCTTAAAAAAAATCTGTAAGGAAAGATGATGGGTCTTTAGATAGGGTCATTAATTTTACCATCAATGCAACGACTTTTGTTACACAATAATTAAGAGTCCCAATCAATGAACAACAATAGTTCTTTCTCTTTTTTTATTTTTTTTATTCGTTTATTTGTTTATTTACAGCATAACAGTGTTCATTGTTTTGGCATCACACCCAGTGCTCCATGCAGTATGTGCCCTCCCTATTACCCACCACCTGGTTCCTCAACCTCCCCCCCCCACCCCGCCCCTTCAAAACCCTCTGGTTGTTTTTCAGAGTCCATAATCTCTCATGGTTCATCTCCCCTTCCAGTTTCCCTCAACTCCCTCTCCTTTCCATCTCCCCATGTCCTCCATGTTATTTGTTATGCTCCACAAATAAGTGAGACCATATGATACTTGACTCTCTCTGCTTGACTTATTTCGCTCAGCATAATTTCTTCCAGTCCTGTCCATGTTGCTACAAAAGTTGGGTATTCATCCTTTCTGATGGAGGCATAATACTCCATTGTGTATATGGACCACATCTTCCTTATCCATTCATCCATTGAAGGGCATCTTGGTTCTTTCCACAGTTTGGCGACCGTAGCCATTGCTGCAATAAACATTGGGGTACAGATGGCCCTTCTTTTCACTCCATCTGTATCTTTGGGGTAAATACCCAGCAGTGCAATTGCAGGGTCATAGGGAAGCTCTATTCTTAATTTCTTCAGGAATCTCCACACTGTTCTCCAAAGTGGCTGCACTAACTTGCATTCCCACCAACAGTGTAAGAGGGTTCCCCTTTCTCCTCATCCTCTCCAACACACGTTCTTCCCTGTCTTGCTAATTTTGGCCATTCTAACTGGTGTCAGGTGGTATCTCAGTGTTGTTTTAATTTGAATCTCCCTGATGGCTAGTGATGATGAACATTTTTTCATGTGTCTGATAGCCCAACAATAGTTCTTTCAACCCATTCTCTTCTTCTAACTCCCAAGCCTTTTTTGATTGCAGGGATCTTGTCACATTAAGTTGTTCCTAAATGTGGCTTTGCCTTGAAGTCCTCAAATGTATTCCGACCTGAAAATCATCTGCCTAAAGAAGTCAATTTGGGATAATATTTTTTTAAAAAGTATTGTTACTTTTAAGCAGTGGTGTACTGTTAAACCAGTTTTCTGGGAAAAGAAAAAAAATCCTGGATTGTTGTATTGGCCAGTTACAGTCGTGTAAAATATTCCCTCTAAGGCTGATTTCAAGCTATCAATGTGCTTCACTGAGTGTGGAGCTGGGGATAGCCCACACAACAGGCCCTCACAAGTTGTCGCCAGCACACCAGAAGGTGTTAACCTATGCACATAAAGATGGATAGTGCCTCTAGACATAATTTAACAAATACCTGTAAAGAGAATACATCTTCCACCAGGGTCTGGAAATAGAACATGACTAGCACCCCAAAAGTCCACCACACGCTCTTTCCCATCTATGATCCCTTTCTTTCCCCTTAGAGTTAACCATATCCTCGTTGCTATGGTGCTCTCTCCCCTGCTAATCTTGATGCTGTTTACCACTTTTGTATGTATGCCTAAATATCTTGACCTGAACTGGACTATTTTGAACTTTGTGTAAGTTGAATCATAATTTATGTATTTTTTGGTGGTTTATTTTGCTCGACATTACATTTGTGAGGTTGATCCGTGTTGATGCCTGTAGCTATAGTTCATTGATTTTTATTGCTGAATAGTATTCCAAAGTGTAAGTCTACTAAGTGATGAATTGGCGTGTACATCTGATTGTTAAATGATAAGGGATTTTGCAAGCTAGTTGATATCCTGTTGGTAGCCTGAAATTAGCTACGGTACAAATATTTATATCCTGGAAACTGACAAATGCTACACATTAGGGCTTTTCCCCTTGTTGTTAAACACCTGCCAGCATGCTACTGCATGTGCTATAAAGTTATTTACCCATTCACCAGTAAATAGACATTTGGTTTTTTCTACTTTTTACCTATGAACAGTCTCTTACACATGTACTGGTAGCTACATTTCCAAAGGTTAAGATAGCCCCTTGGGGGGAAGTTAAGTCATAGGATATGCTCAGGTTCAGTTTTAGTTAATAATGCCAAATAAATTTCCAAAATGTTTGTGCCAATTTACATAGAACTCCAGGAGTTTTGTTGAGATATTACTCCATATCCTTGCCATCTTCTGGTATTGCCAGACTTTTAAACTTTGTCAAAGCAGTGGTTGTATACTTATATATCATTATGGTTTTAGGTTGCATTTTCTTGATTTCTGATAAAGTTGAATACCTTTCCTTAAGTTATTTTGTCCAGTTGAATGTTTTCTTCTTGACAAGTTTCTTACTCTTTCTGTTAATAATTTTCACATTTCTCTATTTATTCTGGATATACTAGTGTAAGTATTTAATTTTATAAATTTCCCGCTTTTTGATCTCTTCCTAATGTTTGTTAACATAGTTGCTGTGCCATTAACAAAAACAACTTGTTTATGGTTAATGCAGGCACATTAAAACAGACTTTCTATTTACAGTGATGTGTGCATGAATTTTGCCTGACAAACTTCAATGCTCTGGAATCACCTCATTTCTCTTGATCCTGAGCTATAATCCAAAGATGGAGTATAGAGATTGTTTCTCTGAGGCTCAAAGAGGCAGGGAGAAGGGAGGAAAAATTCTGCTTGGGTTGTGCTTAGGATCCTGTGCTCTACTCTCCCTCCTCAAATACTTTTGACTGTCTTGGGTCCAGTCTGTCTAGCAAGTGTATTTCATTCTCTTGGATTCTAGAAATGTCTGTAACTCAGCACTGTATACTAGAAGATAACGTATCACAAATACTCTTTCTACATCTGCTAAGCTTCCAAAAGAAGGCAAAGGTGACCATGTAATCAAAAGGCAAATGTCTTAGTCTCCTCAAGCTGCTATAACAAAGTGCCATGAGTAAGTAACTGCCATGTCAGTAAGCTGAAAACAAACAACTGAACAAACCAAATTTTTTTTTTTTTCCATTCTGGAGGCTGGGAAGTCGAAAATCAAGGCACCAGCAGATGGTGTCTAGTGAGAACCCATTACATAGACAGCTGTCTTCTCCCTATGGCTTTATATTGCAAGAAGGGCAAGAGAGCTCTCTGGTGTTTCTAAGGGCACTAATCCCATTCTTTTGCTCCTCCACCCAGGTAATGTTCTCCCTACCTGCATGGTCAGGAAACACTCAATGCATTTCACCTACCACAGCCAATGAGAAGAGAGTAGAAGTGATCGGCAAGTGGCTCCCATTTCAGTGTCCAACCAGAGTTATATATATCACTTCCACTCACTTAATTGGACAGGACTTAGACATAACGGTATTGTAGTCTTTAGCTGAGAAGCCAAAACTTGAGGCATTCTAGTAATAAAGGAAGAAGGTCTGAGGAGAGGCAAGTGTCTTTTCCACAGGTCCTCAATCAGGCTGCCTGGTGACAATGTTCTGAGATCACTAGGGAAGTGACTTACCTCAGTCTCTACCTCTGGTCTCACTGATAAGAATTTTTCTCCCCTTCCTGTTTCTGCTCTTATTCCCTTCTCTGGTTCTTCTGCCCCTCGGAGGTATCCGGCCTTCTATTAGTATTTTAGATAAATTCTTTCAGAGCCTGCCAGACTCTCTAAAGTAGGAACTATGGAAAACCTAAGGATTATCTTGATGCAGGTTTTACCTATAGTGTTCTGTGACCTTAGTCCTTTGATTTGGTGAGTGATAAAAATGCTCACTTTGATTTTCCTAATATTTGAGGTTTGGTCAGGGAAGATAAGCTACATGAGGAAAGGGAAGAGAGACTAGAGAGTGGGGTTGGCTAACATAAAAGAGAAGGTATTGTCACCAGTTCTAAGGTTATGGTCACCCAGGGAGCTTCAAGTTACCACCACGGCTAAGAACCACTGGCCTAAGTTATATACAGGGAGCATTCGTCTCCAGTTTGCAAATTTGACTGTTAAGCTCCTCGGTAGAGATGACAAGGGTCCCTTTGACCTGTCAGAGACTATCTCTCAATTCTGACAGCGCAGAACAATATCACCTTGACCTAGAAGCCTTCTATAACTGTTTGTGCACCCTAAGAAACCATTCAGGGTAGGAGATAGAAACCAGAATCCTGTAATAATCCAGTTACCTGGGAATGAAAAGCACAACAGTGAACTGGATTCTTATTTCCGTAGCTACATCTGTCAGCTTTCCCTCTGCTCTCTCTTCTGAGCAGCTTCTCTTGTCCCCAGGGCCATATCAAATGCCCTGAAATTGTTGCCAATAGTAGTGGACAAGAGGACAGATGGAGAATTGGGGGATGCTTTACAGAGGGACTTGAACAACCTGGAGTAGTTCCCATTTCTAAATCTTCTCTTTTGTGTGCCTCCCTTTATAAAGTGAATACATATGTGAGGGCAGTCATCTTTGGAGGGAGATAAGTGTATTGAGAAGGGGGGGACCTCCACAGACCCTACCTCCACTGAGCCCCCCTACCCCGAACATCTAGCTTTTTTTCTCCTTGACATTTTGGATTTCTCTTTGTTCTTTCCATGTCAGATCCATGTCTCCTTCGACTTGTATGACCATTAAAAATCATCTCAGTGTTTAGTTTCTGAGACTTTGTTCTTATTCATCCTTCTATCATTCTGAAAGCAATATATCTGCCTCCTTACAGTCACTTCACGCCAAAGAGACCAGTGAACAGCTCTCCTCTTGTGCCTCTTCTCCCAGTTACAATCTCTACTAAGGAGAGATTTCACCTCTCCTTTGCATAACAAGGACTCTCAAATACACCACATGCAGAACTCAAAGTTTGGTCTGAGAAGAGACCACAAGAGAAAAATACAGAAAGAGGGTGCAAACCTCTAGAAAGGTTTTAGCAAGCTGACATTGCTACAACATCCAGGTGGATTATTTTGGGCTTTGCATGTTCTTTCCCATTACCAGCTGCCTTACAGTTGCTAAAGTGAGTCCCAATGTTAAAGCAATATGGGGAGAATGATTGCCCACGTGGCATGCAAGTTCTTACTACATTATAATTGCAACTCACGGGATGTAGGATGACCTGGGTCTTGGTTTGTCTGGGACAGACCTAGTTTAAAACTAGCATCTCAGCAGGAGTATGTTAGAGTGCCCCTTTCACACTCAGCATCCCAGTTTGGGTAGTTATATGGTCACCCTACTTGATCCCTGTCTGAAATTCATGCCCACTCCTCACCCTAAATTTCATAATAAGCAACCGCAGTGATTTCAGGAGACGTTGGAGAAAATGTTCATCCAATTCAAATACATTTTTTTTCACTATATTTTATTTTATTTTTTTTTTTCTCTCAAATCTTTCCATTTTATTTATTTTTTCAGCGTAACAGTATTCATTCTTTTTGCACAACACCCAGTGCTCCATGCAAAACGTGCCCTCCCCATTACCCACCACCTGTTCCCCCAACCTCCCACCCCTGACCCTTCAAAACCCTCAGGTTGCCCCAACCTCCCACCCCTGACCCTTCAAAACCCTCAGGTTGTTTTTCAGAGTCCATAGTCTCTTATGGTTCGCCTCCCCTCCCCAGTGTCCATAGCCCGCTCCCCCTCTCCCAATCCCACCTCCTCCCAGCAACCCCCAGTTTGTTTTGTGAGATTAAGAGTCATTTATGGTTTATCTCCCTCCCAATCCCATCTTGTTTCATTTATTCTTCTCCTATCCCCCTACCCCCCCATGTTGCTTTTCCATGTCCTCATATCAGGGAGATCATATGATAGTTGTCTTTCTCTGATTGACTTATTTCACTAAGCATGATACGCTCTAGTTCCATCCACGTCGTCGCAAATGGCAAGATTTCATTTCTTTTGATGGCTGCATAGTATTCCATTGTGTATATATACCACATCTTCTTTATCCATTCATCTGTTGATGGACATCTAGGTTCTTTCCATAGTCTGGCTATCGTAGACATTGCTGCTATAAACATTCGGGTACACGTGCCCCTTCGGATCACTATGTTTGTATCTTTAGGGTAAATACCCAGTAGTGCAATTGCTGGGTCATAGGGTAGTTCTATTTTCAACATTTTGAGGAACCTCCATGCTGTTTTCCAGAGTGGTTGCACCAGCTTGCATTCCCACCAACAGTGGAGGAGGGTTCCCCTTTCTCCACATCCTCTCCAGCATCTGTCATTTCCTGACTTGTTAATTTTAGTCATTCTGACTGGTGTGAGGTGATATCTCATTGTGGTTTTGATTTGTATTTCCCTGATGCCGAGTGACGTGGAGCACTTTTTCATGTGTCTGTTGGCCATCTGGATGTCTTCTTTGCAGAAATGTCTGTTCATGTCCTCTGCCCATTTCTTGATTGGATTGTTTGTTCTTTGGGTGTTGAGTTTGCTAAGTTCCTTATAGATTTTGGATACTAGCCCTTTATCTGATATGTCGTTTGCAAATATCTTCTCCCATTCTGTCAGTTGTCTTTTGGTTTTGTTAACTGTTTCCTTTGCTGTGCAAAAGCTTTTGATCTTGATGAAATCCCAATAGTTCATTTTTGCCCTTGCTTCCCTTGCCTTTGCCGTTGTTCCTAGGAAGATGTTGCTATGGCTGAGGTCGAAGAGGTTGCTGCCTGCTTTCTCCTCAAGGATTTTGATGGATTCCTTTCTCACATTGAGGTCCTTCATCCATTTGGAGTCTATTTTCGTGTGTGGTGTAAGGAAGTGGTCCAATTTCATTTTTCTGCATGTGGCTGTCCAATTTTCCCAGCACCATTTATTGAAGAGGCTGTCTTTTTTCCATTGGACATTCTTTCCTGCTTTGTCGAAGATTAGTTGACCATAGAGTTGAGGGTCGATTTCGGGGCTCTCTATTCTGTTCCATTGATCTATGTGTCTGTTTTTGTGCCAGTACCATGCTGTCTTGATGATGACAGCTTTGTAATAGATCTTGAAGTCCGGAATTGTGATGCCACCAACTTTGGCTTTGTTCTTCAATATTCCTTTGGCTATTCGAGGTCTTTTCTGGTTCCATATAAATTTGAGGATTATTTGTTCCATTTCTTTGAAAAAAATGGATGGTATTTTCATAGGGATTGCATTAAATGTGTAGATTGCTTTAGGTAGCATAGACATTTTCACAATATTTATTCTTCCAATCCAGGAGCATGGAACATTTTTCCATTTTTTTGTGTCTTCCTCAATTTCTTTCATGAGTACTTTATAATTTTCTGTGTATAGATTCTTAGTCTCTTTGGTTAGGTTTATTCCTAGGTATCTTATAGTTTTGGGTACAATTGTAAATGGGATTGACTCCTTAATTTCTCTTTCTTCAGTCTTGTTGTTGGTGTACAGAAATGCAACTGATTTCTGTGCATTGATTTTATATCCTGACACTTTACTGAATTCCTGTACAAGTTCTAGCAGTTTTGGAGTGGAGTCTTATGGGTTTTCCACATATAGTATCATATCATCTGCGAAGAGTGATAGTTTGACGTCTTCTTTACCAATTTGGATGCCTTTAATTTCTTTTTGTTGTCTGATTGCCGAGGCTAGGACTTCTAATACTATGTTGAATAGCAGTGGTGATAATGGACATCCCTGCCGTGTTCCTGACCTTAATGGAAAAGCTTTCAGTTTTTCTCCATTGAGAATGATATTTGCGGTGGGTTTTTCATAGATGGCTTTGATAATATTGAGGTATGTGCCCTCTATCCCTACACTTTGAAGAGTTTTGATCAGGAAGGGATGCTGTACCTTGTCAAATGCTTTTTCAGCATCTATTGAGAGTATCATATGGTTCTTGTTCTTTCTTTTATTAATGTGTTGTATCACATTGATTGATTTGCGGATGTTGAACCAACCCTGCAGCCCTGGAATAAATCCCACTTGATCGTGGTGAATAATCCTTTTAATGTACTGTTGAATCCTATTGGCTAGTATTTTGGCGAGAATTTTTGCGTCTGTGTTCATCAAGGATATTGGTCTGTAGTTCTCTTTTTTGGTGGGATCCTTGTCTGGTTTTGGGATCAAGGTGATGCTGGCCTCATAAAATGAGTTTGGAAGTTTTCCTTCCATTTCTATTTTTTGGAACAGTTTCAGGAGAATAGGAATTAGTTCTTCTTTAAATGTTTGGTAGAATTCCCCTGGGAAGCCGTCTGGCCCTGGGCTTGTGTTTGTTTGGAGATTTTTGATGACTGTTTCAATCTCCTTACTGGTTATGGGCCTGTTCAGGTTTTCTATTTCTTCGTGGTTCAGTTGTGGTAGTTTATATGTCTCTAGGAATGCATCCATTTCTTCCAGATTGTCAAATTTGTTGGCGTAGAGTTGCTCATAGTATGTTCTTAAAATTGTCTGTATTTCTTTGGTGTTAGTTGTGATCTCTCCTCTTTCATTCATGATTTTATTGATTTGGGTCCTTTCTTTTTTCTTTTTGATGAGTCTGGCCAGGGGTTTATCAATCTTATTGATTCTTTCAAAGAACCAGCTCCTAGTTTCATTGATTTTTTTCTATTGTTTTTTTGGTTTCTATTTCATTGATTTCTGCTCTGATCTTTATGATTTCTCTTCTCCTGCTGGGTTTAGGGTTTCTTTCTTGTTCTTTTTCCAGCTCCTTTACGCGTAGGGTTAGGTTGTGTACTTGAGACCTTTCTTGTTTCTTGAGAAAGGCTTGTACCACTATATATTTTCCTCTCAGGACTGCCTTTGCTGTGTCCCACAGATTTTGAACTGTTGTGTTTTCATTATCATTTGTTTCCATGAATTTTTTCAATTCTTCTTTAATTTCCTGGTTAACCCATTCATTCTTTAGAAGGATGCTGTTTAGTCTCCATGTATTTGGGTTCTTTCCAGCTTTCCTCTTGTGATTGAGTTCTAGCTTCAGAGCATTGTGGTCTGAAAATATGCAGGGAATAATCCTAATCTTTTGATACCAGTTGAGACCTGATTTGTGACCCAGGATGTGATCTATTCTGGAGAAGGTTCCATGTGCACTAGAGAAGAATGTGTATTCTGTTGCTTTGGGATGAAATGTTCTGAATATATCTGTGATGTCCATCTGGTCCAGTGTGTCATTTAAGGCCTTCATTTCCTTGTTGATCTTTTGCTTGGATGATCTGTCCATTTCAGTGAGGGGAGTGTTAAAGTCCCCTACTATTATTGTATTATTGATGTGTTTCTTTGATTTTGTTATTAATTGGTTGATATAGTTGGCTGCTCCCACGTTAGGGGCATAGATATTTAAAATTGTTAGATCTTCTTGTTGGACAGACCCTTTGAGTAGGATATAGTGTCCTTCCTCATCTCTTATTATAGTCTTTGGCTTAAAATCTAATTGATCTGATATAAGGATTGCCACCCCAGCTTTCTTCTGATGCCCATTAGCATGGTAAATTGTTTTCCACCCCCTCACTTTAAATCTGGAGGTGTCTTCGCGTCTAAAATGAGTTTCTTGTAGGCAACATACTGATGGGTTTTGTTTTTTTATCCATTCTGATACCCTGTGTCTTTTGATTGGGGCATTTAGCCCATTAACATTCAGGGTAACTATTGAGAGATATGAATTTAGTGCCATTATTAGCCTGTAAGGTGACTGTTACTGTATATTGTCTCTGTACCTTTCTGATCTACTCCTTTTAGGCTCTCTCTTTGCTTAGAGGACCCCTTTCAATATTTCCTGTAGAGCTGGTTTGGTGTTTGCAAATTCTTTCAGTTTTTGTTTGTCCTGGAAGCTTTTGATCTCTCCTTCTATTTTCAATGATAGCCTAGCTGGATAGAGTATTCTTGGCTGCATGTTTTTCTCGTTTAGTGCTCTGAATATATCATGCCAGCTCTTTCTGGCCTGCCAGGTCTCTGTGGATAAGTTTGCCGCCAATCTAATATTTTTACCATTGTATGTTACAGACTTCTTTTCTCGGGGTGCTTTCAGGATTTTCTCTTTGTCACTAAGACTTGTAAATTTTACTATTAGGTGACGGGGTGTGGACCTATTCTTGTTGACTTTGAAGGGGGTTCTCTGCATCTCCTGGATTTTAATGCTTGTTCCCTTTGCCATATTAGGGAAATTCTCTCCAATGATTCTCTCCAATAGACCTTCTGCTCCCCTCTCTCTTTCTTCTTCTTCTGGAATCCCAATTATTCTAATGTTGTTTCGTCTTATGGTGTCACTTATCTCTCGAATTCTCCCCTCATTGCTCATTGGTACAAATGAGTGGTCATTGGTACAAATGAGTGGTCATTGGTACAAATGACAAACAGTAGCTGTTTGTCCCTCTTTTGCTCGGCTTCCTTATTCTCTGTCATTTGGTCTTCTATATCACTAATTCTTTCTTCTGCCTCATTTTTCCTAGCAGTGAGAGCCTCCATTTTTGATTGCACCTCATTAATAGCTTTTTTGATTTCAACTTGGTTAGATTTTAGTTCTTTAATTTCTCCAGAAAGGGCTTTAATATCTCCAGAGAGGTTTTCTCTAATATCTTCCATGCCTTTTTCGAGCCCGGCTAGAATGTTCAGAATCGTCATTCTGAACTCTTGATCTGACATATTACCAATGTCTGTGTTGATTAGGTCCCTAGCCTTCGGTACTGTCTCTTGTTCTTTTGTTTGTGGTGATTTTTTCCGCCTTGTCATTTTGTCCAGATAAGAGGATATGAAGGAGCAAATAAACTACTAAAAGGGTGGCAAAGACCCCGGAAAAATGCGCTGTAACCAAATCAGAAGAGACCCCAAATTGTGGGGGGGTGAAAGGGGATAAAAACAGGTTCTGGAAAAAAAAAGAAAAAAAAAAAAAGAAAAAAATTTAAAAAATAAAACAAATAAAAAAAATATAAAAAAGAAAGAAAAAATATATATATTTAGATGAACTAGTCAAAAAACGTTAAAAAAGAAAAGGGTAAAAGTTTAAAAAAAATTTAGCAGAAGAAGAAAAAAGAAAAAAGAAAAAAAAATTGAAAAAAGAAAAAAAAATTGAAAAAAGAAAAAAAATTGAAGTAGCCGCAAGACTAAAGAATCATGGGGAGAAAGCCATGAGTTCCGTGCTTTGCTTTCTCCTCCTTTGGAATTGCTCTGCTGTCTTAGGAATTGAATCTGCTTTCTCCTTGATAGATGAACTTAGTCCTGGCTGGATATTTTGTTGATCTTCTGGGGGAGGGGCCTGTTGTAGTGACTCTCAAGTGTCTTTGCCCGAGGCGGGATTGCACCGCCCTTACCAGCGGCCGGACTAAGTAATCGGCTCGGGTTCGCTTTTGGGAGCTTCTGTTCCCTGAACGCTTTCCGTAGAGTTCCGGAGGACGGGAATGAAAATGGTGGCCTCCCAGTCTCCGGCCCGGAGGAGCCGAGAGCCTGGGGCCCCACTCCTCAGTGTGCCCCCAGAGGACAGCACCCAATCACTCCCGTATCCCCAGCCTCTAGCCGCGCTCCGAGCTCACCCAGCCCGCGACCGGTTCAAGGTAACCCCGAGCTGAGAGTTCAGTCCTCGGCTCTGTCTCTGCAGCCGGCTTCTCTGTTCTAATACCTGCGAGCTCTCCGACACTCCGACACCCCCGATCCTTCTGTGTCCCTGCGGGGCCTGGGGCCACGCTGGCCCCACGTGGGCTTCACCCTGGTTTAGCCTCTGGAGCAATGTCCCTCAGTGGAACAGACTTTTAAAAGTCCTGATTTTGTGCTCCGTTCCTCCGCCGCTTGCCGGGAGCCGGCCTCTCCCCCCATGGTCTTTCTTCCCGTCGTTTTAGATTCACTTCTCTGCCAGTCCTACCTTTCAGAAAGTGGTTGATTTTCTGTTTCTAGAGTTGCTGTTCTTCTTCTCTTCGCTCTCCCGTTGGATTTGTAGGTGTTTGCAATGTTTAGATAAGCTATCGAGCTGATCTCCTGCTACCTGATGTAGTCTCAGGCTGCTACTTCTCCGCCATCTTGACTCCTCCTCAAATACATTTTTAACACCGGAATCTAATCCAGTGTTACTGTCTTTGTAAGCTCTTTGTGTCTTGTGAATTATATACCAATCATCACTGAGAAATCCCCTCAAGGAGTTTTAAAGAGCCTTACTCAATAAGAAGCTTGATGTCATGAGACTTCACAGGATGCAAGGAGATGGAAAAGGGTGTTGCTTTCTTTCACTCTGAGTTGACAGGTGTTTTCTGTAAATGACAAACAGATTTATCCTGACCCGTAGTTAGTGCTTACACAGTGTCATTGGGAAGGCCCTGGAAATCCAACTTGCCAACAAACTTATCTACTCCTTAGCCTTTTGCCTTACCTTCAGGGCTGTTCTTTCTGTTAAATTTGAAAGCAGATCTATGTTTAAATGAAAATACCATAATGTAGAGCACTAAACCCCAAGTTTACCTCAGTGCCAGGGCTCAGAGCCCTGGGAGAATGGAGATTTTTAAAAAGATGCAAGTCAAAGGACATGGCAACAGAACACTTGTTGATGTAGGCAGGACCAGGGCATCCACTAATGTGGTTAGGAGGCCATTGAGCACCAAGAGAGAAAGTGAGGATGCATCATCTCTACTCCATAATTTGGCCCATTGGGGGTATAGCTCAGGGGTAGAGCATTTGACTGCATAATTTGGCCCATCATTGGCCTGAGGTCACTGTGTGTGGGAGAATGTCAAGTGCAACTGTGCTGCTCTCTGAGAAGTTCAGCTAAAGTTAAAACAAAAAGATTCTAAATAAGTGCCCCTACCTTCAACAGAGGGTTGCCAAGGAAACCTTTAATGCTTGAGGCTTTGATACAATATACCTTTCCACCCCCCTTTACCTCTGTCTTGTCACCATCAAAAGAGAGATGAAAGGGGGGAAAAGTGGAAGTTGTGGTTACCTTGGTGGGCCATACATGTTCACAGTGTTGACCTCTCCGTAGGGGTGAAGAGGTGTGTCTTCCCTTCACAAAGGCCAAGTGGCAAAGATTAGGCAACGAGCAAGAAAGAGGCTATCATTTCTATTTTCTAGTTGAGCTTTGGTTTGGATACCTGCCAGCTGGTGTCCCTTCCCAGGGGAGAACATATTTAGTTAACCATGCTAAAGAATGGCTAATCCAATACATGATGTCCAAACTTGGCTTTTTAGTATGCGGGGGTACCTAGCATAGTTTTGGGGGAGTTTGTTTTCTCCCAGGTTTGGCCTTTAACTGAAATTCTGGGGCAGGAAAAGTCTCCATGAACACTTCTTGACACTGAACTTTAATCTCTCTAATCCCCCTCCGTTGCCATTATTTCTAGCAACTGAACTGGGGAATCAAGGCTTTCCCCACTTGAGCAACATGTGGGAAGCAGGGCATGAAATGAGCCATGAAGACATTCAGAAGACTGACATAAGTGATGCCCTGGCTCCAAACAGGGCAGACATGTGCAAGGTGGGCACAGAGCTTATAGCAGGGAAGACGGTGGATCAGCAGGCCTGGGAACATGGCAGGAATGGCTGCGTGCCTGGTGGGCTTTGGGGAGTAGAGAGATTTTATGGCCAGCTTGGAGCAGAGAACATGGAGAGGAGCCCCAAGCCCTTAATGTCTGCCAAACTTGGCTAGCACTCAGTGCTGCTGGCAGGCCCAGCTAGAAATCTGTTTACCCAAAGGAACAAAGCATCAGATAAGCTTTGTGGTGGAAGAGAGCCATGAGTCTTCATCTAAATTTTGCAATTAGAGGGAGACACAAAGCTGATTAATGGAACATGAGGCTGTGGTGAAACTCTGATGAATCTGAGGCAGAAATTTGGTCTGGGGTGAAAGCTTTTTTTAGTTTGTAGAGACATGATCCCAGGGGAAAGCACTTTGCGGCCTGAGTTTTAGAAAAATCAGGGTTGACTCCGAATTAGGCCACAGATGTAGGAATTTAGTATTCTTTGCTTCCCTCCTCCCCCAATTATTTGCCACAGACTTAGAAATTTAGTATTCTTTGCTTTTGTTTCCCCCCTGATATTTTTCTTTTGGATTCTATTTAAGTTGCGTTTGGTAGAAAAAGACTCAAAAATTGGCAAAATCTTACTTTTCTTAGCAATATGGATTCCACTAGGGGATGAGGAGGAAAGAAGTGGGCATTGTGGTTTTTATGAAGGTATTACCCAGAGTTCTCCAGAGAAATGGAACTGATGGGATAGATGGATACGTACGTAGATAAAAAGGTCTAAAAGAAGATTTACTGTAAGATATTGGCTATATCTCTATATGTCTATTCAGAAAGACATGCTATTGGTTCATGCTATTAAAGAAGCAGAAAAGCCCATGCTGTCTCGTGTAGGCTGGAGACCCAGGAAAGCCAGTGGTGTAGTTCCAAGGCCAGAGAGCCAAAGGGATAGTTCAAGTCCAAACCTCCTGATCTGGGAACCAGGAATACTGAAGGCAGGAGAAGGGTCTCTCCCTACAGCCCTCCCACTCACGCTTTTGCTTCTGCTTTTAAAACACCAACAGCACACTTGCCTCTTAGGGAGATATTCCCCTGAGAAGTTTCCTGTCCCCAGTCACTGAACTCAGTACCACTCTGACCATCTCCTAGGAATAGAATTCATATTTGTAGACCTTCCTGAGAACTGTGTTGGAAGGGGGCTTGCATGGGTTGTGTGGGGGCTCCTACGTTAACTTCTACAATGGACTACAGTGGAGTGATGCTGGCATTCCCTGTGCAAATGCTTTTATGTTGGACACTCCCAAGTGGAGACTAGAGCTAAGGTAGAACTAACTTTTAGTTTCTTGTGAAACTCAAACATCAGCCTGCCTCCATTTCAAGTCTCCTCTCCTCCCAGTACATATGGTGAAGGTGTAGTTTCTCCTGAGAGAGCTTGAGGCCAAGCTCCTGGAGTCCGAAAGCTCTCCTGTTCCTTCAGGATCCCACTTTCCTGCTGCCTGTAATAGGATGCCATTTCCGGCTCCTGGATACCAGGGGAAGGAGGGGTGTGGAGCCCACCACAGTTCCTCTCTCTGTCCCTCACATTAGGGTCCATACAAGTACGGCACAAAGTTGAAGTCTCCACACAATATCTCATTAGGTTTGACATGATGACGTGGGAGAGAACCACCAAATAAGACTACCCTCGTAGTTGACAGAAAAAGTGCCCCAGAATTTAATCCTCTGTGGACAATAAATTACCTGCTTCGAGAATAAGGTATTTATTCATGTAGTGATATGGAGCAGTCTCTAATGCAGATTTTTAAGTAAAAAGTCAAAGTGCGGAGTAGTACATTGTGTGAGTGTCTATGTGAAAGAATACACAAGAAACTGGTAATTTGGGCTGTTTCCAAGAGGAAACCAGACTGGCTGGGAGATTCAGGTAGGACCTCTCCATATACATCCTTTGCTACCTTCTGGGTTTGGAATCATGTGAATATATTACCAAATCAAAAATTAAAAGTGAAATTCTCAGTTTCTATTTAACACAGTTTGAGTTGGGTTTCTTGTCAATTGCCACTGAGGAATCTGGACTGAAATATCTTTACTGCTATATATACAAATATTATTTTGTTTCCATCCATGAGGTAAATGTCTGCTTCTCACATATGAAATTCTCATGATTAACTTAGTTCTTTCTGCTGCCTCAGCGAGTTGTGTGTGGACTTCTCCGTGTTTCCACCTGCTCCCTGGTGCCTTTTACTAAAGAATTTGGGTACTTAAATGTAATTTCTTCATGGGGGTAGGGAGAACTTATATAATTGTATGCTAAATATGACTTTCCTCCAAGTCTAAAAGGAAAGTAGTTAAAATTGAAGTGTTCCCAGGGGATCCCCTTAATAGCCTATTCCAGTTCCTGCCCATTTCCCAAAGTACTTCATCTCTATAATCATCCACCTTGTGAGACTCTTCGCTTACCTAGGGTGTGTATTTCAATACCTTACCCTCTAGCAAGGGCTCCCAACATAGAAGCTCTCAGTAGCATTACTTCTTTGCAACTAGCTTTTTGGCCAAGAGAGTCCTTGGGATTGAGGTAGCTCAAAGTTAGCAAGCCTAGTTCCATCACCTACTACCTATGTGAGTGGGAAGAACTTAGCCTTTCTAGAGTTTGGGTTTTTTTTTTTTTTCCCCATCTGTAAAATGAGGCTCCATTTTATATTTGTAAAATACTTGATGCAGGATGGTGTGTGGATTTAATGAGCTGACAGAGTTTGGAAAGCACTTAACCCAGAACCAGCTTGAGAGTCAGTCATAGCCTAGCCCTCATACAATGAGGCCTCTTCCTGTGGACCATGAGCCATTAGCCACTGTTGTGTATTCAGTATTCAAGAACAGCCATAAGCCAAACAGAGGGCAGCCCTTCAGAGGTGCCAAACGTCATTTTACAAACATTCTGCCTTTACTCTAGCCTTCACTTTCTCCATCTCAGAATATCTGTTTTAGGAAAGAGCTACTTGGTGATATCAAACAAGGCCATCTGCCCTAAAGTAAGTTTTTAAGCATTTACTTTCATTCTACTTTGAAAAGGACCAAATGTCTCCCAAGAGACCTGAGAAGGTTTTTGTTTTGTTTTGTTTTGTTTTGGAAATACACCACTTTGTTTGTTCTCTCGGTGTCCTTAGGTTGGCTATTCAGCAAGAATTATATTTTTGGATTCAACAATTAAACTTAGGCTCTATCTCAATGTTAAAACAAGAAGAGCTTCCTATACTTTTTTTTTCTTTACTGAGGTATAATTGACATTATGGCATTGTATTAGTTTTAGGTGTGTAACACGATTATTCAATTATATATATATATATTACAAAATGTTTGCCACAATTGGCTTAGTTAATATCCAAAAGACACATAGGTATAATTTTTCTCTTATGGTAAGACTTTTATAAGATCTACTCAATTAGTAACTCTAAAATGTACAATACAGCATTGTTAACAATAGTCATCATGCTGTATGTTATATTCCCAGAGCTTATGTCTCATATAACGGGAGGACTGTACCTTTTGTCCATCTTCACCCATTTTGCCCCCCCTTTATACCTAGCCTCTGACTATGAAAAGTCTGTTCTGTGTAACTGTAAGTTTGGGATCTCATGATCGAAGTATAGTTGATACACAATGTTACAGTGTTACAGTAGTTTCAGGTATAAAGTACAGTGATTCTACAGGTGTGTGTATGTGTGTGTGTGTGTATATGTGTATATATATATATATATATATATATATATATATATATATATATATAATGCTGTGCTCACCACACCTGTAGCTACCATCTGTCACTATACAGTGCTATCACAGTACCATTGACCATATTTCCTGTACTGTAATTTTTACCCCTGTGACTTATTTATTCCATGACCAAAATCCTGTATCTCCCGCTCTCACTCCCATCTACTTTGCCATTCCACCAACACCCTCCCCTCTGGCAACCATCAGATTGTTCTCTGTATTAATGCATCTGTATTTGTATTTTGTTTGTTAGTTTGTTCATAGACTTTTTGGATTGCATAGTAAGTGAAATTATATATATAGTATTTGTATTTTTCAGTCTGACTTCACATAGCATAATACCCTCTAGGTCCATCCACGTTGTAGCAAATGGCAAGATCTCACCCTTTTTTATGGGAAATAATCCATTTTGTGTTTGTGTGTGTGTGTGTGTGTGTGTGTGTGTGTATAACCACATCTTTTTTTTGTGGTTGAACATTTATTTTCCAGGTTTTTTAATTATTATTTTTTATTATGTCACCTGTTGATAAACACTTAGGTTACTCCCGTATCTTGGCTTCTAAATAATGCTGCAACAAACACAGGAGTACATATATTTTTCAGATTAGTGTTTTTGTTTTCTTGGAGTAGATACCCAGTAGTGGAATTACTTGCTGGTGTGGTACTTTAATTTTTTTTTTAAAGATTTTATTTATTTATTTGACAGATTGCAAGTAGGCAGAGAGGCAGGCAGAAAGAGAGAGAGGAGAAAGAAGGCTCCCTGCTGAGGAAGCTTTGATGTGGGGCTCCATCCCAGGACCCTGGGATCATGACCCAAGCTGAAGGCAGGGGCTTTAACCCACTGAGCCACCCAGGCGCCCCTGTTTTTAATTTATTGAGGAAACTCCATGCTGTTTTTCATAGTGACTGCACTAATTTACATTCATACCAGCAGTGCATAAGGGTTCCCTTTTCTCCATATCCTTGCCAACACTTGGTATTTCTTCTTTTTGATACTAGCATTCTAACAGGTGTAAGGTAATATTTCCTGTGGTTTTGATTTGCATTTCCCTGATGATTAGAGATAGCGAGCATTTTTTCATATGCCTGTTGGCCATCTATATGTCATCTTTGGAGAAATGTCTATATTCAAGTCATCTGCCTGTTTTTTAATTGGATCGGTTTTATTCCTGTTGAGTTGTACATGTTCGTTATATGTTTTGGATATTAACTGCTTGTGGGATATATCACTTGCCTATATCCTTTCCCATTTAACTGGTTGCCTTTTCATTTTATTGATGGTTTTCTTCATTGTGCAAAAGCTTTTATTTCAATGTAGTCCTGACAGTTTACTTCACTTTTGTTTCCTTTGTCTGAGGATACATATCTAGAAAATGTTATGATTGATGTCAATTACTGCCATTGTTTTCTTGAGGAGTTTTACAGTTTGTAGCTGTACAGTTAGGTCTTTAGTCCATTTTGAGTTTATTTTTGTGTATGATGTGAGAAAATGGCCCAGTTTCATTCTTTTAACTTAGTTGTCCAGTTTTCCCAGCACCATTTTTTGAAGAGACTGTCTTTTTCCCATTGTGTATTCTTCAATGTCGTGAATGAACTGATCACATAAGCATGGATTTGTCTGGCCTCTCAATTTGGTTCCATTGATCTATGTCTATGTTTGTGTCATGTACCATACTGTTTCATTTCTACAGCTTTGTAGTATATCTTGAAATGTGGAATTGTGATACCTCTAACTTCATTCTTTCTCAAGATGCTTTGCCTGCTCCAGGACTTGTGTGGTTCCATACATATTTTAAGATTATTTGTTACAGTTTTTTGTTTTTTATTTATTTGATTATTACATTTACAAAAATACTATTGTTATTTTGATAGGGATTGCATGGAATCTGTAGTTTGCTTTGAGTAGTACAAATATTTTAATGTTAAATCCTCCAATTCATGACTATGGAATATCTTTCCATTTGCGTGTGTGCTATTTAATTTCTTTCATCAGTGTTGTATAGTTTCCAAAGTACAGGTTATTTACCTCCTTGATTAGGTTTATTCCTAAGTATTTTATTCTTTTTGGTGCTGTTGCAAATGGAATTGTTTACTTAATTTCTTTTTCTGCTACTTTGTAATTAGTGTTTAGAAATGCAATCAACTTCTGTGTATTAATATTATATCCTACAACTTCATTGAATTCATTCATACATCTAATGGTTTTTTGGTGGGATCTTTAGGGTTTTCTATAAGATTTTTTAAAAGATTTTATTTATTTGTTTGACAGAGACAAAGCAAGAGAGGGAACACAGGCAGGGGGAGTGGGAGAGGGAGAAGCAGGCTTCTCGCTGAGCAGGAAACTTAATGCAAGGCTCAAACCCAAGACCTTGGAATCATGACCTGAGCTGAAGGCAGATGCTTAACGACTGAGCCACCCAGGCTGCCCTAAGGTTTTCGATATATAGTATCATGTCATCTGCAAATAGTGACGAATTTGAATGCCACTTATTTGTTTTTTCTCATTGAAAGGCTGAGACTTTCCAGTCTATGTTAAATACAATTGATGACATTGGACATCCTTGTTGTTATTCTTGCTGCCTATGTTCTCCTCTAGGATTTTGATGGATTCCTATCTCATATTTAGGTCTTTAATCTATTTTGAGATTATCTTTGTGTATGGTGTAAGAAAATGGTACAGTTTCACTCTTCTACATGTGGCTGTCCAATTTTCCCACCGCCATTTGTTGAAGAGACCATCTTTTTTCCACTGGATATTCTTTTCTGCTTCGTTGAAGACTAGTTGACCAGAGTTGAGGTTCCATTTCTGGGTTCTCTATTCTGTCTGTATATCTGTTTTTTGTGCCGGTACCATACTATCTTGATGATTATAACTTTGTAATACAGCTTGAAGTCCAGAATTGTGATGCCCCAGCTTTGGTTTTCTTTTTAATATTCCTTCGGCTATTGGGGGTCTTTTCTGGTTCCATACAAATTTTAGGATTTTTTGTTCCAGCTCTGTGAAAAATGCTGATAGCATTTTGACAGGGATTGCACTGAATGTGTATATTGCTTTCCGTTGCACAGACATTTTAACAAATCTTTGTTCTTCTAATCCATGAGTACGGAATGTTTTTACATTTCTTTTTATCTTCCCTAATTTCTTTCATAAATGTTCTATGGTTTTTGGATTATACATCCTTTACCACTTTGGTTAGTTTTATTCCTAGGTATCTTATGGTTTGTGGGGCAGTTGAAATGGGATTGACTCCTTGATAGCTTTTTCTTCTACCTCATTGTTAGTGTATAGAAATGCAGCAGACTTCTGTGCATTGGTCTTATATCCAGTAACTTTACTGAATTCCTTTATCAGTTCTAGCAATTTTTAGGTGAAGTTTTTTGGGTTTTCTACATAGAGGATCACATCATCCATGAAGAGTGAAAGCTTAGCCTCTTCTTTGCCAATTTAGATGCCCTTTCTTTATGTCTGATTACTGAGGCTAGGATTTCCAGTTTTATGTTGAACAACAGTGGTGAGAAAGGGCATCCCTGTCATGTTCCTGACCTTTGGGGAAAAGCTCTGTTTTTCCCTGTTGAGGATGATATTCATGTGGGTTTTTTGTGTATGACTTTTATGATATTGAGCTATGTTCCTTCTATCACTACACTGCAGAGAGTTTTTATCAAGAAAAATGCTATATTTGGTCAAATACTTTTTCTGCATCTATTGAGAGGATCATATGGTTTTTGTCCTTTCTTTTATTAATGAGGTGTATCACACTGATTGATTAGTGGTTGTTGAACCACCCTGGCAACCCAGGAATAAATCCCACTTGGTGGTGGTGAATAATCATTTTAATACACTGTTGCATCTTATTTGCTAGTATCTTGGTGAGAATTTTTGCATCCATGTTCATCAGGGATATTGCTCTGTAATTCTCCTTTTTGTGGGGTCTTTGTCTGATTTTGGGATCAAGGTAATGCTGGCCTCAAAGAATGAGTATGGAAATTTTCCTTCCATTTCTATTTTTTTTTAAATAGTTTGAGAATAGGTATTCTTCTTTAAATGTTTAGTAGAATTCCGCTGGGAGGCCATCCTGCCCTGGAGTCTTGTTTGCTGGGAGATTCTTAATTACTGCTTCAAGTTCTTTGTTGATATAGGTCTATTCAGGTTTTCTTTTTCTTCCCATTTCAGTTTTGGTAGTTTATACATCTCTAGGAATGGATCCATTTTTTCCAGATTGCCTAATTCATTGACATGTAATTGCTCACAATATTCTCTCATAATAGTTTGTATTTCTTCAGTGTTGGTTGTGATCTCTCCTCCTTCATTCATGATTTTATTAATTTAGGTCCTTTCTCTTTTTGATTGATCTGGCTAGGGGCTTATTGATTTCATTAATTCTTTCAAAGAACAAGCTCCTAGTTTCTGTTCTACTGTTTGATTTCTATTTTATTGATTTCTACTCGAATCTTTATTATTTCTCTTCTCCTGCTAGATTTAGCCTATATTTGCTGTTCTTTCTCCACCTACTTTACATGCAAGTTTAGGTTGTTTATTTGAGACTTTTCCTGTGTCTTAAGAAAGACCTGTATTGCTGTATGTTTCCCTCTTAGGATTGCCTTTGCTGCAACCCAAAAGTTCCAAACTGTCATGTTTTAATTTTCATTTGCTTCCATGTATTTTTTTAGTTCTTTAATTTCCTGGTTGACCCATTCATTCTTTAGTAGGATGCTCCTTAACCTCCATGTATTTGTGTTCCTTCCAAATTTCTTCTTGTGATTTCAAGTTTTAAAGCACTGTGGTCTGAAAATATGCAGGGAATACTCTCAGTTTTTTTGTACTGGTTGAGACCTGATTTGTGACCCAGTATGTGATCTATTCTGGAGAATATTCCATGTACACTCGAGAAGAATGTGTTCGGTTGCTTTAGGTGAAATACTCTGACTATATCTGTGAAGCCCATCTGGTCCAGTGTGTCTTTCAAAGCACTTGTTTCCTTGTTGCTCTTCTGCTTAGATGTCCATTGCTATGAGTGGGGTGTTAAAGTCCCCTACTATTATTGTACCACTATCAATATGTTTCTTAAATTTTGCTTTTAATTGGTTTATATAGTGGGCTACTCCCAAGTTAGGGGATAAATATTTACAATTCTTAGATCTTGTTGGATAGACCCTTTTATTATTATATAGTGTCCTTCATCTCTTATCACAGTTTAAAATCTAGTTTGCCTTGGGACACCAGGGTGACTCAGACAGTTAAGCATCTGCCTTTAGCTAAGGTCATGATTCCAGGGTCCTGAGATTGAGTCTCACATTGGGCTCCTTTCTCATCAGGGAACCTGCTTTTCCCTCTATTTGCTGCTGCCCCTCCTTGTGTGCACTCTCTCTCTCTCTCATAAATAAATAAATAATAAGATCTTTTTTTAAAAAATCTAGTTTGTTTTATATAAGGATTGTTACCCCAGCTTTCTTTCTTTCTTTTTTTTTAAAAGATTTTATCTATTTATTTGACAGAGAGAGATCACAAGTAGATAGAGAGGCAGGCAGAGAGAGAGAGAGGGAAGCAGGCTCCCTGCTGAGCAGAGAGCCCGATGCAGGACTCGATCCCAGGACCCCGAGATCATGACCTGAGCCGAAGGCAGTGGCTTAACCCACTGAACCACCCAGGTGCCCACCCCAGCTTTCTTTTGATGTCCATTAACATGATAAATTGTTCACCATCCCCTCACTTTCAATCTGGAGGTGATTTCATGTCTAAAATTAGTCTCTTTGGGCGCCTGGGTGGCTCAGTGGATTAAGCTGCTGCCTTCGGCTCAGGTCATGATCTCAGGGTCCTGGGATCGAGCCCCGCATCGGGCTCTCTGCTCCGCGGGGAGCCTGCTTCCTTCTCTCTCTCTGCCTGCCTCTCTGCCTACTTGTGATCTCTCTCTCTGTCAAATAAATAAATAAAATCTTTTAAAAAATAATAAATAAATAAAATTAGTCTCTTGTAGACAGCATATCAGTGTATCTTTTTGGTTTTTGTCCTTTTATTAATGAGGTGTAGCACAGTGATTGATTAGTGGTTGTTGAACCACCCTGGCAACCCAGGAATAAATCCTACTTGGTGATGGTGAATAATCCTTTTAATATACTGTTAAATCCAATATGATAACCTATGTCTTTTGATTGGAGCATTTAGTCCATTTACATTCAGAGTAATTATTGAAAGATCTGAATTCAGTGCCATTGTATTACCTGTAAAGCCACTGTTTCTATACATTGTCTCTGTTCCTTTCTAGTCTTTGTTACTTCTGGGCGCTCTCTTTGCTCAAAGTATCCCCTTTAATATTTCTTGGAGGGCTCATTTGCTGTTCAGAAATTCCTTTAGTTTTTGTTTGTCCTGGAAACTCTTTATCTCTTTTTATTCTGAATGACAGCCTTGCTGGATAAAGTATTCTTGGCTGCATATTTTTACCATTTAGCACACCGAATATCTCATGCCAGTCCTTTCTGGCCTGCCAAGTCCCTGGACAGGTCTGCTGTTAGCCTTATGTTTCTACCCTTGTAGAGTAAATCCCTCTTGTCCTGAGCATCTTTTAAGATTTTCTCTTTATCTCTGAAGTTTGCAAGCTTCACTATTATATGTCATAATGTTGACCTATTTTTATTGATGTTGAGAGGCGTTCTTGTTGCCTCCTGGAGTTGAATGACTCTTTCCTTCCCCAAATTAGGGAGGGTGTCAGCTATAATTTGTTCAAATAAACCTTCTACTCCTCTCTCTCTTCATCTTCTGGGACCCCTATTATCTGGACATCATTTTACTTGAAGCTAGAGCTGATTTCTTAAATTCTCCCTTCATGATCCAGTAGTTGTTTACTCTCTTTTCTCAGGTTCCTTATTTTCCTTATTTGTCTTCTGTATCACTGACTCTCTTCTGCTTCTTATCCTCGCTGTTAGAGCCTCCATTTGTAACTGCATCTAAGTAATGGCATTTTTAATTTTGGCCTGATTAGATTTTATTTATTTCATTTCTCCAGTCAGGGATTCTCCTGTGTCTTCTATGGTTTTTCTCAAGCCCAGCTAGGGTCTTAATAATTCTTGTTTTGAATTCTAGTTTTGAATTCCTGCCTATGTTCATATTGATCAAATCCCTGGCAGTGGATACTACCTCTTGTTCTTTCTTTTGGGGTGAGTTTCTCCATATTGCCATTATGTTCAGAAAAGAATAGAGGAAAGAGAGAAAAGACAAAATAACAACACCGGGGGGGGGGGAGAGATGAAAACAAAAACAAAATAAGAAAACAAATCAAGCAAAAAGTGAACTCTGAGAAACAAACTGAGGGTTTTGGAGGCTATGGGGGTGGCGGATTGGTGAGCCTGGTGGTGGTTATTAAGGAGAGCACATATTGCATGGAGCACTGGCTGTGGTGCATAAACAATGAATCTTGGAACACTGAAAAAATTAAATTAAATTAAAAAAAAAAGTAAAATAACAGGAAGCACCTGGGTAGTTCAGTCTGTTAAGTGTCTGCCTTCAGCTCAGGTCATGATCCTGGAGCCCTGCATGGGGCTCCCTGCTCAGCCAGAAGTCTGCTTCTCCATCTCCCACTGCCCCTGATTGTGTTCCCTCTCTCACTGTCTCTCTCTTTCCCTCTGTGTCAAATAAATAAATAAATCTTTAAAAATAAAAAAAATTTTAAAATTTTAAAAGAATTTTAAAAATTAAAAAAAAATAGTTGATAAAAAAATTGAAAAGTTAAAGAATAATTTTAAAAACCCTACAAATGCTATATGCTGTTTTCCCTAAGAGCTGGAATTTTGCAGTTCCCTATGATCAGTAAACTTCGTGCTAGCTGGTTGTTCCTTCTAGTCTTCTGGGGGAGAGGCCTGGTTGTGCTGATTCTCAGTTGTCACTGCTCAGGTGGAAATGTACCACTCTTGTTAGGGGTCCAGGCTCAGTGTAAGTGGCTCTGGATTCCATTATGTGGCACTGTTTTGCTCCCTGAAGGCTTTTGGCATCAATGTTGGGAGGAAAATGGTGCCTCTTGATCTCTAGCCCTAGAGCTGAAGTTGGCACCCCTCACTATTTAGTGAGCCTTCACAGAAAAGCAGTCAATCACTCTTGTCTCCCTGGTTTCTGTCCAAACTCTGTTCACCCAGCCTGTGACCAAGTGTTTTTGTCTCAGGTACCTGAAGCAGTTTTGAGTCTCCAAACTTTATGGATTCCCAGGGCAAAGAACCATGTTGTTCCTCCTTCCTGGGGAGGGAGGGTGGGTCCCCCTTTGCTTCTGCCTTTGGCTCAGCCCTGCCTGGAGAGTGGTCACCCAACTGCACAGGGGTTTGCAGTTTATAGCAAAACTGAGCAGAATGCCCACAACTAGACTTGTGTTCAGTGGGCTCCCTCACTCCAATGCCTGGGAACTCTACTGCACTCAAACACCCCCGTTCTTCTTGTGACTCCGGCAATCCTGAGACCATGGCATTCTACCTGGGATTCTACCTCCTGTCACGTGAGCACCTTTAATCACAGGGAAGTCCCCCTCTGTTGCAGATTTCTAAAAGTTGCGATTTTGCTTTCCACTAGTTGTAGTACTTTGCAGTAGCCTCTTTTAAGCAGGCTCCCTCCCCTCCACTGTATCCTCCAGTGTATCACCCCAGGTTCACATCTCTGCCCCTCCTACTTTCCAAAAGTGGTCACTTTTCTCTTTGTAGAATTGTAACAATTCTTTTCTGAAGTCTCCAATTCACTTCACAGGTGTTTGGAATGGTTTGATAACTACCTAGCTAAATGCCAGGGACCAGATGAACTTAGGGTCCCCTCTTCCTCTGCCATCTTAACTCCTCTCCCCCCAGCTTTCTCTTTTTCTTAATAAATCTTACTAAAGGTTTATTAATTTATCTTTATTTAGTTTAATTAATTATTAATTTTAATTAATTAGTAATTAATGTCTTTATTAATTTTGTTAATCTTTTCAAAGAGCCAGCTCTTGGTTTCACTGATCTTCTACATTTTTTTAGTCTCTGTATCTTTTATTTCTGCTCTGATCTTTATTTCCTTCTCCTAATCTTGGGCTTGGTTTTTAATTCTTTTTCTAGTTCCTTTAGGTGTAGGGTTAGATTGAGATTTTTCTTGTTTCTTGAGTTAGACCTGTGTCACTATACATTTCCCACTTAGAACTGCTTTTGCTGTGTCCCAAAAGATTTTAGACCATTGTGTTTTCATTTTCATTTTTCTCCATGTATTTTTTTTAATTTCTTTTTTTTTTAATTTCTTCATTGGTCCACAGGTTGTATAGTAGCACATTACTTAGCTACCACATATTTTGCGGTTTTCATCCTTTTCTTGTGATGGCTTCGTAATTTCTTACCATTGTGGTCACAAAAGATGCATGATGTGATTTCAATCTTAAATGTATTGGGACTTAATTTGTGGCCTAATGTGTGATCTGTCCTGTTCCACATGCACTTGAAAAGAATGTGTTTTCTGCTTTTGGATGGAATGCTCATGTATATCTGTTCTGTATGTATCTGATCTAATGTGTCATTCAAACACACCTCATTGATTTTCTGCCCGAAAGGTCCATCTAGAAATTTAAGAGAGGTGTTGTCGTTCCCTACTGTGATGGTATTACTGTCAATTTCTTCATTTTTATCTGTTAATATTTGCTTTATGTATTTAGGTACGTCAGAATTGAGTGCATAGATATTTGTCTTTTTATTTAATTGAACACTTTATCATTATTTAATGTCCTTTGTCTTTTGTTAGGCTTTATTTTAAAGTCAGTTTTGTTTCATGTGAGTATTGGTACCTCAGCTCTTTTTTTACTTGTGTTTGCATGGAATATCTTTTCTTATCCTTTTACTTTCAGTCTATATGTGTATTTAGATCCAAGGTAAGTGTCTTGTAGTAGCATGAAGATGGGTCTTGTTTATTCATCTATTTCATTGCTGTATAAGTTTAGGATTTTTTTTTAAGATTCTGCATGTAAGTTGGATCTTACAGTATTCATCTTTCTCTGCATGACTTAGGGACCTTAATATTATGCTGGGTGAAATCCCTGATGTCACAAATGGCAGGATTTCCTTTTTTTATGGCTAAATGATATTCCACGTGTGCACACAGCATATTTCTGCTATTCATTTGACCACAAGTGGACACATCTCTTAGCTACTGTAAATAATGTTACAATGATCAGGGGGTACAGGTAACTTTTTGAAATAGTGATCTCACTTCCTTTGGATAAATACCCAAAAGTACAATTGCTGGATCATATGGCAGCTTTATTTTTACTTTCTGAGGATGCTCCATACTGTTTTTCATAGTGACTCTACCAATTTACATCCTCACTCACATGTCACGATTTATAAAGATTTTCTCCATTTCAATAGGTTGCCTTTTTGTTCTGTATGATAACCTTTGCTGTATAGAAGATTTTTAGTTTGATTGCACTGCTTTTGCTGTGTTTGTTTTTGGTGTCAAATACAAAAAAAAAATATTGCCAAGACTGATGTCAAGGAGCTTACTCTGTATATTTTTTTTCTAGAAGTTTCACAATTTCAAGTCTTATGTTCAAGTTTTCAATTTTATTTTGAGTTTATTTTTATCTATGGTATAAAATACTGATTCAGTTTCATTCTCTTGCATTTGGTTATCAAGTTTTCCTAGCACAATTTCTTGAAGGTGCTATCTTTTACATATCGTATATTTTTGTCTCTTTTGTTGTAAATTAATTGACTGCACGTGTGTGGTGTGTGTGGTTATTTCCGAGATCTTTATTGGGTTCCATTGATCCATATGTCTGATTTGTGTCAGTACCAAACTGTTTTGATTCCTGTAGATTTGTAATATGGCTTGAAATCAGTAAGTTTGATGCCTCTAGCTTTGTTCTTTTTTTTTTAATTTCTTTTCAGTGTTCCAGAATTCATTCTTTAAGCTTTGTTCTTAAGATTTTTAAATTATTTTTTTTGTAGATCCATGCAAATTGTATGATTTTTTTTGTTACTGTGAGAAATGCCATTGAATTTTTTTTAATTTAATTTTTTTTATTATTTATTTACAGCATAACAGTGTTCATTGTTTTGGCATCACACCCAGTGCTCCATGCAGTACGTGCCCTCCCTATTACCCACCACCTGGTTCCTCAACCTCCCACCCCCCCGACCCTTCAAAACCCTCTGGCTGTTTTTCAGAGTCCATAGTCTCTCATGGCTCATCTCCCCTTCCAGTTTCCCTCAACTCCCTCTCCTCTCCATCTCCCCATGTCCTCCATGTTATTTGTTATGCTCCACAAATAAGTGAGACCATATGATACTTGACTCTCTCTGCTTGACTTATTTCGCTCAGCATAATTTCTTCCAGTCCTGTCCATGTTGCTACAAAAGTTGGGTATTCATCCTTTCTGATGGAGGCATAATACTCCATTGTGTATATGGACCACATCTTCCTTATCCATTCATCCGTTGAAGGGCATCTTGGTTCTTTCCACAGTTTGGCGACCGTAGCCATTGCTGCAATAAACATTGGGGTACAGATGGCCCTTCTTTTCACTACATCAGTATCTTTGGGGTAAATACCCAGCAATGCAATTGCAGGGTCATAGGGAAGCTCTATTCTTAATTTCTTGAGGAATCTCCACACTGTTCTCCAAAGTGGCTGCACTAACTTGCATTCCCACCAACAGCGTAAGAGGGTTCCCCTTTCTCCACATCCTCTCCAACACATGTTGTTTCCTGTCTTGCTAATTTTGGCCATTCTAACTGGTATCAGGTGGTATCTCAATGTGGTTTTAATTTGAATCTCCCTGATGGCTAGTGACGATGAACATTTTTTCGTGTGTCTGATAGCCATTTGTATGTCTTCGTTGGAGAAGTGTCTGTTCATATCTTCTGCCCATTTTTGGATATGATTATCTGTTTTGTGTGTGTTGAGTTTGAGAAGATCTTTATAGATCCTGAATATCAACCTTTTGTCTGTACTGTCATTTGCAAATATCTTCTCCCATTCTGTGGGTTGCCTTTTTGTTTTGTTGACTGTTTCCTTTGCTGTGCAGAAGCTTTTGATCTTGATGAAGTCCCAAAAGTTCATTTTCGCTTTTGTTTCCTTGGCCTTTGGAGACATATCTTGAAAGAAGTTGCTGTGGCTGATATCGAAGCGGTTACTGCCTATGTTCTCCTCTAGGATTCTGATAGATTCCTGTCTCACGTTGAGGTCTTTTATCCATTTCGAGTTTATCTTTGTGTACGGTGTAAGAGAATGGTCGAGTTTCATTCTTCTACATATCGCTGTCCAGTTTTCCCAGCACCATTTATTGAAGAGACTGTCTTTTCCATTGCATATTTTTTCCTGTTTTGTCAAAGATTATTTGACTGTAGAGTTGAGGGTCCATATCTGGGCTCTCCACTCTGTTCCACTGGTCAATGTGTCTGTTTTTATGCCAGTACCACGCTGTCTTGGTGATCACAGCTTTGTGGAAAAGCTTGAAATCGGGTAACGTGATGCCGCCAGTTTTGTTTTTGTTTTTCAACATTTCCTTAGCAATTCGGGGGTCTCTTCTGATTCCATACAAATTTTAGGATTATTTGCTCCAGCTCTTTGAAAAATACCGGTGGAATTTTGATCGGAATGGCATTAAAAGTATAGATTGCTCTAGGCAGTATAGACATTTTAACAATGTTTATTCTTCCAATCCAAGAGCATGGAACAGTCTTCCATCTTTTTGTGTCTTCTTCAGTTTTTTTCATGAGTGTTCTGTAGTTCCTCGAGTACAGGTCCTTTACCTCTTTGGTTAGGTTTTTTCCCAGGTATCTTATGGTTCTTGGTGCTATATTAAATGGAATTGATTCTCTAATTTCTGTTTCTGTATTTTTGCTGTTAGTGTATAAGAAAGCCACTGATTTCTGTACATTGACTTTGTATCCTGCCATGTTACTGAATTGCTGTATGAGTTCTAGTAGTTTGGGGGTGGAGTCTTTGGGGTTTTCCATATAAAGAATCATGTCATCTGCGAAGAGAGAGAGTTTGACTTCTTCCTTGCCAATTTGGATACCTTTGATTTCTCTTTGTTGTCTGATTGCCGTTGCTAGAACTTCTAATACTATGTTGAACAAGAGTGGTGAGAGTGGGCATCCTTGTCGTGTTCCTGATCTCAACGGGAAGGCTGCAAGCTTTTTCCCATTGAGGATGGTATTTGCTGTGGGTCTTTCATAGATAGATTTTATGAAGTTCAGGAATGTTCCCTCCATCCCTATACTTTGAAGCATTTTCATCAGGAACGGATGCTGGATTTTGTCAAATGCTTTTTCTGCATCAATTGAGAGGACCATGTGGTTCTTCTCACTTCTCTTATTGATTTGTTCTATCACATTGATTGATTTGTGAATGTTGAACCAACCTTGCAACCCAGGGATGAATCCCACCTGGTCATGGTGGATAATCTTTTTAATGTGCTGCTGGATCCTGTTTGCTAGGATCTTGTTGAGAATCTTTGCATCCATATTCATCAGTGATATTGGTCTGAAATTCTCCCTTTTGGTAGGGTCTTTGCCTGGTTTGGGGATCAGGGTAATGCTGGCTTCATAAAAAGAGTCTGGAAGTTTTCCTTCTGCTTCAATTTTTTGGAACAGCTTCAGGAGAATTGGTGTTATTTATTCTTTGAAAATTTGGTAGAATCCCCAGGGACTTCGATATCAGCCACAGCAACTTCTTTCAAGATATGTCTCCAAAGGCCAAGGAAACAAAAGCGAAAATGAACTTTTGGGACTTCATCAAGATCAAAAGCTTCTGCACAGCAAAGGAAACAGTCAACAAAACAAAAAGGCAACCCACAGAATGGGAGAAGATATTTGCAAATGACAGTACAGACAAAAGGTTGATATTCAGGATCTATAAAGATCTTCTCAAACTCAACACACACAAAACAGATAATCATATCCAAAAATGGGCAGAAGATATGAACAGACACTTCTCCAACGAAGACATACAAATGGCTATCAGACACACGAAAAAATGTTCATCGTCACTAGCCATCAGGGAGATTCAAATTAAAACCACATTGAGATACCACCTGATACCAGTTAGAATGGCCAAAATTAGCAAGACAGGAAACAACATGTGTTGGAGAGGATGTGGAGAAAGGGGAACCCTCTTACGCTGTTGGTGGGAATGCAAGTTAGTGCAGCCACTTTGGAGAACAGTGTGGAGATTCCTCAAGAAATTAAGAATAGAGCTTCCCTATGACCCTGCAATTGCATTGCTGGGTATTTACCCCAAAGATACTGATGTAGTGAAAAGAAGGGCCATCTGTACCCCAATGTTTATTGCAGCAATGGCTACGGTCGCCAAACTGTGGAAAGAACCAAGATGCCCTTCAACGGATGAATGGGTAAGGAAGATGTGGTACACATACACAATGGAGTATTATGCCTCCATCAGAAAGGATGAATACCCAACTTTTGTAGCAACATGGACAGGACTGGAAGAAATTATGCTGAGCGAAATAAGTCAAGCAGAGAGAGTCAAGTATCATATGGTCTCACTTATTTGTGGAGCATAACAAATAACATGGAGGACATGGGGAGATGGAGAGGAGAGGGAGTTGAGGGAAACTGGAAGGGGAGATGAGCCATGAGAGACTATGGACTCTGAAAAACAACCAGAGGGTTTTGAAGGGGTGGGGGGTGGGAGGTGGGAGGTTGAGGAACCAGGTGGTGGGTAATAGGGAGGGCACGTACTGCATGGAGCACTGGGTGTGATGCCAAAACAATGAACACTGTTATGCTGTAAATAAACAAATAAAAATAAATAAATTAATTAATTAAAAAAAAAGGACTTCCAGTACCATTTTGAATAAAAGGGGCAAAATGGTGTTCCTGATCTTGTAGGAAATTTCAGCTTTTTACCATTTCTGGATGTTACTTGGTATGTACAGCTTTTATTATATGAGGGACATCTCATTATAAGGTAACAAATAATTTGGCTGAATGGTGTTCTAATGTTCTGTGGAAGGTGGAACTTGTGAGTGATGAAATTGGATATTTATCTCAGTAGATTTTAAAATGGCAGCCTTATTGAGGTATAATGGACCCAGCTGAGGAGATTTTTAAGCCAAGTGTTAAAGGAGTGGCTTAGCCTCTCCTTGTCACTTACAGGAAAATGTGAGAGGAGAGAAATAAACTGCAGGGATTATTAAGCAAAAATGAACCAGAACTTGAAGATTTGGAAAATTGCCAGCCTATCTTCATTGCAAAAAATGAGAACATATGCTCTGAAGAGAACACCCAGGATGTGAGTGGAAAGTCATTTGATAAAGAGGTCATGGAGGTGAGCCCTGCATTTAATTTAATCAGCAATCTCAGCAGAAGCAGAGATAGAGATGGGATTATACCAGCAGACATTGCCAGCATAGACCAAAGGATCTATTTGGCTGTGAACATTTTTTTATATTACACCAAAAGAGAAGAATGACCCCAAATGGGTCACAGGTCCAGAGATCGCAGATGCCACTCTGGCTACAGGCACAGGGTGCAAGGAGGTTTCCTCTTTCCTAGTCTCAGACATTTTAGGAGATAGGTCTCCCCTCCTCAGTTTCTGCCTGTCAGCTTTCTCCACCCAGGACCTCAGGGGTGGGGCCACCACAGAGACTTGTAGGGGTGAGGCTGCCACAAAGAGCTAGGGACAAGCCTGCTGCCTAAAACCATGGGGGTTGTCAGCCACCCCAGTGGGCACAACATCCAGCAAAAAAAGATTATTCCCTATCCTTAAGATTCAGTGGAACTTGTCTGGCTAGATTTTGGACTTGCTTGAAGCCTATCTCCCCTCCTTTTTTCCCCAATGTCTCCCTTTTAGAATAGGAATGTCCCTATACCTGTCCTACTATTGTATTTTGGAAGCATATCACTCGTTTGGTTTCATAGATTCATAACTGGAGAATTTTGCTTCAGGATGAATCTACCTCCTGTCTCCTCCATAACTCATTTAGATGATACTTGGGTGAAACTTTGGACTTGGAGTGAAAGCTAGAACAAATTAAGACTTTTGGGGCTCTTGGAATGGAATAAATGTATTTTGCATGTGATAAAGATATAAATTATGGGGAGCCAGGGGGCAGAATGTTATGAACTGAATTATATTATCTTCAAATTTATATTTTGAAGTCCCAATTTCCCAACATGATCATATTTGTAGATGGGGGTCTTGGGAGGTAATTAGAATCAAATGAGGTCATAAGGACGGCCCTTGATCCAATGGGATTGGTGTCCCTAGAAGAGAAGTAGATGCTTAGTTCATTCTCTTCTCCATCCCTGCGCAGAGGAAAGTCCATGTGAGGACACAGAGAGAAGGTGAGTTTCTACAAACCAAGAAGAAAGCCCTTACCAGAACACAAACCTTTTCATGCCTTAATTTGGGACTTCAAGTCTCCATAATTGTGAGAAGATAAATTTCTGTGGTTTGTCACCCAGTCTGTGGTATTTTGTTATGTCAGCCCAAGCAGACTAATGCGGTGGCTGACACCATTAGAAGCATTTCGTGTACATCAACTGGTCTGATGTATAGGCTGTTTCTTGAGAAATGGAAGGATTAGGGGTGGCAACTCCCTCACACAGTCAAAAACCCTTGTATAACTTTGGACTCCCTGAGAATAACCTAACATTGACCAAAACCTTACCAATAACATAAACTTGATTAGCACATATTTTGTGTGATATATGTATTATATGTTGTATTCTTATAATAAGCTAAAGAAGAGAATATTTTGTTAAGAAAATCATGGGAAATATATATCAATATTCTTTATGCATAGTTACTGAGAAAAGCAATCTATGTCTCGGCCAGCTGGGCTTGTGGTACAGAGGTGGTAGCAGTGACAGGGGTCTGGCTCTGAGATGGTGATGTCCCACATTCTGGTGGCCTTGGCTAAACCATGGTAGCTGCTACATTGGTCTACCTACTGTGACAGCAGCCCAGAGGCACAGTAGAGCTGCTCCCTCTGCTTGTAGGTATACTACTGGGCTGTGGCCATTGGCAACTGTGACCACACATGAATGTGCTGGCCTCTGGGAGGCCACAGAGCTGGGGGGCTATGGTAAGGAAGAGTATGTCTGGGCCAGTAGAGACCTGAGGCAGTTGGCTGACCCAGTGCAGCCCCAGAGCTCAGTATACAGAATTTTGGGTGCAAAGAAGCAGAATTTACCATATGGCACTGCCCTTTGGACACACCCTCCACTCCAGCTTAGCCACCTGCCTGCCAGCCCCAGGCCACCCACCCAATCACTCTGTCAGCACCTGGGGCAACCTGCACAGTTCTCCAGCCCCAGGATCCCTGGGGTCTTCTGATTGCCTTGCTGGCCTTCCTCAGGTACTGAGCAGGGAACAGGTCAATCCTCTGTGACAGTCACCTTAAATTTGGGTCTGTGAAGATAGGTTAGCAATTATAAATAAATTCCATGTGTCTTTTGCTTTTAACCCTTAAAAAAATCTCTATAACTCAAACCTGTGTTATTCAAGGGTCAGCCATATACCTATGAAGAAGATAATATCTTCATCTGCGTAATAGAAATAAGAAGCTGGAAGCTTAGAAAGGTCATATACCTCAATGCTGAAAAGTAGTTCAGGCACACACACACAAATATAGTAAAGTACAGGCACAATGAAAAGACCAGTTGTTGCCTAATGACAAGTTGGTGGGGATTGGTTGCAAAGGGGCATGGGGAACCTTTGTGGGGTGAAAGAAATTTTCTATGTCTTATTATGTATCATAGTAGCAGTTTCATGGGCAAATATATATATATATATATATATATTTTTTTTTTTAGAGAGAGAGATCACAAGTAGGCAGAGAGGCAGGCAGAGAGAGAGAGAGAGGGAAGCAGGCTCCCTGCCGAGCAGAGAGCCTGATGCGGGACTCGATCCCAGGACCCCGAGATCATGACCTGAGCCGAAGGCAGTGGCTCAACCCACTGAGCCACCCAGGCGCCCCTCATGGGCAAATATATTTGTTGAAACTCCTCTATATGCTTAAAATGAGTATACTTTATTACAGGTAATTCATAATTCAATAAAAATGACTAAAATTTTTAAAAGAAAAATCAGAATCTTGCTATTGAAAAGAAAAAAGATAACTAGAATCATACTGCTTGGGTCTGAATCCCAGCTTCGTTATAAATTGTGTTATTTTGATCAAGTTACTTAATCTCTCTAGTTCTCTCCATCTCTAGTTCCTCAAGTATAAAATGGGGCTAGGAACATTTTCTTAATATATATTTTAAGACGTTTCTAAAAGCATTTTATATTTTATTCATTTATCATTTATCCCCAAAATGTATAAAATGAATATGTACTGTGTGCCAGGCTCTATTCTCAGTAGGAAGAAAGAGCCCACCGTTCTGAGCAGTGTAGCAGTAAACAAAACAGTATTTCTATGTCCATGGTGCAAATTTTCTAATAGGGGAAGGGGGAGACCATAGACTAGTAAGAAAAAAAAAATTTTTTTTCAGATAGGAATAGATGCTACTAATGAGATTAAACAAAGTAATGGTATTAGCTAGGGAATGTATTAGAGAGTATGCTCAAGGAAAGGTCTCCTAATGGGGTGTCTATCTTAAAGGAGGAGGAGACCTTGCAAAGATCTGAAGGCTGAGGGCTCCAGGCAGAAGGAATAGTATGTGCAAAAGCCCTAGGTTGGAATGAGCATGGACAGTCAAGGAGTGAAAGGCCAGTATGCCTGGAGTGGAGTGAGCAAAACTGCAAGTCAGGAGCAAGAGGAATGGTCCAAAATAGGTCTATGGGGAGCATGGGTTGATGGCTTTTCAGGAATTAGGAAGGCCATGAGAAGCCCTTGGAAGGTTTACTAAGGGGATTAAGATGTAACATCGAAAGAAATTAGTTGCAGAGGAGACAGAAAAGCCAGGAAGTTTGTAGGAAGCTGTGGCAGCAGCACAGGCACCAGGCCTTGGGCCATGGTGGTGGCCTTGGAGAAGGAAAGAAGTGGGTGGACTCTGGATATGTTTTGGTGTTAGAGTTAGCAAGTTTTGCTTATATATTACATAAAGAGGATGAGAAAAAATTAAAGAATGACCCTTGGGTCTTTTTAGCTTGAGCAGCTACATAGATGTTGGGGCCATTTGCTGGAGTAAAAGAGTCTCAGGCAGAAAATCAAGGGTTCTGTTTTAGACCTGCTAAATTTGAAATGTGTATTAGACAACCATATGGAGGTGTTAAGCAGGCAGCTTTGTATGAGAGTCTGGAGCTCAGGGGCAAGACTGAGGCTAAAAATATAAGGAAATGTCTATAGCAATGTAAAGCATATTGCTACTACTTTGTGAAATTGCAGGGGCCATCATTTCTCCTGTCTCCCTCTAGTTCAGTCTCCCTGGATGCCTACTGGGAGCAGAAGTATGGGGCAAGAAGGGGAGGCAAGCACAGAAGTGGCTCTTGATAGGCACTGATAACCAGTTACCATGGTCTTTTTTTTAAAAGATTTTATTTAATGATTTGACAGAATGAGAGATAGAGAACACAAATAGGCAAACAGCAGGGAGAGGGAGAAGCAGTCTCCCTGCTGAGCAGAGAGCGTAATGTGGGGCTTGATTCCAGGACCCTGGGATCATGACCTGAGCTGAAGGCAGATGCTTAACTAACTGAGCCACTCAGGTACCCCCAGTTACCACATTCTAATGAATATTTCCCTTTTCTGAGGGATCACGTATATTGGCAGACTCCTAACTCCTCTAAGTCTCATGTTCAAGGTCATCTTCTTAGACCTTTTCAAACCATCTTATGTAAAATACATCTCTTTTCTTGGTTTCTACCCCCCACTACATTCAGCATATGATGTCATTCATACCATTCATTTCTAATGATCCATTTATACAGTTTTTTGTTTCTCCTCTCCATTGGAGAGAGAATTAAATTACATGATGGGAGGGAGCCTCACAGTCTTGGTCACCACTGTCAGCCAGAACTAGCACAGTGTCTGGCACATAGTAGGTGCTCAATAAATATTTGTTAATGAGGTGAATGAACTTCTCCTAAGATAGCATGAGTGAATTAATTAGGCCTCAAAGCATGTACTGGAGTAGACTTCTTTCAGAACATGGAGTCCTTAGCCCAAGAAAAGGAATGGATTCTGTTTCATTTATTGAGGTAATGTTTAACATGTGATTTACCTTCTTCACAAAATAGTCAAAGATATAGAAGCAGAGAGTAGAATGGTAGTCACCAGGGGCTAAAGAAAGTGCAGAAGGAGGAGATGGTGTTCAGTGGCTACAAACTTTGAGTTACATAAGATGAAGACAGTCTAACAAACTGGTTTTTAAGAATGGCATAGGGAATAATAATGTGGGAATGGAGAGGCAAACAATATGGCAGAGTTCCAAGACCCTTGGGTACTCGGCACCATTTACAGCAATTACTAAGTACCATGGCATATGCATCCTTTTTAGCAGGATCATGGTCCAGAGATGGATGGATCTACTCCAACTCCCTGCTAAACTTCTCAAACAAGAGAGTTTTTTTTTCTATTTCTGACTGCTTTATTATTATTATTATTATTTGTAATTATTGTATAATTTACATTCCACAACATTATTTTTTTTAAATTTCTTTTCAGCGTAATCGTATTCATTGTTTTTGCACCACACCCAGTGCTCCATGCAATACGTGCCCTCCCTATTAGAGTTTTAAATGTACTTTGTGTTGTTCTCATGAGATGTCTGGGCCAGCAAGCTGAAAAACCATGTGGCTATTTGCCAACCGCCTGGTTTAAAATCTAGTCCCTTCTATGGAAAATGAAATTGAGAAAATATTTCAAGATTTCTAATCAGGATCTATCCCCTGCAGGGAAGAAGGCTATTTTTATGTTCCAAGTCAACACACTGGAGAGTTCTGGGAATGCAGCATGTATTCAACCTCTTTGAGAGAGGCTGGAATGAGAAGCGAAGGGCTAGCTCTCCTCCCAAAGAAGCTGAAAATATCACTGAGGTCTCTGTTTCTCAGAAAGGTCTGTTTTCCCAGATCTATTGCAAGATAACAAGATGGAACACAGTCCAATTAAGAAAGTAGATCATGAAGTGGCAGAAAAATTATAAATGGGTATTGAAATGGCGAAGACTTTTGTTAATCTGAACAAAGGGACTCATACCATTCTGAAGAGTATTTATCTATGCATGTCAGCTAGCCATTAGGGAGGTAGAATGGCAAAGCAAACCTGGCAAAACTTCCATCATTCTAGAGGAGGTCAGAGTTCATGGGTTGAGGGAAATCATAACGCATGCGGGAAGTTGTTAGCGTTTGTTTTTCTTTTGAAATATTGTTTATGCCTCTCTTTGATGAAAAGCTGTCTCTTTCTCACTAAACAGATAGTATAATAAAGTGTTGAAACATCTGTATTTATCCATCACAGTATTTTTGTAAGGAGAAAGCAGAAAAGGGAGGGCTTAAATCTTTGCAGCCTGAGTTTCCAGGAAGGAGGAACTGGTAACTCTACCAGCCAGAATCTAACTGACAGTGGATTATTTGAGATCCAAAAAAATAGAAAGTGCTTGATTTGTACAACCTGCTGGTTTATTGGTACTTGACACCAAAATGGTGAAAACAAACTGAGAGTAGAGGATTTTCTTTAGAGATGTGAGAATAGCTCTTTGTGAAATGCTGTGTATTTACTTTTGGGTTCTTCTGCTTTGTGTTTTCTTAAGAGATTCATTTATTTATTTTAGAGAGAGTGCAAGCACATGAGAGCAGGGGGAGAAGCAGAGGGAGAGGGGGAGACGCTCAAGCAGACTCCCTGCCAAGCACGGAGCCTGTCATGGGGCTCAGTCCCAGGACCCTGAGGTCATGATCGAGCCAAAGTTAAGAATTGGGGGCTGAACCAACTGAGCCACACAGGAACCCCGATTTATGGAGTTTAGTATTCCTTTTTATCACTACCCCTTTCCAAAATACAAAGGACAATAACCCAGTCTTTGAAATGAAAGTCCCAGTGCAAAAGGAAAATGAAAAAATAACTCAGTAGCATGGGTTGAAAACATGTATAACCATGATCCACATATAATTTTTAAGCAGAAATAGGTTCTATGTGATAGGAATTAGGACTATTGGAGAATCTTCCCATTCTTTTCTGCTCTTCCTGAGCTGAAAGTCAGTTTAGCTTCCCCATCTCCCTTAGCTCCCAACCCCCATCAGTGACGCCACTGCATGTCACTGGTAGGCCACTGGTCATGGTATGCAGAGGAAGGATGACTGCTAGAGCCCAGCCTCATACTTCTTGCTGGGGTGGAAGGTGGCTGGGATGAAAATTCTGTAATGATGGCAGGACAGATACTACCATCATCACTGATGTTCATGACCAAATAAAAACTAGGGAAATTTTAAAAAATCATGTCTCTCAAACTGATGTGTTGAGTGGCTCTCAGAATTCTCCATGGTGTGTAATTCTTGGCAATCAGACAAACTGGGTGGATGTGAAAGGCTTATACCTCAGGGACATTGACAGGGGTTACGTGGAGGAGAGCCATGGAAGGACTTGGTTAGCTTTTCCCTTCCAGTTGGTGCTTAGAAAAAATTTCCACTTGGCCTTGGATTGGGTAATCCAGGGATTGGCTACAACCTCCATCTCCCGAACTAAGAATCTGGGTCTGAGTTATTAACTCCAAGTAAAATTCTGCCTTGGGGAATCCAAAGCAAAATCAAACACAGAGTAAGCCAGCTTTAAACATTGCCTACAAACAACAAGGTGTAGGGAGAGCTGCTCTTTGGAAGAGATCCATGTACTTTAAAAGTGTAAAAAAAATTTCAGTCTTCTTCATCTACTTTTAGCTAGCTTGGAAATCAAATTATAGATTGAGAGATGATACATAAATTGATTTTTAAAAATTTATTAATGGGGAAAATAGTACAGGGAAGCTAAATCACCTCCACAACATTATAGAGAAAACATTTATAAGGAATAAGAATAAAACTCAGCACTGTGGGTTTGCCTTTCATAATGATGACATTCTGCTTGAGAAGCATTCTTTTTATCATTGAAAGTTTCCCCATGGACCCTGAACAACCAGCAGAGAGAGAAAGAGTGCTGTAGACTGAATGTTTGTGACACTTCCCCTTCTCCAAATTCATATGTTAAAATTCTAATCCCCAATGTGATAGTATTTGAGGATGGGACCTTGGGGAAATGATTAGGTCACAAATGTGGAACCCGCAATTAGTGTCCTAATAAATTATACAGAGAGCTTGCTTCTTCTGTCCTTATTATCTACCTTGTGTGGCTAGAAGAAGACAGCCAGCTGAAAAATGAGGAAAAGGGCCCTCACCAGATACCAAATTTGCAGGCAACTTGATTTTGGACTCTTTAACTTAATGTTTAAAAAAAAAGTTTGCTGTTTATGCTGCCCAATCTATGGTATTCTGCTCAAATAACCCAAACTAAGTTGGAAGGGTAAGAAAGAGTTTGAATATAAAGCTGGCCTGTAGAGTGTTTAGTTCCTTTTCATCTTGGATTTCTATGTGCCTTTTTTTTTTTTAGAAAGTTGTTTAATCAGGATTTCGCCAACTTATTTTTATTTTATTTCATTTATTCTTATTATGTTCAGTTAGCCAGCATATAATACATCATAAATTTTTGTTATAGTGTTCAATGATTCATTAGTTGTGTATAACACCCAGTGCTCATCTATGTGCTTTTAATTGACTCTTGTAGTTGTTTTGATTTGGTTTGGTTTTGGCTGTTGGAATACATCAAGGAGACAATAGGTGATTTATCAGTGCTTCTGATAAACCTGGCAACTTCTAGTATATGTGCTGCCGAAGCGAGCACAACCTGGCAACTTCTAATGTTGCCAGTTATCCTTATAAAAATATCTAGCCATGGAAATGATAGAGACAGTGATTTTTTAAAAAATGTTTCTAGGAACCCTCAGCCAACATTATACTCAATGGTGAAAAGCTAAGAGTTTTTCCTCTGACATCAGGAACAAGATAAGGATGTCCCCTCTCACTACCTCTATCCAACATTGTATTAGAAGTCCTGGCCAGAGCAGTTAAGAAAAATAAATAAAAGTTACACAAATAGGAAAAGATGAAGCAAAATACTGTCTTTTGTATATAATATGATCCTATATAGAGAAAACTCTAATGACTCCACAAAAGAACTGTTAGAACTAATAAATGAATTCAGTAAAGTTACAGAACACAAAATCAACATACAAAAATTAGTTGTATTTCTATATATTAACAAACTATCCAAAAAAGAAACCAAAATAAAATCCTTTATGTTAGCATCAAAAACTATTAGTTAAGAATTTAACCAAGGAGGTAAAAGATTAGTATACTGAGAATTATAAAACATTGAAGAAGAAAACTAAAGGCACAAGTACATGGAAATATGCCTCATTCATGGATTTGAAGAAATAATATTGTTAAAATGTCCATATTACCCAAAGCCATTTACAGACTCTGTGTAATGCCTATCAAAATTTTAATGTCCTTTTTCACAGAAATAGAAAAAAACCCTGAAATTTTTATGGACCCACAAGAAACCCCCAAATAGCCAAAGTAATCTTGAACAAGAACAAAGCTGGAAACATCACACTGCCTGACTTCAAAATAAAGTACAAAGCTACAGTAATCCAAACAGTGCAGCACTGGCATAAAACAGACATTTAGACCAATGAAATAGCATCAAGGACATAGGAATATACACAAACATTTATGGTTAACTGATCTTTGACAAAGAAGCCAAGAACATGCAGTGGGGAAAGGATAGTCCCTTTAATAAATAGTGTTATGTAAACTGGATTTATATGCAGAAGAATGATAATGGACCCTTATCTCACACCATATCCAGGAACTAACTCAAGGTTCACCTGAGTGGCTTAGTTGGTAGAGCATCTAACTTTCAGTTTCAGCTCAGATCATGATCTCAGGGTCATGAGATTGAGCTCTGTGCTGGGTTCCACATTCAGAATGGAGTCTGCTTCTCCCTCTTCCTCCCACCACTCACTTGGACTCACAGGCTCTCTTTCTCTTGAACAAAATCTTTTAAAAAATTAACTCACAATAGATTAAAGACTTAAATGTAAGCCCTAAAACTGTAAAACTACTAGAAAACAAGGGAAAGTCTTCTTGACATTGGTCTGGGCAATAATTTTTTAGATAGATATAACCCCAAAAACACAGGCAACAGAAGAAAAATGGGCAATGGGGTTGGATCAAAATAAATGGCTTCTGCACAGTAAAAGAAACAATGAATAGAGTGAAGAACCAAGCTGCAGAATGGGAGAAAATATTTAAAAATCATATGTCTATAAGGAGCTAATATGCAAAATACATAAGGAATTCAAATAACTCAAAAGAGATAAGGAATTCAAATAACTCAAAGAGAACAATCCATTTTAAAAATAGGCCAAGGATCTGAATTAGATATTTCTCAAAAGAAGACAAATGACTAACAGGTATATGAAAAGACATTCAACATCACTATTGACCAGGAAATGCAAGTGAAAACCACAATGAGGTACCACCTCACACCTACTAGAATGACTGTAATCAAACAGAAGATAAGAGGAGGTGTTGTCCAGGATGTGGAGAAAAAGGGAACCCTTAACACTGTTGGTGGGAATGTAAACTCCTATGACCACTATGGAAAAACACTATGGAAGATCCTCAAGAAGTTAAAAATAGGAGTTGGGATCAAAATGGTGGCATAGCATGATCCTGAACTCACCTCCCCCATAGACAAAACAAATCTACGAATGCATATTAATAATTGCCTCTGAAATGGACCTGAAAATTGAATAAACAGAGCCTCCATAACAAAGGATTAAAAAAAAATAGAACTCATCAAAAAGGGAAAGAGCAGCAGTTACACAGCATCACCCCCCAATGCATTGCAGCAGTAACAGCCACATCCCACAGCCAAAGGACCAACCCCATCCAACAATGTGCCACAATTGTGTTTCTGCCACAACAGGAAGGCTACACAATCCACGAAGGGCATACCCTTCAGGTGTTTAGATCTGGCGACCGGGGAGATTTTGCTTCTGGGCCTCACATTTGTTATCCACTTAAGACAAATTGGTATTTATATAATGATTCTGTATATGATGTCAACGTCATGGTAACCATAAGGAAAATATTTATAGTGAAATCAGAAATGAGAAAGAAATGTAAACATAACACTAAAGGAAGTTCTCAAACCACAAAGGAAGAGAGAAAAAGAAGAAAGGAACAGGGAGGAACTAGAAAATCAGGTAAAAAATATTAACAACATGGCATAAGTATATATCAATAATTACTTTAAATATAAATAGATTGAATTTACCAATATAAAGACATTAAGTGGTAAAATGGGTAAAAATAAAACCCCATCTATATGCTGCCTACAAGACACTCCCTTCAGAAGGCAGGACACAAGCAGACTGAAAGTGAAAGGACAGAAAAATATGTTCTATACAAATGGAAATGAAAAGAAAGCTGGAGTGGCATACTCATATCAGACAAAATACACTTTAAGGGGCGCCTGGGTGGCTCAGTGGGTTGGGCCGCTGCCTTCGGCTTGGGTCATGATCTCGGGGTCCTGGGATCGAGTCCCGCATCGGGCTCTCTGCTCGGCGGCGGGCCTGCTTCCCTCCCTCTCTCTCTGCCTGCCTCTCTGTCTACTTGTGATCTCTCTCTGTCAAATAAATGGATAAAATCTTTAAAAAAAATACACTTTAAGACAAAGAATGTAATAAAGAAGGGCATTACATAATAATAAAAAGATCAATCCAGCAAGAAGATACAGCATTTACAAATATGCATGTACCCAACATAGGAGCACCACAACATACACAGCAAATGTTGATAGATACAGCAAGTGTTAGCAGACCGTAGGGGAGAAATTGATAGCAATACAATAATAGAAGGACACTTTTAATACCCTACTTTCATCAATGGAGAGAGCATCCAAACAACAAAAAAAATTAATAAGGAAACATTGGCTTTAAACCACATATTAAACCAGATGGACTTAACAGACTTGTATGAAACATTCCATCCAAAGACAGCAGAATACACATTCTTTTCAAGTGCACATGGAACATTTTCTGGGATCACATGCTGGGCCACAAAATGAGTCTCAGTAAATTTAAGAATACTGAGTCCTATCAAGCATCTTTTCTGACCACCATGTCTGAAATTAGAAATGAATTACAAGGAAAAAAAAATGAATTACAAGAAGAAAATGAGAGATATAACAAAAATGTGAAGATAAAGCAACATGTTACTGAACAACTTATGGGTCATCAAAGAACCCAAAGGAGAAATAAATACCTAGAGAGAAATGAAAATACATGGGATGCAACACAAGTGGGTTTAAGGGGGAAGTTCATAGCAATAAAGTAAGCAAGGTCTACCTTGAGAAGTGGCCTACCTCAAGGAAACCATCATCAAAATGGGAGAAGATTGAAATCTATATATCCAGTAAGATATTAATATCCAAAATATATAGAGATCTCCTATAATTCAACAACAAATAAAACAATTTAACTTAAAAATGGGCAGGGAATCTGAATAGATGTTTCTCCAAAGAAGACATACAGCTGGCCAATAGGCATGTGAAAAGATACCAGACATCAGTAATTATTAGGGAAATGGAAATCAAAACCACAATGAGCTATCACCTAATATCTGGTAGAATGATTATTATCAAAAGACAAGAAATAAGTGTTGGAAAGGATGTGGAGAAAAGAGAACATTTGTATACTGTTAGTGGGATCATAAACTGGTGCAGTCCCTGTGGAAATTAGTATGGGGGTTCCTCAAAAAATTACAAATTAGAACAACCCTATGACATAGCTATTCCACTTCTGGGTACTTAACTGATGAATACAAAACACTAATTCAAAAAGATAAGTGCACCTCTGTGTTGATTGCAGCATTATTTATAATAACAAGGATATGGAAACAATCTAAAAGTCCATCAACAGATGAATGGATAAAGATGTGATATATTTATACAATTCAATATTAGCCATGAAAAAATGAACTATACCATTTGCAACAACATGGATGCACCTTGAAGATATTATGGTAAGCAAAATAAGTCAGACTGTGAAAGATAAATACCATACGATTTTCACTCATATGTGAAATCTAATAAATGAATAAATAAATAAACAAACTCCTAGAGCAGACTAGTAGTTACCAGAGGGGAAGGGGGCTGGAGAGTGTGGGAAATAAGGTAATGAGATCAAAAGTATGGTGATAGGTGATAACTAGTCTTGTGGTGGTGATCTGTTTATAGTATACACAGATGTTAAATTATAAAGCCATACCCCAAAACTCACATAATAAAAAAATTAAAAATAGAACCACCATATAATTCACCAATTTCACACCTGGGAAATGAAGTCAGCATCTTACAAATATACCTGCTTTCCCACATTCATTGCAGCATTTACAGTAGCCAAGATATGCAAACATCCTAAGTGTCCACTAGCAGATGAATAAATAAAGAAGATGTGGTACATAAGTACACCAGAACATTATTCAGCCTTAAAGAAAAGGAAATCTTGTCATTTGTGACATCATGGTTCAACCTGGAGGTAAAATGAGCCAGACACAGAAAGTCAAATACTTCATGAAAACACTTATGCACACAATCTGAAAGAGTCAAACCATGAGAGGTGAACAGTAGAATTCCCAGGGCTGGAGGGACAATGGGGAAATGTTGGATCTGTGCAAAGTTTAATATATGCAGGATGAGTAAGTGCTGGATAGTTAATATACAGAAAGTTGACTATGGTTAACATTACTATATTGTGTACAGACTTGAGATTTGCTAAGAGAGTAGACGTTGTTCTTACCAAAGAAAAAAGGTAACTGTGAGGTGATGAATACATTAATTAGCTTCACATAGTAAACATTTTTCACTAAATATATACCAAAACATCGTGTTGTACACTTTAAATATATAAAATTTTTGTCAATTATACCCTCCAAAATATCAGTAGGGATATACCCTCCTCACCAAAGGACAGGTTTTTAGAGCATTAAATTGTTTTTTTAAAAGATTTTATTTATTTATTTGACAGAGCACAAGTAGGCAGAGCAGCAGGCAGAGGGAGAAGGAGAAGCAGTCTCTCTGCTGATCATGGAGCCTGGGATCATGACCTGAGCTGAAGGCAGCTGCTTAACCGACTGAGCCATCCAGGCACCCAGAGCATAAATTTATTAAAGCCAAATTGTGGCAGGCAAATTCTCAGATGGCTCTCACAGATCCCAACTCTTGGTGTTCATGTCCTTGTGTATTGTGCCTCCCTTCGAGTGTTTCGAGATCTGTGACTTGCTTCTAAGCAATAGAATATTACCAAGATGATGAGATGTTATTGTAATTTTCGTCTTGCTTACAGAATTTCTATGTTGCCCTCTTGGCTTGTACACTTTGATGAACCAAATAGCCTTGCTAGAGAAGAACTTGTGGATCTGAGGGCAGCCTCTGGCCAACAGCCAGCTAGGAACTAAGGACATCAGTTGAGTAGTGCAAGGAACCAAGCCTGCTGACAACCATGGGAGCTTGGAAATCAAGTCAAGCCCTCAGATAAGACTCCAGTCCTGGCCAACTCCTCCACTGCAGCCTTGAGACAGACCCTGAGGCGAAGAATCCAGCTCAGCTGGGAAACTGTGAGATGATAAATGCAGATGTCTTTAAGCCAATAAAATATACAGCTTCACTAAGTTATTAGTAATGACATGGTTATTACTCACCTTGTGATAATTTGTTACATAGAATATATACTGGTCTAAAGTATTTGCATTTGGATCAGTTCACCAATATTCAGAGGTGCTCCAAGTACCTGAATTTTTATGTTCTTACCAAGGGGATTCCCCAAAATAATTTCTCCTAGGATAAAGTGTCCATTCTAAAGATCAGTAACCTTTTTTTTTCCTACAGAGTGACTTCTCAGTCCCTGCTGCATATTATCATCATATGGAAAGTATTTTGTTTTACTTTTTGATTTGATTAGTTTTTTAAAATATTTTTATTTATTTTATTTTTTCAGTGTTCCAAGATTCATTAGTTTTGTTTTTAAACGCCCTGATGCTAGAGCCCCATTCAGGTAGGAGAGGGGTAGATTGGCAGGCATCATTTTATTTACAATTCTTCCATTATTCCTAAGGGCTGCCAGGGTTGAGAGTCACCAGTTTAAAGTCACATTGTGCAACTGTCTGGCACTTTTAGAATGGCAGTTTTCTCTGTTTCCAGCATTCAAAGATTTAGAAATGTTGAGGTTCTCTCAGAGTACCCAACTACCCCATTAAGAAATGTTTTTAATAAAGAAAAGAACATTCAGTATCTGGCTTGAATTTTCTCATTTTACCAGACAGGAAGAAATGAAATGCCAGGACATCCAGTTCTTGCCCAGTCATCTGGCCAATGGGCATTCATCTCAGAGGGTCAGAGAGATGTGGCTAATTCACAACCCTTTAATGGGGAGCAGGATTAATTTGAAAAAAAAAAAAAAAAAAGCAGATCATCAAAGTTTCATTTTAGTTCCTTTGTTTGGCGTCTTCTGTGAGCCTTCAGCAAAAGCTGAAGAAAGCAGCAAAATTATAGTTTTACCCCTTTCCTCTGTTTAGCCTTTAGTGTCAAAGACAACAAGCTCTGTAGACCCCAAGGGGTTGGCAGCCAGGGATGAAGAAGGAAGAAGGGGCTTTTAAATTCCCTCCCTGGAGAGATAATGTCTAAATAACCAGAGTGAGTTTGCCATTTGGTTATTTTTTTGTTTGTTGGCTGTATAAGGTAGCAAGCAAATGGGACCACTTAAGATGGTTTCCTATGGTCCCATAGTCCAGGAGAGTTGGAAACTAGAAAGAGGATAGGTATTTATACACAAAACAGCTTTGGATAATGATAGTTCACCTGCTCTAGGACATGAGCCATGGAAGAAACTGCTCTGGTGGTAGGATTTTCCTTGACGCTAGCCGCTGACCGGACTCTGAAAACCATGGAGTTATCCCCATGGCCCCTGTGACTGGCCAAGGCTAAGGCAAGATATCAGGCTAATACAGCAGAAGAGGAGAAAGCCTGAATGAGGAAGTCATATTTGCTTCTCTCCCTTCACGTCCCCAGTTGTCACACTTCTGGGAGGCTCAGTATATGTTGGAAGGCATCCTTTACCCCTTTATTTTTGGCTTGATGAGCATTCAGTTAGTGTTGCTCAATTATGCTGCCCACTGAGAATTCAGAACAGATTTAGCCACAACTCCTGCCCTGGGGGAGCCCACAAATTAGTTAGGGAAACAAACAAAACTAACCAGAAAGAAATCTAGTCAACACCAGAATGAAACGTATGCCCCAAATGCTTTGGGATCACAGAGGAGGGAGTAATTGGTTCCAATTAGGGGGTTTAGGGAAAGCTTCACAAATCAGGCTTTAAATGAGTCTTAGTCATTGTGCAGTGAAATATGACTAACACTACTGAACTATACACTTAAAAATGGCTAAGACAGGAAATTTTACATCCAGTATTTTTTTAATTGAATTAAAAAGAAATGGTCCTTAGTAAGGACTTAAAATTTAGACTAGACAATCTTCCAAGGTTTCTCAATAGTTACCCACTTATAAACTATAAAGTGCTAAAGATTTAAAAATGTTGTTATGGGAAATGAGACTCATGGTAGGCTTGGAGCAGATTTTGAAACTTGAAAAGCTTTTCTGAGATAAAGGGAACAAAGAGCAAGACAAAAGGCAGGGCAATAGTATAAACAAAGACATTGGGGCAGACTGAATTTCATCCAGTGTGGCTTAGAACAAGGGGATATAATAAGGGAGGGAAGGCAGAAGGAACTGAAACAGTGTTCTTTTTATCGAGATAAAGTTTGTATAACAAAAAATCATACCGTGTATAATTAAACAGTACATTCACAATGTTGCACAAACATCATTAATTCCAATCATTTTTATCACTCCAGAAGAAACCCTGTACCCACTCCCCATTCACCCCATTGCCTGGCAACCACTAATCCATTTTTTACTTCCCTTTTTCCCCCGCTCTTTTCTTTCTGGGATTCCCATTATTGTGTGTTGGCAAGCTTGGTGTTATCCTACAAGCTCCTTAGTCTCTGTTCATTTCTCTTTGTTCTTTTTTATTTCTGTTCATCAGACCGGATAATTTCAACCTATCTTAAGTGCAGTGATTATATATTCTGTCTGTTCAAATCTGCTGTTGAGTCCGTTTAGTGAACTAACTCCAGATTTTCTGTTTCGTTCTCTTTTATAATTTGTATCTCTTACTGATATTCCTTATTTAATAAGAGTGTTCTCACTGATTCTATATTTTTGTTCACTATTTGTATCCTTTAGAATTACTGAAGAGGAAAAGCTTCAGAGTTTCCCCTTGAAACCTTCCCTGCCATAATATTCTTAAACCCATGGTTCAGGGATCCAATATGGGCATCTCCCAGATGCTGGGGATATCTATCCCAATCACATACTCAGAAGCTGGGGTAAATAACCACAATACAGCTCCACAAACCCATGAGATTTACTGTAAGATGGACTTGGGCCAAAACACCATTTTACTATATGACCCCCTTAAGCAATCCGCTCTGTTGGCTTAGGCATAGCTCAACACCATTATTCAATCCCATAAAGGTTTTAGGATTTCCTTTTCTCTGGTGCTCATATTTATTCTGGTGAGCACCTGCAGGTCCTTGGTAGACAACTAGGAAGATTTATAGCATCCCGTAATGTTATCACAGTCTCTTTCTTCAAATGTTCTGATCTTTCATTTCATCCAGGGGCTCTGTGAAGTATCTCAGGTCTTGGAATTTGTTGAAAAACTGAATAACCCACAATTAGAGACTCAAGATGGGCCCCTTTGTGAGAGATATATATATATATATATATATATATATATATATATATATAAATACATACATCAAGTATATATCAAATACTTATATATATTTAATATATATAATATGTATATATATCAAATTATATTACATATTTCATACACACACACACACATATGTGTATATATCAAATTTTCAGTCCTGGGAATTCCATGATCAATCATTTAGATGGCTTCCTTGGTCATGCTTTCTGTTAACTAAATACCCACTCTGTCTCCAGAAAATGAGTGCATGGCTACATGGTTTCTGTTTGCTAGGATCCCATTTCACATTGAAACCAGGGACCCATTTCAAGGCAGCATCTCCCACTTTCATCTCAGACCTTCAGAAGATAGCCCCCTCCACTTTCAAGCACAGTAACATTCAATACTTTAATTTTTCATCTTTCTTGACTTTATTAATATAATTGACATACAATATTAAGTTGAAGGTATACACTGTGTTGACTTGATACATTTATATGTTGCAAAAATGATTACCACCATAGTGTTTGTTCACAGCTCCATCACCTCACATATATACCATTGCTTTTTTGTGGTAAAAACATTTAAGATCTACTATGTTACGGTATGATGCTAAATGAAATAAGTCAAACAGAAAACAACAAATAGTGTATGATTTCACTTAGTGTGGAATTGAAAAAACAAACACCAAAAAGCAGAATCAGACCTATAAATAGAACAAACTGATGGTTGCCATAGAAAAGGGGGTTGGTGGATGAGCTACATGATTCAGTGGAGGTTGGAGATACAGGCTTCCAGTTACGGAATGAATAAGTCACAGAGGTGAAAGGTACAGCACAGGTAATATGGTCAGTAGTATTGTAATAGTGTCATATGGTGACACATGGTAGCTACACTTGTAGGGAGTGTAACGTAACAGAGTTGTCAAATCACTATGCCGTACACCTGAAACTAATGTAACATTGTGTGGCAACGTACTTCTATTAAAAAAGGAAAATGTGGTACATGTTAAATTGATAAATCTAAATAAGTAATGGTAGTTCATCGTAAAAAAGAAATACTCTTAGCAACATTCTGATGTATATAATACACTAACATTACCTATAATCACTGGGTCAAATGTGCCAAATCAGTCATCTTACAACTGTAAGTTGTGATCTTTGACCAATATTTCCCCATTTCTTCCCCTCCATTTTTTATAGCTGAATAACCACCATACATACACACACACACACAGACCCCACATCATCTTCGTTCGTTCGTTCGTTCATTCATTCATTCATTCATTCATTCACAGAAAGACACTTAGGTTGTTTCCATGTCTTGGCTATCGTGTATATTGAACATGGGAGTGCAGATGTCTCTCTGAATGCTGTTTTCTTTTCCTTTAAATATACACCCAGAAGTGGGATTGCTGGATCATATGGTAGTTCTATTTTTAATTATTTTATAGATTTTATTTATTTCAGAGAGAGAATGGGCACAACCAGGCAGAGAGGGAGAGGAAGAAGCAGACTTCCCACTGAGCAGGGAGCCTGATGCAGTGTTCAGTCTCAGGACCCTGGGATCATGACCTGAGCCAAAGGCAGATGCTTAACCAACTGAATCACCCAGGTGCCCTAGTTTTTATTTTTTTAAGGAACCATCATACTGCTTTCCATACAGCCTGCAACAATTTACATTCCTATCAACAAATACACAACAGTAACCTTTGCCACCCTTGTTATCTCTTTTTGTTGATAGCCATTCTCCCAGGTGTGAGGTAATGTCTTGTGGTTTTGATTTGTATTTCCCGATGGTTAGTGATGTTCAGCATTTTTTCATATACTTGTTGGTCACTTGGATGTGTTCTTTGGAGAAATGTCTATTCAGATCCTCTGCCCATTTTTTTTTTTTTTTTAAAGATTTTATTTATTTATTTGACAGAGAGAGAGATCACAAGTAGGCAGAGAGGCAGGCAGAGAGAGAGGAGGAAGCAGGCTCCCCGCGGAGCAGAGAGCCCGATGCGGGGCTCGATCCCAGGACCCTGAGATCATGACCTGAGCCGAAGGCAGCGGCTTAATCCACTGAGCCACCCAGGCGCCCCCTCTGCCCATTTTTAAATCTGTTTTTTTTTTTTTAACTACTGAATTGTCTGAGTTACTTAAATACTTTATATATATACTTATACACTTATTATCAGAGGCACAATTCACAAATATTTCTCCTATCTAGTAGATTGTCTCCTCATTCTAGTGATTGTAATATATTTTGAAATCATAGAGTATAATCCCTTTAGCTTTGTGTTCTTGCTCTAGATTGCTTTGGCTCTTTGGGTCTTCTGTGAGTCCACACAAGTTTTAACATTGTTCTATTTCTGTGAAAAAATTCTTATTGCATTCCATCTGTAGATCACTTTGGGTAGTGCAGACATTTAAACAATATTCTTCCAATCCAAGAGCATGGAATAGCTTTCCATTTAATTATTTCTTCTTCATTTTCCCAATGTAAATTTTCAATGTATAATTTTCAGTGTACAGATCTTTTACCTCCTTGATTAAACCTATTCTAAGTATTTCACTGTTTTTTTTCTTTTTTTTCCACTGTTTTTTTTTTTAAGATTTTTTTTTTTATTTATGTATTTGACAGACAGAGACCACAAGTAGACAGAGAGGCCGGCAGAGAGAGAGGAGGAAGCAGGCTCCCTGCCGAGCAGAGAGTCCAATGTGGGGCTTGATCCCAGAACTCCGAGATCATGACCAGAGCCAAAGGCAGAGGCCTTAACCCGCTGAGCCACCCAGGCACCCCTTCACTGTTTTTGATGCAAAGGTGAATGTGATTGTTTTCTTAATCTCTATTTTTGCTAAGTCATTGTTAGTGTATAGAAAGGCAATATACTTGAAATATACTTGACATATAGCATTGCATTAGGTTTAGGTTACAACATAATAATTTGATGTGTATTTATTGCAAAATGATTACCACCATAAGTTTAACATCCAACACCAAGAAAAAAAAAAGTTAAAATTTTTGTGTGTATGTTAAGGACTTTTAAGAACTACTCCCTTAGCAACTAAAAAAAAATACAGTACAAGTATTGTTAATTATAGTCACCATGTTGTACGTTACATCCCCAGGACTTATTTCTCTTATTAACTGGAAGCATGAGTCTTTCTACCACCTTCACCCATTTAATCTACTCCCTGCTTCTGGTAGCCACCAAACTCTTCACTGTATAAGTTTGTTTTGTTAGATTCTACATATAAGTGATATCATATGCTATTTGTCTTTTTCTGTCTGACTTATTTCTCTTAGCATTATGCCTGCGAGGTCCATCTACGTTGTCCCAGATGGCTAAGATTTCCTTCTTTTTTATGACTGAATAATATTCCATTGTACATATGTTCACAGCATATTTCCTTTCTCTATCTCTATGAATTCTGGTTGTTTCCATGTCTTTGCTATTGTCAATAATTCCAAAATGAACATGAAGATATAGATACTTTTTTCGGATAGTGATTTTGTTTTTGGATACATAGCCAAAGGTGAAATGGCTGAGTAATATGATAGTTCTATTTTTAATTTTTTGAGACGCCTCCATATTGTTTGCCACAGTGGTTGCACCAATTTACATTCCAACCAGCAGTGTATAAGAGTTCCTTTTTCTCCATATCCTTATAACACTTCTTGTCTTTTTGATTCTAGTCATTCTGACATGTATAAAGTGATATCTCATAGTGGTTTTGATTTGCATTTCCCTGATGTTGATGATGTTGAACATCTTTTCACCTGTCTATTGGCCATCTCTATGTCTTCTTTGGGAAAATGTATATTCAGGTTCTCTGTTCATTTTTAAATCAGATTGGGGAGGTTCCTTTTTAGCATTGGTGTATAAGTTCTTTGTATATTTTATTTTATTTTTTTTATATTTTATTTATTTGACAGAGAGAAATCACAACTAGGCAGAGAGGCAGGCAGAGAGAGATAGGAGGAAGCAGACTACCCGCGGAGCAGAGAGCCCGATATGGGGCTCGATCCCAGGACCCTAGGATCATGACCTGAGCCGAAGGCAGAGGCTTTAACCCACCGAGCCACCCAGGCGCCCCTCTTTATATATTTTAGATATTAACCTCTTATTGGCTATATCATTTGCCAACATCTTCTCCCATTCAGTAAGTTGCCTTTCATTTTGTGTTTGTTTCCTTTGCTGTGTAGAAGCTTTTTATTTTGGTATCATCCCAATAGTTTATTTTTTGCTTTTGTTTTCCTTGCCTGGGAGACATTTCTAGAATAATGTTGCTACAGCCAAATCTGAATGCTGTCTGTTTTTTTTAAAGAGTTTTATGATTTCAAGTCTCACATTTAGATCTTTAATCCATTTTTAATTTATCTTATGTATGATGTAAGAAGCTACATGTAAGCATGTAGCTGTCCAGTTTTCCCAGCACCATTTATTAAGGAGACTGTCTTTTCCCCCATTGTATATTTTTGCCTCTTATGTCATAGATTGACTATATAACATGGGTTTATTTGTGGTCTCAGTGTTCTGTTCCACTGATATGTCTATTTTTGTTCCAGAACCATACTGTTTAGATTACTACATCTTTGTAGTATATCTTGAAATTTGGAATTGTGATAACTCCAGCTTTGTTCTTCTTTCTCAAGATTGTTTTGGCTATTCAGGGTCATCTGTGGTTATATATAAAATTTAGTATTATTTGTTATTGGCTTGTGGAAAATGCTGTGGAATTTGATAGGGATTGTACTGAGTTTGGGGAATATAGATTCTTTTCAATCCATGAGCATGAACTTATTTTTCCATTTGTGTCATTTTCAATTTCTTTCATCAATGTTCTGTAGTTTTCAGAGTACAGGTCTTTCACTTCCTTGGTTATGTTTATTCCTAGGTATTTTATTCTTTTTGGTGCCGTTGTAAGTGGTGTTTTTGTTTTTGTTTTTTAATTTCTCCTTTTGCAACTTCGTTGTTAGTGTTTAGATACTCTACCAATTTCTGGATATTAATTTTGTATCTTATGACTTTATTAAATGTATTTAGTCTAATTTTTTTGTAGAATCTTTAGGATTTCTTGTGTATAGAAACATGTCACCTACAAATAGTGACAGTTCAACTTCTTTACCAATATGGATGCCTCATTTCTTTTTCTTATCTGACTCCTGTAGCCAGAATTCGCAGTACTATATCAAATAAAAGTAGCAAGAGTAGACATCCTTGTTTTATTCCTGACTTTACAGGGAAAGTATCCACTTTTCACCATTGAATGTGATGTTAGCTGTATGTTTGTCATGTATGTCTTTTATTATGTTGAGGTATGTTCCTTCTAACCCCATTTTCTTGGGAATTTTTATCATGAATGGATGATGAATCTTGTCACATGATTTTTCTGCATCTATTAAAATCATGTAAGTTTTGAATCATTTTGTTGATGTGGTATGTGAAGTTGATTGACTTGTGACTATTGGACAATTCTTGAATTTCAGGAATAAATAAATGAATTATATAGCCATATAATTTTTCATAGCATTTTCTTGTAATCCTTTTGTATATCTGTGATGTCAGTTGTACTTCTCTCTTGTTTCTGTTTGTATTTATTTGGATCATTTCTTTTTTTTTTTTCCTTAATGAGTCTGACTAAGAATTTCTCAATTTTATCTTTTCAAGAACCAGCTCTAGTTTTCACTGATTTTTTTTCTATTGTTTCTTTAGTTTCTGTGTCACTTATTTCTGCTCTGATCTTCATTATTTCCTTTCTTTTACTCACTTTGGGTTTTGTTCTCCTTTTTATAGTTCCTTTTGGTATAATGTTAAATTGTTGATGTGAGCTTCTTCTTATTTTTTTATTGTGTTATGTTAATCACGATACAGTGCATCATTATTTTTGATGTAATGTTTCAAGATTCATTGTTTATGTATAACACCCAGTGGTCCATGCAATCTGGATTAATAACCATCACTGGGCCAACCTATCCCTCCACCTCCACCCTCTCCCCTCTAAAACCCTCAGTTTGTTTCTCAGAGTCCAGTTTCTCATGGTTCATCTCCCACTTGGATCCCCCCCCCTTCATTTTTCTCTTCCTTCTTATAATGTCATCCATGCTATTCCTAATGTTCTACAAGAAAGTGAAACCATAGGATAATTGACTTTCTCTGGTTGGCTTATTTCACTTAGTGTTATCTCCTCCACTCCCATACATATTGATGCAAATGTTGGGTATTCATCCTTTCTGATGGCTGAGTAATATTCCATTGTTTCTATGGACCACATCTTCTTTATCCATTCATCTGTTGAGAGGCATCTTGGATATTTCCACAGTTTGGCTATTATGGACATTGCTGCTATGAACATTGTGGTACATATGGCCCTTCTTTTCACCACATCTGTATCTTTGGGGTAAATACCCAGTAGTGCAATTGCTGGATCATAGGGTAACTCTAATTTTAATTTTTTGAGGAATCTCCACACTCTTTTCAGTGTGGACATACTTTTTTCTCCTTTGGTGATCTCTATAATGTAAATACATTTCCTTGTGATGTTATCCAAGAGATCCTTGGCCTGTCTTTTTTTTTTCTGCTGTTCAGCTTGCACTTCATTACCCTGTCTTAGAAATTGCTGATCCATAATTCTGCATCCACTAGTCTAGAATTAATTTTCTCTGGTGTATTTTCATCTCATTTATTGTCTTCTTCCACTCTGATTGGTTCTCTTGTACATTTTCTCTTTTTTGAAGGTCTCACTTAGTTCTTCCACTCTTTTCTCTAGCCCAGTGAGCATCTTTATAATCATTATTTTAAACTCTCCATAGATACAATGGTATACTACTCAGCCATCAGAAAGGAAGAATACCCAATTTTTGCATCAACATGGATGGGACCTGAGGATATTATGCTAAGTGAAATAAGCCCAAGCAGAGAAAGTCAATTATCTTATGGTTTCACTTATTTGTGGAACATAAGGAATAGCATGGAGGACATTAAGAGAAGGGGAAAATGAAGGGGGGTAGAAATCGGAGGGGGGATGAAACATGAGAGACTATGGACTCTGATAAACAAACTGAGGGTTTTAGAGGGGAGAGGGGCGTGGGGATGTGTTAGCCCAATGATATTAAGTATTAAGGAGGGCATGGATTGCATGGAGCACTGGGTGTTATATACAAACAATGAATCATGGAACGCTACACCAAAAACTAATGATATACTGTATGGTGACATAACATAATAACATAACATAATAAAAAACACAACATAACATAACATAATGAAAAAATTTTCAAAAACTCTTCAGGCATATTGCTATGTCCATTTCACTTAGGTCTTTTTTCTGAGTTTTTTCCTTATTCTTTGGTTTGGAGCATATTCTTCTGTCTCCCCATTTTGCTTGACTTTCTTTGTTTCTAAGAGTTAGGTGGAACTGCTACTTCTGCACTTGAAGGAACGGTCTTAGGTATGGCCATCCCCTGGGTAGACTGTGTGTGCCTAATGAATTTCACTGGCTGAATGGAGGCGGGGCTGGTGTGTGCTGGGGGTCATGGGACACTCCATGCTAGGGCTTCCCTGGGTAGGATGTCCAAAGCTAAAGTGAATGCAGGCTAGGGCAGTCCTGAGCTCTCTACACAGTTGAAGCTGACATGGGTGCAGGCCCTGGGAGTCTGAGGGGTACACACATAGAGGATATGCTGGCAGGACAACTGAAGTGGATGCAAACCCTAATGACCCCAGGGATCTGCATAGAGAGGGCACCCTGGCAGGATATCTGAGGTTAGGTGGGTGTAGGCCAGCTGGATCTTGGAGCTCTATGCACAGAGGGTGCTCTGGCAGGCCCGCTAGAGCCAAACATGCTGTGCTGGGAGGTCCCAGGGCTCTCCATCCAAAGGGTATCCTGCAGGACAACTAAAGCTGAAGTAGGTGCAGACCAGGGGTGTCCTGGGACCCTAAATAAAGAGGATAGCCTAACAGGATAGCTAAGATGAGATGAGTACAGGCCAGAGAGGTCCCTGGCTCTGTGGACAGAGGCCATTCTGACAGGACAGCTGAAGTTGAAGTGGATGGGAGTTGGGGCATCCTAGGCTCTGTGAGTGGAGGTCACTTTGGCAGGATAGCTGAAGTTGAAGTGTCTAAGCTGGGGGGTCCTGGGGTTTTCTACACAAACAGTCCCATGGCAGGATAGCTGATGCTAAACTAGGTACAGGCTGGGTTGTTCCAGGGCACACCACAAAGGGAGTGCCCTGGCAGGGTGGCTAAAGCCAAGGCAGGAATCAGCCAGAGGTTCCAGAGCACTCTGTGCAAGAGGTGCTCTACCAAGCCATCTGAAGCTGAAGTAGTGCAGACCTGGCATGTTCCAGGATTCTTTGCACTTGTGCTACCTTGGCATATCAGCAGGAGTTGTAGTGAAGGCTGACCGGGGACCAGGGCTATCCCAGTGTGTACCATCCTAGGGACTGTCATTTTCAGACAACAATAGCTGGTGTAGGCTAGGATCCCAGGGCTCACTGAGGCAGGAGCCCACATAGTGCAAAGAGACCCTTCTCCCATTCATGCTATCAAGGCAGAGGGAAAGTGTAAACTGTGGTGCCCACCAGCCTAGAGAGAATTCCAACAGCTCTTCCACCATTTGGTGAAGTGCAAAGGCTGGATCTTTTATGTACTAGTTGCTCTTTTAAATCGTGGCTTTTGTATGTGTGTGATCCAGAGTAGACAAATCTGCTCCCCATCCCTCAATGTTATCCCTCCCCACTGTGGTCTACAGCAGCACTGGGGAGGGTGTCTTCATTACTGTGACTGTCTCTCTGTCCATTATATCTTTTGTTGTTCAGAAACTGTTCAGTCATCCCTTAGTTTTTCTTCAGGGAGAATTGCTCTATAAATAGGTGTAGATTTGGTGTGTCTGTGGAGGATGTGATCTCAGGATCTTCCTACGTTGCCATCTTGGGATTTTCTCTATTTCTTGTCTGTTTGATACTAATCATTCTAACAGGTATGAGATATCATACATTGTGACTTTGATTTTTATTTCCCTAATGATCAGTGATGATGAGCACCTTTTCATGTACCTGTTAGCCATTTGTATGTCTTCTTGGGAAAAATGTCTATTCAGTTTCTCTGACTACATGTTAATTCAATTGTTTGCCCTTTTTCTACTGAGTTGTATGACTTCATAGTGCATTTTGGATATTAACCCCTTATCATTTATATGATTTGCAAATACCTTCTCCCATTCCATTGCCTTTTCATCTCATTGCTGGTTTTCTTTGCTGTACAAAAGATTTTTAGTTTGATGTAGTCTGACTTGTTTATATTTGCTTTTGTTGCCTTTGTGGATAAATTAAAAAAAATCTTTGCCAAAAACAATGTCAAGGAGATTATCCATTTTTTTTTTCTGGAGTTTCATGGTTTCAAGTAACATTCAAGTATTTAATCAATTCTGAGCAATTTTTGTGTATGGTGTGTAAGACAGTGATTCCATTTCATTCTTTGCATGTGGCTGTCTACTTTTCCTGTCACCATTTATTGAAGAGACTCTGCTTTCCCTGTTGTATATGCTTGGTCCCTTTGTCGTAAATTAATTGACCATAAATAGGTTGGTTTATTTCTGGGTTCTTTATTCTGTTCTGTTGTTATTTGTATCTGTTTTTATGCTAATACATACTGTTTTAATAACTATAGCTTTGTGATATAGCTTGTAATCTGGCAGCATGATATCCAGCTTTGTTCTTTTTCATCAAGATCACTTTACCTAGTTGGGGTCTTTCATGGTTCCATACAAATTTTACAATTACTTGTTCTATTTCTGTGAAGAATGTTATTGGAATTTTGATGGGAATTTCACAGAACCTGTAGATCCTTTTGGGTAGTAAGGACATTCAACAATATTCTTTCAATATAAGAATAAAGAATATCTTTCCATTTATTTGTGTCTTTTTCAGTTTCTTTCATCAATGTCTTACAGGATCAGCATAGATAATCTTTTACCTCCTTGGTGAAATATATCCCTAGGTATTTTATTCCTCTTGATGCAAATGTCAGTGTGATTGCTTTCCTTACTTTTACTTCTGATAGTTCAATATTAGTGCATAGAAATACAACTGACACATGTATATTGATTTTGTATCTTGCTATTTTACTTATTTTTGGAAGAGTTTCAGAAGGATTGGTATTAGTTCTCAAATTCTTTGAAAGAATAAACCAAGAAAACCTGTCTAGTCCTTTTTTTTTTTTTTTAAAGATTTTATTTATTTGAGAGAGAGAAGGCATGTGCTGTGGGGAGGGGCAGAGAAGAAGGAGAAGTAGAATCTCTGCTGAGCAAATAGTCCAATGTGGGGCTCAATCCCAGGACCCTGAGATCATGACCTGAGTCAAAAGCAGCAGCCTAACTGACTGGGCCACTCAGGTGCTCCCTTGGGCTTTAAAAAAAAAAATAACAAAGTCAGATTTATTGCTCTGTGTTAAACCAGTTGATATAGGACCTGAGGAGTGTGAAGGGAACACAGCGAGTTTGTGAACATTTCCTTCCCCACTGGAGTTTTCAGCATCTTTTTTTTTTTAAAGATTTATTTATTTATTTATTTATTTGACAGAGAGAGATCACGAGTAGGCAGAGAGGCAGGCAGAGAGAGGAGGAAGCAGGCTCCCTGCGGAGCAGAGAGCCCAATGCAGGGCTCGATCCCAGGACCCTGAGATCATGACCTGAGCCGAAGGCAGCAGCTTAATCCACTGAGCCACCCAGGCGCCCGAGTTTTCAGCATCTTAAAAAGCTGACCAGCATACTGCAGATGGTCCCAGACTTTTTGGAAAAATTTTTGATTACTTATGGAATCTCTCTACTATTAATTGGTCTCTTCAGATTTTCTATTTCCTCATAATTGAGTCTTAGTAGGTGTTATATTTCTAGCATTTTCACATTAATTCTACATTGTCCAATTTGTTGGCATATAATTGTGCATAGCAGTCTCTTATCCTACATATTTCTATGGTATCAGTTGTAATGTTCCATCTTTCATTTCCAATTTTATTTGTGTCTTTTTTTTTTGTCTTTAGATATTATTTATTAGTGAAACATCTATAACAAGCAAATAGATAACAAATGACAATTACTACAGTTCCAAAGAAAAATTAAAAGTGTTTCCTACTCTCTTTACAATAATCTGCATAATCACATTGCTGTCACTGTATGTAGGATGAGCATTTCAGTTCAGTATTCTGTGCCTCTAACTGAGGAATTCTTGGTTTTAAAAGGGTAAAGGATCTATGTAGATCATGTAAGGAACAATGAGTACTATCATCTTGAGTGAGATGCAAATTAAAGAGTAAGAATGGGAAGGAGAATTAATAATGGCTAATACATAAACTTAACTGGCATAAGGCATACTCTGTGCCATTCCCTGTTCTGAGTACTGAGTACATTTTTTTTTTTTTTTAAGAGAGAGAGGGAGAGTGTGCATGAGTTGGGGGAGGGGAAGTAAGGGGTAGAGGGAAAGAGAGAGAGAGAAAGAATCTTACGCAGGTCCCAGGCCCAGCATGGAGCCAGAGGTGGGGTTCAGTCTCAGGACCCTGAGATCATGATCTGAGGTGAAATCCTGGGCCCAGTGCATAACCAACTGAGCCACCCAGGCACCCCAGTGAGTACTTTACTTCTATTAAGTTATTTAAGTATTCAGTACTTATACAACCTTCTGAGGAAATTTTTATTAATGTATAATAATTTTACAAACACAAATAAAGGCATAGAGAATTGTAAAACCATCTGAGATTATGCAACTCATAGGAGGCACAGTCAAGATTCAAAGCCAAGGTGTTTGATTCTGGAGATAGCTGGTAACTACTACACAACTTGCCTTTCCAATGACAAAACATTCTTAGCTCAATTACTCATAATAATATCAAAGTATGCATTTATATCATTAAAACTACTGAAGGTTGGCTCTTTTAAAAGAATTGCATCTGACTTTATAAATCTCTTATCTTTTTTTAATTAAAATTATTTTGTTGATGTTTTCCACTATTTTTTATTACAGATATTTGTGTCTTTTTTCTTGATGACTCTAGAAGGACTATTTTGTTTATCTTTCAAAAAACCATCTCTTAGTTTCATTGACCTTTTATATTGTGACTTTGATCTCTCATTTATTTCTGCTCTGATCTTTGTTATCTCCTTCCTCCTACTAACTTTGGGTTTAACTTTGTCACCTATTTCTAGTTCCTTGAGGTGGAGAATTAGATTATTTGAGATAAGCATTTATCTTGTTTTTTATAGTGTGGATTTGCCATTTAAACTTTCCTTTTAAAAGCATTTTTGCTGCATCCCACTTTTTGGTATGTTTTGTTTCTATTTTCATTTGTTTCAAGATATTTTAAAATTTCTCTCATGAGGGAAGGTGGCTCATTGGATTAAGCCGCTGCCTTCGGTTTGGGTCATGATCTCAGGGTCCTGGGATCGAGCCTCACATTGGGCTGTCTGCTCAGTGGGGAGCCTGCTTCCCCCTCTCTCTGCCTGATTGTGATCTCTCTCTCTGTCAAATAGATAAATAAAATCTTTTAAAAAATTTCTCTCATGATTTCTTCTTAGACCCATTGATAGTTTAGTACCATGTTGTTTTATCTCTACATATTTGTGGCTTTTCTTCTAATTTATGTTTCTTCTAATTTATTTATTCTTCTAATTTATTTCTAGTCATATCACTGTGGCCAGAAAAAATGATGTAATTTTAAATCTTTATTAAGACTTGTTTTGTGGCGTTAACATGGGATCTGTCTTGGAGAGTGTTCCATGTGTGCTTGAGAAGAATGGGTATTCTGATGCTATTGAATGGAATATTCTTTGAATGTTCATGAAGTCTATCCAGTCCAATGTGTCACTGAAGTCCAGTATTTCCTTACTGATTTTCTCCTGGATAACCTATATATTGATGAAGGTTGAGTATGAAGCCCCCTACTGTTATATATTGCTGTATATTTCTCTTTTTAGGTTTATTAATATTGGTTGATTTTATATATTTAGATGCTTCTATGCTGAATGCATTAATAGTTATAAACATTATATTCTTTTCTTGGATTAATACCTTTATAATTATATAATGACTTTCTCTGTCTCTAACTATAGTCTTTGTCTTAAGGCCTACTGTATCTAATGCAACTATGGCTACAAGAGCTTTCTTTTGGTTTCTATATGTATGGAATATCTTTTTCCATCCCTTCATTTTTAGCCTATGTGTGTTCTTAAAGCCAAAGCGAGTCTCTTATAGTCAGCATAGAAATGGGTCTTATTTTTTTATTCACTCATCTGCTCCATGTCTTTTGGTCTAAGAATTTAGTCTATTTCCATTTAGTGTAATTATAAATAGATTTGAACTTATTGCCATATGTTAATTGTTTTCTGGCTGTTTTGTAATTCTTCTGTTCCTTTCTTCTCTTCTTCTCTGTAAGTAGATTATTCCTCTGTAGTGGTATGCTTAGATTCCTTTTTCTTTATCTTTTGTGTATCTACTGTAGGGTTTTGCTTTATGGTTAGCATGAAGTTTATCTAAAACTCCTTAAAAGTTATAAAAGTCAGTTTTAAGCTGGTAACAACTTAAGTTTGAATGTATTCTAAGGCTCTCTATTTTTGCTTCCCCCTTCACATTTTTATTTTTGATATCACAATTTACACTTTTTATCTTGATTCTCCATTAACAAGTCAATGTAGTTTTAGTTATTTTTAGTACTTTTGCCTTGTAATCTTCATATTGGTTTTATAAGTAATTAACTCACCAATAAATCTCATTACACTATTCTGAATTTAACAGTATATTTATCTTTATTGGTGCCATTTATCCTTTCATATGTGTTTTCTGTTATGAATTCATGCCCTTATGTTTCACCTTAATTTCTTTTTAACATTTCTTATAAGGTCAGTCTAGTGTTGCTGAACTCTTTCACTTTTTGCTTGTCTGGCAAAATCTCTTGCAATTATGAAGGATAATGTAAACTCAACTAATTTTTATATGAAGATTTTATATCTTGCAACTTTACTGAATTTGTCTATAACTGTGTGTGTGTGTGTGTGTGTGTGTGTGTGTGTGTGTGTGTAATCTTTAGGGTTTTTAATATGTAGTACCATCCTATCCTTCAGTTCTAAAAGACAACTTTGCTGGGTATTCTTGGCAAGTAGATTTTCCTTTTAGCACTTTAAAAAAAATTATTTTTATTAACATATAATGTATTATTTGCCCCAGGGGTACAGGTCTGTGAATCATCAGACTTACACACTTCACAGCACTCACCATATCACATACCCTCTCCAATGTCCATAACCCAACCACCCTCTCCATACCACCCTCCCCCCAGCAACCCTCAGTTTGTTTTGTGAGATTAAGAGTCTCTTATGGTTTGTCTCCCTCCCAATCCCATCTTGTTTCATTTTTTCCTTCCCTACCCCCCCAACACCCACACCCTGTCCTTTAAATTCCTCATATCAGGGAGATCATATGATAATCATCTTTCTCTGATTGACATGTTTCTTTCAGCATAATACCCTCTAGTTCCATCCATGTCATTGCAAATGGCAAGATTTCATTTCTTTTGATGGTTACATAGTATTCCATTGTATATATATACCAAATCTTCTTTATCCATTCATCTGTTGATGGACATGTAGGTTCTTTCCATAGTTTGGCTATTGTGGACATTGCTGCTATAAACATTTGGGTGCACTTGTCCCTTCGGATCACTACATTTGTATCTTTAGGGTAAATACCCAGTAGTGTGATTGCTGGGTCATAGGGTAGCTCTATTTTCAACTTTTTGAGGAACCTCCATGCTGTTTTCCAGAGTGGCTGCACCAGTTTGCATTCCCACTAACAGTGTAGGAGGGTTCCCCTTTCTCTGCATCCTTGCTAACATCTGTCATTTCCTGACTTGTTAATTTTAGCTATTCTGACTGGTGTGAGGTGGTATCTCATTGTGGTTTTCATTTGTATTTCCCAGATGCTGAGTGATGTGGAACACTTTTTCATATGTCTTTTGGCCATCTGGATGTCTTCTTTGCAGAAATGTCTGTTCATGTCCTCTGTCCATTTCTTGATTGGATTATTTGTTCTTTGGGTGCTGAGTTTTTTGGGTTGTTTTGTTTTTTGATTTTTTTTTAAAATTTCTTTTCAGCGTAACAGTATTCATTGTTTTTGCACCACACCCAGTGTTCCATGCAATATGTGCCCTCCTTAATACCCACCACCTGGCTCCCCCAACCTCCCACCCCCCACCCCTTCAAAACCCTCGGGTTGTTTTTAGAGTCCATAGTCTCTCATGGTTCATTCACCTCCCCTTCCAATTTCCCTCAACTCCCTTCTCCTCTCCATCTCCCCATGTCCTCCATGTTAATTTGTTATGCTCCGCAAATAAGTGAAACCATATGATAATTGACTCTCTCTGCTTGGCTTATTGTCATAAGCAAATATCTTCTCCCATTCTGTCAGTTGTCTTTTGGTTTTGTTAACTGTTTCCTTTGTTGTGCAAAAGCTTTTGATCTTGATGAAGTCCCAATAGTTCATTTTTGCCCTTGCTTCCCTTGCCTTTGGCGATGTTTCTAGGAAGAAGTTGCTACGGCCAAGGTCAAAGAGGCTGCTGCCTGTGTTCTCCTCAAGGATTTTGGTGGATTCCTGTCTCACATTGAGGTCTTTACTCTATTTTGAGTTTATTTTTGTGTATGGTGTAAGGAAATGGTCCAGTTTCACTCTTCTGCATGTGGCTGTCCAATTTACAACCCCATTTGTTGAATAGACTGTCTTTTTTCCATTGGACATTCATTGTTGCTTTGTCAAAGATTAGTTGACCATAGATTTGAGGGTCTATTTCTAGGCTCTCTATTCTGTTCCATTGATCTATGTGTCTGTTTTTGTGCCAGTACCATACTGTCTTGATGATGACAGCTTTGTAATAGAGCTTGAAGTCTGGAATTGTGATGCTGCCAACTTTGGTTTTCTTTTTCAACATTCCTCTGGCTATTTGGGGCCTTTTCTGGTTCCATAAATTTTAGGATTATTTGTTTCATTTCTTTGAAAAAATTGATGATATTTGGATAGGGATTACATTAAATTGTTGATTGCTTTAGGTATCATAGACATTTTCACAATATTTGTTCTTCCAGCCCATGAGCATGGAATGTTTTTCCATTTCTTTGTGTCTTCCTCAATTTCTTTCATGAGTACTTTATAGTTTTCTGAGTATAGATTCTTTGCCTCTTTGGTTAGGTTTATTCCTAGGTATCTTATGGTTTGGGGTGCAATTGTAAATGGGATTGACTCCTTAATTTCTCTTTCTTCTGTTTTGCTGTTGGTGTATAGATAGGCAACTGATTTCTGTGCATTGATTTTTTAAAAGATTTTATTTATTTATTTGACATACAGAGATCACAAGTAGGCAGAGAGGAAGGCGGGGCGGGGGAGAGGCAGGCCCCCCACCCAGCAGAGAGCCCAATGCGGGGCTTGATCCCAGGACCCTGAGATCTCGACCAAAGCTGAAGGCAGAGGCTTTAACCACTGAGCTGCCCAGGCGCCCCTGTGCATTGATTTTATATCCTGACACTTTACTGAATTCCTGTATGAGTTCTAGAAATTTTGGGGTGGAGTCTTTTGGATTTTCCACATACAGTATCATATCATCTTCAAAGAGTGAGAGTTTGACTTCTTTGCCAATTCAGATGCCTTTTATTTCTTTTTGTTGTCTGTTTGCTGATGCTAGGACTTCTAGACTATATTGAATAGCAGTGGTAATAGTGAACAGCCCTGCTGTTTTCCTGACCTTAGGGGAAAAGCTCTGTTTTTCCCCATTGAGAATGATATTCGCTGTGGGTTTTTCATAGATGGCTTTGATGATATTAAGGTAAGAACCCTCTATCCCTACACTTTGAAGAGTTTTGATCAAGAAAGGATTCTGTACTTTGTCAAATGCTTTTTCAGCATCTATTGAGAGTATCATATAGTTCTTGTTCTTTCTTTTATTAATGTATCACATTGATTGATTTGCAGATGTTGAACCAACCTTGCAGCCCAGGAATAAATCCTACTTGGTTGTGGTGAATAATCCTTTTAATGTACTGTTGGATTTTGGTGAGTATTTTGGTGAGAATTTTTGTATCTGTGTTCACCAAGGATATTGGTCTGTAATTCTCCTTTTTAAAAAATATTTTATTTATTCATTTGACAGAGAGAGAGAGGTCACAAGTAGGCAGAGAGGCAAGCAGAGAGAGAGGGAGAAACAGGTTCCCTACTGAGCAGAGAGCACAATGCGGAGCTCGATCCCAGGACCCTGAGATCATGACCTAAGCCAAAGGCAGAGACTTAAACCACTAAGCCACACAGGCGCCCCTGTAATTCTCCTTTTTGGTGGGATCCTTGTCTGGTTTTGGGATCAAGGTAATGCTGGCCTCATAAAATGAGTTTGGAAGTTTTCCTTCCATTTTTATTTTTTGGAACAGTTTCTGGAAAATAGGTATTAATTCTTCTTTAAATGTTTGGTAGAATTCCCCTGGGACGCCGTCTGGCCCCAGGCTCTTGTTTGTTGAGAGATTTTTGATGACTGCTTCAATCTCCTTACTGGTTATAGGTCCGTCTGGGTTTTCTATTTCTTCCTGGTTCAGTTGGGGTAGTTTATATGTCTCTAGGAATGCATCCATTTCCTCCAGATTGTCAAATTAGTTGGCGTAACAAGCAGTGCTCCATGCCATTCATGTCCTCCTTAATACCCATCACCAGGCTAACACATACCCCCATCCCCCTCCCCTATAAAACCCTCAGTTTGTTTCTCAGAGTCCATAGTCTCTCATTTTTCATCTCCCCCTCTGACTTCTCCCCCTTCATTTTTCCCTTCCCTCTCCAAATGTCCTCCATGCTATTCCTTTTGTTCCACAAATAAGCGAAACCATATGATAATTGTCTTTCTCTGCTTGACTTATTTGACCCAGCATAATCTCCTCCAGTCCCATCCATGTTGATGCAGAAGCTGGGTATTCATCCTTTCTGATGGCTGAGTAATATTCCACTGTGTATATGGACCACATCATCTTTATCCATTCATCTGTTGAAGGGCACCTTGGCTCTTTCCACAGTTTGGTTATTGTGGATAGTGATGCTATGAACACTGGGGTGCATATGGCCCTTCTAAGGATTTTATAATTGATGCAGTTGTAAATGAAATTCTTTTCTTAATTTCTGATAGTTTATTAGTGTGTATAAATGCCACAGAATTTACTATAATCTTCACTTAAGATTATAGATTATATATTAGATTATATAGAATACAGATTATAGATTAGAATTTACTTAATCTTACTATAGAGATTTTCTATCTGGCCCTTTTATCTAATTCACTTATTAGTTGTGATAGTTTTTTTTTTTATACACATTTATAATGCATTTTTATCCCCAGGGGTACAGGTCTGTGAATCGCCAGGTTTACACACTTCACAGCACTCACCATATCACATACCCTCCCCAATGTCCATAACCCCACTCCCCCTCTCCGAACCCCCCCACCCCCAGAAACACTGTTTGTTTTGTGAGATTAAGAATCACTTATGGTTTTTCTCCCTCCCAATCCCATCTTGTTTCATTTATTCTTCTCCTATCCCCCTAACCCCCCATGTTGCATCTCCACATCCTCATATCAGGGAGATCATATGATAGTTGTCTTTCTCCGACTGACTTATTTCACTAAGCATGATACCCTCTAGTTCCATCCACATCATCGCAAATGGCAGGATTTCATTTCTTTTGATGGCTGCATAGTATTCCATTATATATATACCACATCTTCTTTATCCATTCATCTGTTGATGGACATGTAGGTTCTTTCCATAGTTCGGCTATTGTAGACATTGCTGCTATAAACATTTGGTTGCACGTGCAACTTCGGATCACTACGTTTGTATATTTAGGGTAAATACCCAGTAGTGCAATTGCTGGGTCATAGGGTAGCTCTATTTTCAACATTTTGAGGAACCTCCATGCTGTTTTCCAGAGTGGTTGCACCAGCTTGCATTCCCACCAACAGTGGAGGAGGGTTCCCCTTTCTCCACATCCTCGCCAGCATCTCTCATTTCCTGACTTGTTAATTTTAGCCATTCTGACTGGTGTGAGGTGATATCTCATTGTGGTTTTGATTTGTATTTCCCTGATGCCGAGTGACGTGGAGCACTTTTTCATGTGTCTGTTGGCCATTTGGATGTCTTCTTTGCAGAAATGTCTGTTCATGTCCTCTGCCCATTTCTTGATTGGATTGTTAGTTCTTTGGGTGTTGAGTTTGCTAAGTTCCTTATAGATTTTGGACACTAGCCCTTTATCTGATATGTCGTTTGCAAATATTTTCTCCCATTCTGTCAGTTGTCTTTTGGTTTTGTTAACTGTTTCCTTGCTGTGCAAAGGCTTTTGATCTTGATGAAATCCCAATAGTTCTCTTTTGCCCTTGCTTCCCTTGCCTTTGGCGATGTTCCTAGGACGATGTTGCTGTGGCTGAGGTCGAAGAGGTTGCTGCCTGTGTTCTCCTCAAGGATTTTGATGGATTCCTTTCTCACATTGAGGTCCTTCATCCATTTGGAGTCTATTTTCGTGTGTGGTATAAGGAAGTGGTCCAATTTCATTTTTCTGCATGTGGCTGTCCAATTTTCCCAGCACCATTTATTGAAGAGGCTGTCTTTTTTCCATTGGACATTCTTTCCTGCTTTGTCGAAGATTAGTTGACCATAGAGTTGAGGGTCGATTTCTGGGCTCTCTATTCTGTTCCACTGATCTATGTGTCTGTTTTTGTGCCAGTACCATGCTGTCTTGATGATGACAGCTTTGTAATAGAGTTTGATGTCCGGAATTGTGATGCCACCAACGTTGGCTTTCTTTTTCAATATTCCTTTGGCTATTCGAGGTCTTTTCTGGTTTCATATAAATTTTAGGATTATTTGTTCCATTTCTTTGAAAAAAAATGGATGGAATTTGATAGGGATTGCATTAAATGTGTAGATTGCTTTAGGTAGCATAGACATTTTCACAATATTTGTTCTTCCAATCCAGGAGCATGGAACATTTTTCCATTTCTTTGTGTCTTCCTCAATTTCTTTCATGAGTACTTTATAGTTTTCAGCATATAGATTCTTAGCCTCTTTGGTTAGGTTTATTCCTAGGTATCTTATAGTTTTGGGTGCAATTGTAAATGGGATTGACTCCTGAATTTCTCTTTCTTCTGTCTTGTTGTTGTTGTACAGAAATGCAACTGATTTCTGTGCATTGATTTTATATCCTGACACTTTACTGAATTCCTGTACAAGTTCTAGCAGTTTTGGGGTGGAGTCTTTTGGTTTTTCCACATATAGTATCATATCATCTACGAAGAGTGATAGTTTGACTTCTTCTTTGCCGATTAGGATGCCTTTAATTTCCTTTTGTTGTCTGATTGCTGAGGCTAGGACTTCTAGTACTATGTTGAATAACAGTGGTGATAATAGACATCCCTGCCATGTTCCTGACCTTAGCGCAAAAGCTTTCAGTTTTTCTCCATTGAGAATGATATTTGCGGTGGGTTTTTCATAGATGGCTTTGATGATATTGAGGTATGTGCCCTCTATCCCTACACTTTGAAGAGTTTTGATCAGGAAGGGATGCTGTACTTTGTCAAATGCTTTTTCAGTATCTATTGACAGTATCATATGGTTCTTGTTCTTTCTTTTATTAATGTGTTGTATCACATTGATTTGTGGATGTTGAACCAACCTTGCAGTCCTGGAATAAATCCCACTTGGTTGTGGTGAATAATCTTTTAATGTACTGTTGAATCCTATTGGCTAGTATTTTGGTGAGAATTTTTGCCTCTGTGTTCATCAAGGATATTGGCCTGTAGTTCTCTTTTTTGGTGGGATCTTGTCTGGTTTTGGGATCAAGGTGATGCTGGCCTCATAAAATGAGTTTGGAAGTATTCCTTCCATTTCTATTTTTTGGAACAGTTTCAGGAGAATAGGAATGAGTTCTTCTTTAAATGTTTGGTAGAATTCCCCTGGGAAGCCGTCTGGCCCTGGGCTTTTGTTTGTTTGGAGATTTTTGATGACTGTTTCAGTCTCCTTACTGGTTATGGGCCTGTTCAGGTTTTCTATTTCTTCCTGGTTCAGTTGTGGTAGTTTATATGTCTCTAGGAATGCATCCATTTCTTCCAGATTGTCAAATTTGTTGGCGTAGTGTTGCTCATAGTATGTTCATATAATTGTCTGTATTTCCTTGGTGTTAGTTATGATCTCTCCTCTTTCTTATTTATTTATTTATTTATTTAGGTCCTTTCTCTTTTCTTTTTGATCAGTCTGGCCAGGGGTTTATCAATCTTATTAATTCTTTCAAAGAACCAGCTCCTAATTTTGTTGATTTGTTCTATTGTTTTTTTGGTTTCTATTTCACTGAATTTTGCTCTGGTCTTTATGATTTCTCTTCTCATGCTGGGTTTAGGATTTCTTTCTTGTTCTTTTTCCAGCTCCTTTAGGTGTAGGGTTAGGTTGTGTACTTGAGACCTTTCTTGTTTCTTGAGAAAGGCTTGTACTGCTATATATTTTCCTCTCAGGACTGCCTTTGCTGTGTCCACAGATTTTGAACTGTTGTGTTTTCATTATCATTTGTTTCCATGAAGTTTTTCAATTCTTCTTTAATTTCCAGGTTGACACATTCATTCTTTAGAAGGATGCTGTTTAGTCTCTATGTATTTGGGTTCTTTCCAAATTTCCTCTTGTGATTGAGTTCTAGCTTCAGAGCATTGTGGTCTGAAAATATGCAGGGAATGATCCCAATCTTTTTGATACCAGTTGAGACCTGATTTAGGACCCAGGATGTGATCTAGTCTAGAGAATGTTCCATGTGCACTAGAGAAGAATATGTATTCTGTTGCTTTGGGATGAAATGTTCTGAATATATCTGTGATGTCCATCTGGTCCAGTTTGTCATTTAAGGCCTTCATTTCCTTGTTGATCTTTTGCTTGGATGATCTGTCCATTTCAGTGAGGGGAGTGTTAAAGTCCCCTGCTATTACTGTATTATTATTGATGTGTTTCTTTGATTTTATTATTAATTGGTTTATATAGTTGGCTGCTCCCACGTTAGGGGCATAGACATTTAAAATGGTTAGATTTTCTTGTTGGACAGACCTTTGCGTATGATATAGTGTCCTTCCTCAACTCCTATTATAGTCTTTGGCTTAAAATCTAATTGATCTGATATAAGGATTGCCACCCCAGCTTTCTTCTGATGCCCATTAGCATGGTAAATTGTTTTCCACCCCTCACTTTAAATCTGGAGGTGTCTTCGCGTCTAAAATGAGTTTCTTGTAGGCAACATACTGATGGGTTTTGTTTTTTTATCCATTCTGATACCCTGTGTTTTTGATTGAGGCATTTAGCCCATTAACATTCAGGGTAACTATTGAGAGATATGAATTTAGTGACATTATATTGCCTGTAAGGTGACTATTACTGTATATTGTCTCTGTTCCTTTCTGATCTACTACTTTTAGGCCCTCTCTTTGCTTAGTGGGCCCCTTTCAATATTTCCTGTAGAGCTGGTTTGGTGTTTGCAAATTCTTTCAGTTTTTGTTTGTCCTGGAAGCTTTTGATCTCTCCTTCTATTTTCAATGATAGCCTAGCTGGATAGAGTATTCTTAGCTGCATGTTTTTCTCGTTTAGTGCTCTGAATATATCATGCCAGCTCTTCCTGGCCTGCCAGGTCTCTGTGGATAAGTCTGCTGCCAATCTAATATTTTTACCATTGTATGTTACAGACTTCTTTTCCCGGGCTGCTTTCAGGATTTTCTCTTTGTCACTAAGACTTGTAAATTTTACTCTTAGGTGACAGGGTGTGGACCTATTCTTGTTGATTTTGAGGGGGGTTCTCTGCCCCTCCTGGATTTTGATGCTTGTTTTCAATAATTCTCTCCAATATACCTTCTGCTCCCCTCTCTTTCTTCTTCTTCTGGAATCCCAATTATTCTAATGTTGTTTCGTCTGATGGTGTCATTTATCTCTCGAATTCTCTGGTGGTCCAGTAGGTGTTTGTCCCTATTTTGCTCAGCTTCTTTATTCTCTGTCATTTGGTCTTCTATATCACTAATTCTTTCTTCTGCCTCATTTATCCTAACAGTGAGAGCCTCCATTTTTTATTGCACCTCATTAATAGCTTTTTTGATTTCAACATGGTTAGATTTTAGTTCTTTTATTTCTCCAGAAAGGGCTTTTATATCTCCAGAGAGGGTTTCTCTAATATCTTCATGCCTTTTTTGAGCCCGTCTAGAACCTTGAGAATCATCATTCTGAACTCTAGATCTGACATATTACCAATGTCTGTGTTGATTAGGTCCCTAGCCTTCAGTACTGCCTCTTGTTCTTTTTTTTTTTTTTTGTGGTTAATTTTTCTGCCTTGTCATTTTGTCCAGGTAAGAGTATATGAAAGAGCAAGTAAAATACTAAAAGCATGGAAAAGACCCCATAAAAGTGTGATTTAACCAAATCAGAAGATACCCCACATCGTAGGGGTGAGAAAGAGGATAAAAAGAGGTTCAGGATAAAAAGAAAAAATTTAAAAAAGAATACAAATAAAGAAAAAATATAAAAAAGAATATATATATATATATGTTAGATAAACTAGTTAAAAACGTTAAAAAAGGGTAAAAGTTAAAAAAATTTAGGAGAAAAAAAAAATTGAAAAAAATTAAATTAACCGCAAGACTAAAGAATCATGGGGAGAAAGCCATGAGTTCCGTGCTTTGCTTTCTCCTCCTCTGGAATTCCGCTGCTGTCCTTGGTATTGTACCTGCTTTCCTTGGTAGGTGAACTTCGTCCTGGCTGGATTTTTTTGTTGCTCTTCTGGGGGAGGGGCCTGTTGTAGTGACTCTCAGTGTCTTTGCCCGAGGCGGAATTGCCCTGCCCTTACCTGGGTCTGGACTAAGTAATCTGCTCGGGTTTGCTTTCGGGAGCCTTTGTTCCCTGAATGCTTTCCATAGAGTTCTGGAGGACGGGAATGAAAATGGCAGCCATTTTCTCTGTCTCTCTGGCCTGGAGGAGCTGAGAGCCCGGGCCCCCACTCCTCAGTGCGCCCCAGAGAACAGCGCCCAATCACTCCCGCATACCTGGCCTCCGGCTACGCTCCGAGCTCACCCAGCCCACGATCGGTTAAGGTAACCCTGAGCTGAGAGCTCAGTCCTCGGCTCTGTCTCTATAGTCGGCTTCCCTGTTCTAATACCTGCAATTCTGCAACACTCTGACCCCCCCCCCCATCCTTCTGTGACCCTGCGGGTCGTGGGGCCACGCTGACCCCGCATGGGCTTCACCCCGGTTTAGCCTCTGGAGCAATGTCCCTCAGTGGAACAGGCTTTTAAGAGTCCTGATTTTGTGGTCCATTACTCCGCCCCTTGCCGGGAGCCTGCCCCTCCCCCCGCAGTCTATCTTCCTGTCGTTTTGGATTCACTTCTTTGCCAGTCCTACCTTTCAGAAAGTGGTTGATTTTCTGTTTCTAGAATTGCTAATCTTCTTCTCTTCGATCTCCCGTTGGATTGGTAGGTGTTTGCAATGTTTAGATAAGCTATCTAGCTGATCTCCTGCTACCTGATGTAGTCTCAGCCTGCTACTTCTCCGCCATCTTGACTCCTCCTCTGTGATAGTTTTTTGATGCAGCATTTAAGGTTTTCTATATATAGTGTCATGTCATTCTGCAAATAGTGAGTTTTACTTTTTCCTTTCCAATTTGGATGCCTTTCTTAAAAAATTGAATTATATTGACATACAGCATTGAATTATTTTCATATGTAATAGTGGTTGATATTTTTATATACTATGAAATCCTCACAATGTCTAATTACCATCTGTCACCATAAGTGTATTACCATATTATTGACTATATTTCCTACACTGTATATTACATCCCCATGACTTATTTTATAACTGGACATTTGGATGTATTAATCCTGTTTACGTCTTTCACTCAACTTTATCCTCTTCCCCCTTAAATAGCCAACAGTACATTTCCTGTATCTTGGGTCCATTTTTGGCTTTTTCTTCATTTGTTTTTTTAAATGCTACATATAAGTGATCATATGCTATTTGTCTTTTCTGTCTGCCTTATTTCTTAGCATAATACTCATCTTTAATTTCTTTCACCAATGTCTTACAATGTCATTGTTCAGATCTTTTATCTCTGGTTAAATATATTTCTAGGTATTCTTTTTAATGCAAAAATAAGAGGCATTGTTTTTTTTTCATAGTTCTGTATTAGTATATAAAAATAACAAATTTTTGCTTATCAATTCTGTATCGTGCTATTTGTTTATTCTAACATCTTTTGGTGGCATCTTTAGTGTTTTCTATATATAACAGCATCTGATCTGCAAGTATTGACAATTTTGCATCTTCCGATCTGATTTGGATGACTTTCATTTCATTTTCTTGTCTAATGGCCAGAGCTAGGACTTCCAGTACTATGCTGAATGAAAGTGGTAAGAGTGAACATCCCTGTCTTAATATTGATCTTAGAGGGAAAGCTCTCCATTTTTAACCATTGAGTATGATATTAGCTTTGGGTTTTTCATATATGGCCTTCATTGTGTTGAGGTACATTCCCTCCAGATGCACTTTGTTGTAGTTTTTATCATAAATGGATGTTTATTTTGCCACTTTTCCAGGATCTATTGAGATGATCAAATAGTTTTTATCCCTCCTCTTGTTAATAGGAAAATTATATGGAATCCCACCAAATAACCTCTCATTTCTGACAAGCATTGGGTCTTTGTGGGGAATAGTAGAAACAACACTTCTATCTTGAGTGCTTGCAGAGTGTCAAGAACCAAACTAAGCATTTAAAGGAATGATTTTATTCAATCTTCTGAACAGCCTTTGAGGTAGAAGTGTTTATTAACCTCATTTTACATGATCAAGTATGAAGACGGAAATCAAGATGGAGTTGAATCCTTGACTGGCCACTTTATACTACTTGTGTTTCACTGGGCAGTTAATCTCTTGAAACTCCAGATTCCTCTTTAAGCATAACTATTTCATAAAGTTATTAGAAATAGTAAATGAGAATATGGTAAAGGAGCCTAATACACACTAGGTGCTTGATTTAAGACTATTTTAGAATATGGACTATTGCTGAATCAACAATTTAGGTTATCTCTCCCCTAAGAGAGATGGGCCTTGCATCAGAGATGTGAGAATCCCTGTTAACTTCTGTTACCAGGCAGGTACCAGGAAAAGTGTGACATCAAAAGAAAAAAAAATCAGTAGGAACAGTGGACAGTGGAGGCCCAAGGAACTATTCCACGCTAGCTGTGGCTCACATGGTGACCTATGATTCTAGATTCTGACAAAGATTCTAGATTCTGTCTGCCTCTCATTTTGTGACTTTGGAAAAGTCACTTGACCTCCTCAAACCCCAAAGTAGAACTCAATAGTGGTCTGCATCTCAGAGATATGCTCAACCAACCTGTTGTAGAATTGTCAGTTTTGAAGTACTTCTTGGATTCTTCTTGCATTAAAAAACTCCTATGAATACAATAAACAGGTTGCAAGGGCTCCAGTAAGATGACAATGCAGCAGATAGCAGGGACCTGGGGAGTTTCCGTTGGCAAGAGATTCAAATATATTTTTGCAGACATTGATTAATGAAGCTTCTTGTCCCCTCTGCGGAAGAGATACCATTGTTTTTCTTCAGGTGGGTTGAAAGGTGGAAACCCTGGGACAGAGAGGTTCAAGCCATATCCCCCCACAGGAACATCGAGAGATTTGAGCTCAGTCTTCTATGTGTCCCAGGTGTTACTCACAGATGCTTCCCCAGAAGGATCTAAAAAATACTTTTTCAGGCCAAAGCTGGAATCTCCCTGACCCCAAAGAAACACACATCACCTTACCATTGTGGCTGAAATACTGCTCGTATTTATTAAAAAGGCAGAACCTAATGCATCTGTAGGGATCCAGATTCCACAGTTCTCAAAACACCAGCTGTAAATCACCCTTAGGCTTGTCATTCCCTTGGGTGGAAGCCAAAATGCTTTAATGAAATGGCCCCAGAAAGACTAAACTATTGTATTGTACTATGAAGGATACAGCTAATAAAGGAGCAGCAGAAGCTTGGAAATGAAGCAAAAACTGCCATTCTATCCAGTCCAGAGTGCAGACATCTCCCTTTGAGCAGTAGCCTCAAGTGACACAGGTCCATCCTCCCAACCAGCTGCCAGAGCCAAAGAATGTGGTTTTCCTAAAGGCAGTGGAAGGGAAACCTGACCATATAATTGCCATTTCCGGTGGACAGGACAACATAATCAGGTGCTGCAGTGTCTGGAGTGGTCGGGGGGGCGGGGATTTCCTGATGAGGAACCTGAAAGTTCTATCTGGAACAGCAAGAGGGACTTGGAGATCTGCAGGTCCATCAGCAGGTAGTCACAAGATGACCACTTGGTTGCCTTCTTAGGAACCCAACTTCCACTGGACTAAATGTACCTAAATTAAGGGCTCAGCTGTTCTATATGTAGATATTCTTCTTACTGGTAGTACTGTCTTTACAGGTTTCTTTCCAAACAGGGTGAAGTGCTCTGAGGTCACGTACAAAACCTGATATGCTGACAGGTGGGCAGTCCTGGTGGGTGGAAGGTGTTTGCATACAAAAGCAGACACTGGAATGACTGGAACCCTGTCTGGTATTTCTACCATAGACATATTTGCCACAAACATTTTCACTGCATAACTCATTGGGCAGAAGGCAATTTGGCCATAAAAGATAAACTAACAAAAAATACAAGGGGAACCTTACTAATTTCCTCATTATGTCCTTTCTAAGAGAAGTATCTGTTTTCCAAAATCCTAGGATGCATGTTTGTAACTGAGCTTTGTATTACATTATGAAAGCTGTCTACATGACTGTTCTTTCTTAGCATAATGATACATGTCTGGCGATAGACATTCAGAAGTTCTATGGGACAGACAAAGCTGTAAAGCATTTGAGTTTTTAGAACTGATAAGCTATTATTTTGTATTACAGTATGGTATGCAATCTGGCCTTATAGACTTATTTCATACTCCCAGTTACTGTATTTTCTATCAAGTTGATATATGGAGTTACCATCCACTACTTTAAAACCACTCTGTATACTGGTCATAGGCTACTAGGAGGGCTAAGCTTCATGTAATATAAAAATGGGAACTTAGTTTGCTTTCATGTCGATATTGACAGTTATTTTCTGAGAACAAAATTACCTTACGTCAGTTTAGGTGGTGAAAATGCTTGCATCAGGCCTCTGTAGAGCCGCCTGGAATAAGCTCTTTGGGTGCCTGGATGGGAATGAGGCAAGGTCACTTGATTTCAATAGGTAAGGAGGTATCTTGGAAGAAGTTAACAGTGTACTGGGTCAACTCACCTCAAATTCAGAGCAGCTGGAAGGAGTTAATGAGCCAACAGTAAGTTTGCATTTAGCAGGGGCTGAGATACTGTGCAGGCTCTTGCCAACTCAGCAACATGGTTTGATAAAACATGACCAGTCCACAAAGGCAATTCCCCTTTAAAGTGACCCATAGGTATCCTCTTTAACTCTGGGTAAATTGGTCTTGGAAATCAGGCATAATTCATCTTGTTCAATTACCCCCCTCTCCCCACTGCCCTGTTATGAGCTGTGCTTCAGCTGGCTGGAGTAGGGACACCATGCACATGGTTATTTACAGACATCCTTGGATGCTTTGCAAGGTTGCCATCCACCTTCCAAAAGTTCCAAGACTTGCTGCAGATCTCTTCTCAAAACTAATGATGGTCCTGTAGCTCAGATTCTTGTACATCTAGAGATTCTAAAATATTCTTTCTCCAGTAGTACACTTGTGCTCCTGAAAGCTGAAGACAGGCCATAGGCAAACACATGACATTCCAGGATCATGCTGCCTCTGGACTTGTAAGCACTGGTCTGGAGGGAGGCAGGGAGGGGAAGGAGAACAGCAACTAAGAAAATAGCAAGACTTGCCCCTTCAAGTAACTAGACACTACCAAATGCATATTTAAAACATCTACAAGACTTTTTGACCTATGTGCACATTAAAACCTACCATTACTTTACAATCCCTGGCAAGAGGCAACATGTTCCAGGAGAGCCAGGCAAGACCACTACTCATGCCCTATTACCCCCGCAGGTACGTGGCACCTGGTGGCTCCTGCCCCAGGGCATTAATGTGTGGGAGGGCACCTGCTGCAGCTGCTAACTTCTCACTGAGCTTCTGGTTCACCAGCTCCAGGTGGCGACCATTCTTCCGTGCTTGCCTCAATGACCTCTTGACCTTCTTCACCCGATCCCGAAGCTGCTTGTTCCGCTTCTCCAGAGTGGCCACCTTCTGCTGAAGCTTCTTGACATGATCCTCCTCCTCAAACAGAGCCTTCTGCACTGATGAACACATGAGCTGTGGGGGAAAATGCCATGGGAGAGGCAGGTGAGTTTCATAAAGCCTCCCTAGAGCAATTTCCCTGGGTGCTATCAAGCACCCAACAACACAGACTCTGACAGCCAATGGCTCAAGGAAGAGGACAACCCTCAAGCGCCCTTCTTGTTTCACCCTGTGAACCCTGCCCTCTCAGCAAACACAAAGGATCCTCTTCCATAGTTTAATTTTTAAAAGCTATTGCATGGTTTGTCTTTTTACATGTTTACCAACTTGTGTACTACTGATTCCCTGAGGGGGTTGGTGAGTCTTCACTTTTTTCTCTGACTCAGCAATTTTGCCTATTAAATTCTAGCCTGGGTTTAAAACATTTTCCAGGGGAGCTGGAGTGTGAGGATCAGCCACAGAGGAACTTCAAGGTATTTCTACGTATAGGGCTTTGCTGTACTATGCATCAAATACTCCCACTCTGCGTACTGTTTTGGTCATGGCAGGATGGGCTTGAAGGAAGGGGCACTTTCTTAACAAAGCCACCCTGGTTCTTTTGGTGGTTGTGGTTTTATGGTTTTTGATTTGTTTTGTTTTGTTTTTACAGAAAACAAAGATATTCTAAATTTTGTTATGCCCATAAACCAATAAGCAAAAGACCAGACCCCAAAAGAAAAATATACAACGTGGGGTATCTGCTAGCTCAGTTGGTAGAGCATGTGACTCTCTTGGGGTTGTGGGTTCGAGCACCACATGGGTGTAGAGATTAATTTAAAAATATCTTTATTTAAAAAATTCACAAAGAATTGAGATAGTTCACTGGAAAGGAAGCATAAAGATACATGCAAATGAGGGGTATAATGAATTGCTATTTTTCAGAATGACAAAATAAAAAAGTTAATAATTGGAGAGATAGGCACTCTTATACTGTGGATAGAGTATAAACCTCTATAAAAAGTGATTTGGCTTTATCTACCAAAATGAAAACTGCACACACCCCATGACCTAGTCATTTTGGAACTTCATCCCATTGTAATATTCCCACTTGTACAAACATACCTACAACAAATAATACTGTCCTAAGGTTGAAGAGTGACATTAGCATCACAGCAGCCTAAGATATCCCTCGTCTTTGTCCCCCAACCCAACAATAAATGAGCACCTATTACTAAACATTAGTGTCTTTGAGAGACCTATGGGATCCAGTATCATATTCCAAGGGATTCAGGAGGAGTCTGGACCACTCATATATCAGAGAGACCTCATTACTACCTAGGAACCAGTTCCAGGGTGTCTCAGTCAGAAGACCTCAACAGATTTCTCCAAACAAGACATAAATACAGCCAATAGGTATATGCAACAATGCTAGACATCACTACTCATTGGAGAAATGAAAATTCATACCATAATTATCACTTCCTACTTATTAGAAGGGCTGTTATCAAAAAGAAGATAGGGGGACACCTGGGTGGCTCAGTTGGTTAAGCAGCTGCCTTCGGCTCAGGTCATGATCCCAGCATCCTGGGATCAAGTCCCACATCGGGCTCCTTGCTCGGTGGGGAGCCTGCTTCTCCCTCTGCCTGCCACTCTGCTTGTGCTCACTCTCGCTCCTCTCTCTCTCTCTCTCTGACAAATAAAATCTTTAAAAAAAAAGAAGGGTTCCAGTTCAAGATAGTGACAATAAGCAATTCAGTAATGTGGCAGGATACAAAATCAATGCACAGAAATCAGTTGCTTTCTTATATACTAACAATTTAACTATAGAAAGAGAAATTAGAGAATCAATTCCATTTGCAAACTATAAAAGTTTCTACCTGAAGTTCTGCTTTCCAATCAGCATGAATCCAGATGCTGACTGAGATCCTCCCCTTTGAGACAGTGAAAGGTCTTGGCACAACCTCCACTTCTGGAAGCCACTAAAAATAAAGTAGGCTGCTTGGACAGCCACAGAGGTTGAGAGACAGCCAAGAGCTAATAAGCCAGAGGAGAATGGGAGATGTGGCTCTTTTATCTAATGCATAGAAACCAATACAGAGAATAGATAAAAATGAAGAAACAGAGGAATATGTTTCAAACAAAAGAAAAAGATAAAACCCCAGAAAAAGATCTTAATGAAATGGAGATAAGCGATGTACCTAGCAAGGAGTTCAAAATAACAGTGATAAAGATATCCACTCAATTCAGGAGAATAACACATGAACCAAGTGAAAAATTCACTTGGTAATTCTGTGTCACATTTTGGTGACTCTTGAAATATTTCAAACTTTTCCATTATTATGTCATGGTGACCTCGGATCTTTGATGTTACTTTGTTCCATACCCACATAAGAAGGCAAATTTAAATGTATGTGTTTTGACTGCTCCAGCAGATGGGGGGCCATTACTCCCATCTCTTTCCCTCACTCTGGGCCCTGTTCCCTGAGACAAAATAGTGAAATTAGGCCAGTTTATAAGCCTACAGTGGCTTCTAAGTGGATAGTGAAAGGAAGAGTCATATACCTCACACTTTAAATCAAAAACTAGAAATAATTAAGCTCAGTGAGGAAGGCATGGCAAAATATGAAACAGGGTTAAATCTAAACGCCTTATACCCAATAGTTAGCCAAGCTGTGAATGCAAAGGGAAAGTTCTTGAAGAAAATTAAAGGTGCTACTCCAGTCAACACAAATGAGAAGAAAGAAAAACAGCTTTTTGGCTGATGTGGAGAAAGTTTTAGTCGTCTGGAGAAAAAAAATCAAACCAGCTACAGGATTAAGCCAAAGCCTCACCCAGAACAAGGTCCTAGCTCTCTTAAATCCCATGAAGTTAGGTAAAGAATCTACAGAAGAAAAGTGTGAACTTAGCAGAGGTTGGTTCATGAGGTTTAAGAAGGAGACTATCTCCATAACATCAAAGTGCAAGGTGAAGCACAAAGTGAAGATGTAGAAGCTGCAGCAAGTTCTCCAGATCTACCTGAGATAATTAATAAAGGTGGCTATACTAAATAAGAGATTTTTAATGGGGATGAAATAGCCTTCTATTGGAAAAAGATACCATCTAGGGCTTTCATTGCTAGTGAGGAGAAGTTAATGCTTGGTTCAAAACTTCAAAGGACTGGCTGACTCTTTTGTTAAAGGCCAATGCAGCTGGTGACTTTCTGTTGGAGCCAATGCTCATTTACCATTCTGAAAATCTTATGGCCCTTAGATATTATGTTAAATCTACTCTGTGTTCTATAAATAAAACAAAAAAGCAAGCTGAATACACATGCATTTACAACATGGTTTACTGAAGATTTTTAAGCCCACTGTGAGACTTGCTCAGAAAAAAAAAAAATTCTTTCAAGATATTACTGGTCATTGACAATGTAGCTGGTTACCCAAGAGCTCTGATGGAGATGTACAATGAGATTAATGTTTTCATGCCTGCTAAAACAATAGCCTTCTGTAGCCCATGGATCAAGGAGTCACTTCATATTTCAAGTCTACTTATCTAAAAACTATACTTTATAAGGCTATGTTACCACAGAGCGTGATTCTTCTGATATCTGGGCAAAATAAAAACTATTCTAGATGCCATTAAGAACATTCATCATTCATGGAAAAATTTCATATATCAACATTAACAGGAGTTTGGAAAAAGTTTATTCCAAACCTCATGGATAACTTTAAAGGGTTCAAAACTTCAGTGAAGGAAGTCCCTGCAGATGAGGTGGAAGTAGAAAAGAAATAGAATTAGAAACAATGAATTTTGGAACACTGCTTCAAAAACTATTTTTATGGTGACTAACATAACACAATAAAAAAAGTAAAAAAAAAAGTGTAGCCTAAAGATTGGACAGAATTGTTGCAAAGTCATGATAAAACTTGAACAGATGAGGAGTTACTTCTTACGGACAAAGGAAGTGGTTTCTTGAGATAAAATCTACTCCTGATGAGGATATTATCAAGATTGTTGAAATGAAAATAAATGACATAGAATATTACATAAACTTAGTTGATAAGCAGCAGGGTTTGAGAGGACTGACTCCAATTTTGACAAGGAAGTTCTATTATAGGTGAAATACTATCAAACAGCATTACATGCTACAGAGGTATGAAAGGAAGGGTCACTCACTCTGGCAAACTTCATTGTCATCTTAAAGAAATTGCCCCAGTCACTTCAACCTTTCACAACTACCACTCTAATCAGTTAGTAGCCATTAGTGATTACTATTCCCTGCAAGTTCAGGTGACGTTTAGCAATTTTTTTTGTTTGTTTGGGCTTTTATGTCTTTTATTCTTTTTTTTTAAATTTTTTATTTTTTTATAAACATATAATGTATTTTTATCCCCAGGGGTACAGGTCTGTGAATCACCATCAGAGCTCTTGGGTAACCAGCTACATTGTCAATGAGCAGCACTCACCATAGCACATACCCTCCCCAATGTCCATAACCCCCCTCCCCCTCTCCCAACCACACCTCCCCCCAACCACCCCCAGTTTGTTTTGTGAGATTAAGAGTCACTTATGGTTTGTCTCCCTCCCAATCCTATCTTGGGGGATAGGAGAAGAATAATGAGACGTTTAGCAATTTTTAGCAAAGTATTTTTAAATTAAGGTATATAGACAGATATAGATATAATACTCTTGTGCACTTAACAGACCACAATATAATGTAAACATAACTTTTATATATATACTGGGAAACAAAAAAAAATTACTTCCTTTATTGCAACATTCATTTTATCGTGGTAGTTTGCAAAAGAACCCACAATACCTCAGAGGTATACCTATAAAAGGTGGAAAGAAAAAAACTGCCAACCAAGAATACCCTACCCAGCAAAACTGTCCTTCAGAATTGAAAGAGAATGTTTTCCAGACAAGCAAAAGCACAATGAATTCATCACCACTAGACCCACCTTTCAAGAAATATTAAAGGTCGTTCTTTAAGCTGAAAAAAAAGCAGGTAAAAATATACAAAAGTATAAATCTCACTGGTATAGATAAATATAAACTAAAATTCAAAATCAAGTAAGTTCAGGAGTGGGTTAATCACTTATAAAGCCAGTATAAAGGTTAAAAACAAAAGTAGTAGAAATTACTATACATGTATTTGTTAATGGATTAAAATGATGTTGTAAATTGTGACATCAGAAACAAAATAGAAGAGAGTTAAAGTATAGAGATTTAGAATGCTTTCAAAAATTAGTTCTTATGATCTTTAAAACAGTTTTAAGTTGTTTTATATAGACTTCATGGTAACTACAAAACAAAAACCTATAGTAAATATACAAGATAAACATCTCTAAGCATACCACTGCAGAATATCATCAAATAACAAAGAGCAATAGGAAAGCAACTGTTGCTTTCTTATACACTAACAATGAAAATATAGAAAGGGAAATTAGAGAATTGATTCCATTTACTATAGCACCAAGAACCATAAGATACCTGGGAATAAACCTAACCAAAGAGGTAAAGGATCTTTACTCGAGGAACTACAGAACACTCATGAAACAAACTGAAGACACAAAAAGATGTAAGACCATTCCATGTTCATGGATCGGAACAATAAACATTGTTAAATGTCTATACCACCCAGAGTAATCTATACTTTCAATGCCATCCCAATCAAAATTCCACCGGCATTTTTCAAAGTGCCGGAACAAACAATTTAAAAATTTGTGTGGAACCAGAAAAGACTCTGAATTGCTAAGGAAATGTTGAAAAAGAAAAACAAGCCTGAGGGCATCATGTTGCCTGATTTCAAGCTTTACTACAAAGCTATGATCACCAAGACAACATGGTACTGGCACAAAAAAAGACACCTATACCAGTGAAACAGAGTAGAGAGTCCAGATATGGACCCACAACTCTATGGTCAAATAATCTTCGACAAAGCAGGAGAAAATATACAGTAGAAAAAAGTCTCTTCAATAAATGGTGCTGGTAAAATTAGACAGCTATGTATAGAAGAATGAAACTTGATCATTCTCTTACACCATACACAAAGATAAACTTGAAATGGATAAAAGACCTCAACCTGAGGCAGGAATCTATCAAAATCCTGGAGGAGAACATAGGCAGTAATCTCTTCGACATTGGCCACAGCAACTTCTTTCAAGATATGTCTCCAGGGGCGCCTGGGTGGCTCAGTGGTTTAGGCCTCTGCCTTCGGCTCAGGTCATGATCTCAGGGTCCTGGGATCGAGCCCTGCATTGGGCTCTCTGCTCAGGTAGGAGCCTGTTTCTCCCTCTCTCTCTGACTGCCTCTCTGCCTACTTGTGACCTCTCTCTCTGTCAAATAAATAAATAAAATATTTTAAAAAAAGACATGTCTCCAAAGGCAAAGGAAACAAAAGCAAAAATGAACTTTTGGGATTTCGTCAAAATAAGCACAGCAAAGGAAACAGTCAACAAAACAAAGAGGCAACCCACAGAACGGAAGAAGATATTCACAAATGACACTACAGATAATGGGCTGATATTCAAGATCTATAAAGAACTCCTCAAACTCAACACACACAAAACAGATAATCATGTCAAAAAATGGGCAGAAGACATGAACAGACACTTCTCCAAAGAAGACATACAAATGGCTAACAGACACATGAAAAAAATGTTCATCATCATTAGCCATCAGGGAAATTCAAATAAAAACCACATTGAGATACCACCTTGCACCAGTTAGAATGGCCAAAATTAACAAGACAGTAAACAACATGTGTTGGAGAGGGCATGGTGGGATTGGAAGTTGGTGCAGCCACTTTGGAAGACAGTGTGGAGATTCCTTAAGAAATTAAAAATAGAGCTCCCCTATGACCTTGCAATTTCATTACTGGGTATTTACCCCAAAAGATACAGATGCAGTGAAAAGAAGGGCCATCTGTATCCCAAGGTTCATAGCAGCAATGGCCACAATCGCCAAACTGTGGAAAGAGCCAAGATGCCCTTCAACAGACAAGTGGATATAGAAGATATGGTTCATATATACAATGGAATATTATACCTCCATCAGAAAGGATGAATACCCAACTTTTGTATCAACTTGGATGGGTCTGGAGGAGATTATGCTGAATGAAATAAATCAAGCAGAGCAAGTCAATTACAAGTAAGTTTCACTTACTTGTGAAGCATAAGGAATAACATGGAGGACATTAGGAGAAGGAAAGGAAAAGTGAATTGGGGGAAATTGGAGGAGGAGATGAACCATGAGAGACTGTGGACTCTGAGAAACAAATGGAGGGTTTTGGAAGGGGGTGGGGTGGGAGGATGAGTGAGCCTGGTGGTGGGGATTTTTTTTTTTTTACATAATTTTATTTTTCAGTGTTCCAAGATTCATTGTTTATGCACCACACCCAGTGCTCCATGCAATATGTGCCTGGTGGTGGGTATTAAGGAGGGCATGTATTGCATGGAGCACTGGGTGTGGTGTATAAACAAAGAATCTTAAAACAGTGAAATAATTAAATTTAAAAAAGAAAAATAAAGGAATAGAGGAATTACAAAACAACCAACAAACCATTAACAAAATAGCATTAAGTACATATCTATCAATTATTAAATGTAAATGGTCTAAATGTTCTAATCAAAAGGAATGGTTTAATGGATCAATTACGTAACTCATCTATGTGCTGCCTACAAAAGACTTGCTTCAGCTTTGAGAACACACAGACGAAGGTGAAAAGATGGAAAATGATACCCATGTAAATGCAAAGTAATTTATCCATGTAAATGGAAAGTAATGGAAAAATGGGTAACTACATGGTTATCAGAAAAGTAGACTTTAAGAGAAAGGCAATAATAAACATGGATCATGATATAATGATAAAGGAATCAATTCATCAAAGGGATATAATGTGTGCAAATATTTATGTACCCTACAGAGGAGCACCTAAATATATAAAAGAAAAAATAGACCTAAAGAGATAAATAGTCATATAATAATAGGGGTCTTTTCTATCCTTCCATCAAAAACGAGTAGACTATGCAGACAGAAAAATAAGGCAACATTGAATTTAAACTGCATATTAAACCAGATGGACCTAAGCCAATATATATAGACCATTTCATCCAGAAACCACAGAATATACATTCTTCTGAAGTGCACATAGAACATTCTCCATGATCAACCCTGTATTAAGATTATTTTTTAATTTCTTTTCAGTGTTCAGATTAAACTGCTTTTCTAACCAAAATGATAAGTGAATTGGAAAATTCACAAATATGTGGAGATTAAACATGCTAACCAAAGGTAATCAAAACCAAACTAAACAAAAACATGCCAAAACTTACAGAATGCAGTAAAATCTGAAAAACAAGAAACTTCAAATAAACAACCTAACTTTATACCTCAAGGAACTGGGAAAGGTAGAAAATGCAAAGTACAAAGTTAGTGAAAGGAAGGAAATAATAAAGATCAGACCAGAAATAAATGAATTAGAGAATAAAAAGACAATAAAAAAGATTAGTGAAACAAACAGAATAGATCAGTAACCAAAGAGATGTTTCAACTTTTACCACAGAAACTGAACAATGAAAAGAAATGGATAAATTCCTTGAAACATAAAACCTACCAAGAGTGATTCATGAGTAAATAGAATATCTGAACAGATTACTGGCAAGGAGATTGAATCAGTCATCTTTAATCAACGCCCCCCCCCCCCCCCGCAGAAGTCCAGAGAACCGTATGGCCTCAATGATGAATTCTACCAAACATTTAAAGAAATATTAATACCACACCTTGTGCAAACCTTGATAATGAATCTGACAAGGACACTACAGAAAACAAATTATAGGTCAATATCCCTGATGAACATTTGTGAAAAAATCCTCAACTTACTAGCAAATGAAATTAAACATAAAATCATACACCATAATCAAATAGGATTTATTCTAAGGATGCAAAGGTGGTTCAACATCTGTAAATCCATCAGTGTGATACATTAATAAAATGAAGGATAAAAACCATATGATCATCTCAACATAGAACTAGAAATTGACAAAATTAACATCCCTTCATGATTAAAAACTCTCAGTGTTACACAAGGAATATACCTCAATATAATAAAGGCCATACGTGAGAAGCTCACAGCTAACAACACACTCAGTGTTGAAATGCTAAAAGATTTCCCCCAAGATGAGCAATAAGACAGGGATGCCCACTCTCACCACTTTTAAGTCCTAACTATAGCAATTAGACAAAAAGAAAAGGCATTCAAATTGGAGTAGAAAAAGCTGTCTATTTACAGGGGACATAATATTACATTTAGAAAACCCTGAAATGCCACGAAAAACTGTTAGAATAAAAAAGTTCTGTAAAATTTCAGGAGATATTAATATCGGCTATGTTTCCATGCTCTAATAAACTATCAGAAATAGAAATTAAGAAAACCCATTTACAACTGCGCCAAAGGGTATACAAAAATCTAGGAATAAATTTAACCAAGGAGGTAAAAGACCTGTACACCAAAACACTGTAAAATTAAATTCAGTCCCTATCTAAATTCTAATGAAATTTTTCACAGAAATGGAATAATCATAAAGTTTGTATGTAACCACAAAAGTCTCTGAATAACCAAAACAATTCTAAACAAAGATGGAACAACACATAATTTCAAACTGTAGCACAAAACTACAGTAGTCAAATAGTATGATACTGGCATAAAAACAGACACACAGATCAATAGAATAGAGTCCAGAAACAAACCTATGCATATACTATAAATTTACAAGAGGAAGAGAAGAATATATAGTAGGGAGAAGACAGTTTCTTTGATAAAGAGGGCTGAGAAACCTGGAGCCCCATCTTACACCATACACAAAAATTCACTCAAAACGAATTAAAATACTCAGATGAAAAACTTGAAAATAAAAAACTCCTGAAAGAACGAAAGGGTAAGCTCGTAGACACTGGTCTTGGCAATGAATTTTTGGATTTAACACCAAAACAGAAAAGCAACAAAATCAAAAGTAAACAAGTTGGACTCCATCAAATTAAAAAGCTTCTGTACAGCAAAAGAACCATGAACAGAATGAATAAACCACCTAGACTGGGTAGATGATGGAGTACAAGGATCCTGAACTCAACTTGCCCCACAGACACACAGAGACAACCACATGTATTACAACTCTCCCTGAAAAACAGGTAGAGCAGGTCCTCCACACTTAGTTGTAGAGAGAAGGCCATACTGTAAAGGGTAAGAAGCGGGTAGAAATGCAGTCAGGAACTAAAACCCTGGTGCAACCAACCACAAAATTAAGGAATATCACAAGCATGGAAAAGAGAGGGTATCACACTCCACATGGGGCACTAACCCTCTGCCCTAGGGACTCACACTAGGAAAACAAATCCCCATAATGTCTGGCATTGAAAGTCAGTGGGCTTTAAAAAAATTTTTTTATTAACATATAATGTATTATTAGCCCCAGGATAGCCAGCATTCCAACTAACTCAGCCCAAACAGTTTGAAAAGCACCTAGGATATATGTGAAAAAAATCTGTTGACTAATTTTAAGATGAGGGCCAGAAGTGCAGCCACCTGCAGATTCCTCCAGGAACAAAAGTGCTGACAGGTACTGTTTTTCCTGCCTTCCCCACCCTAGACAACCTGACACTTGGAGAGAGTTAACACTGGCTGTCACATCTACCTTGCTAGCACTGCAAACCCCACCCCAGCAGGCAGTCCTCCAAAGTGGTTCCTGCACCACCAAACGCAGCAGGCAGCCCTGGATGGGACTGGCACCTTTCCAAAGTGACTCCTGCCCTGAGGTGGGGGTTAGCTAACACCACACACCAGTATACCCACAGCAACTGCAGCCAAGCCTCTCACTGGCTGTGCAGGGAGCAAGCCTTACTCCTCAGTATACTCACAGCTGTCCTAGTACTAAGTCCTAGCGGTAAGTACCTGTGGTAACTCAGGTTAAGTGCCAACCCCACCCACCAGCCAGTCAGCCTCTAAATTGCACATAGGAAGGAACAGATGTACACCAGTGTGCCCATGGCATGAAAGTGGGTCATTGCAGCCAGCTGAGCTGAGGGCCAACTGCACTTAAGAGTTTGCTCACATCAATCATGGTTCAGCCACAACAAGAGCGCATATACAGCCCACATAGGGGACACCCCTGGAGCACCTGGTTCTAGTGACTAGAGGGAACAAGACCACAGGGCACTATAAGATCCCAAATATATAAAGCCACTATTTTCAAAACTTAATTTGGCTTACCTAATACATAAAAAGCACAGAGAGACAAAATGAGGAGACACAGACATGTATCTCAAATTAAAAAAAAATCACAGTAAAAGAACAAAATGTTTATCTGTTTTGCATGTGTTGAGTTTGAGGAGTTCTTTACAGATCTTGGATATCAGCCATTGAGATACCACCTTACACCAGTTAGAATGGCCAAAATTAACAAGACAGTAAACAACATGTGTTGGAAAGGATGTGGAGAAAGGGGAACCCTCTTACACTGTTGGTGGAAATGCAAGTTGGTGCAGCCACTTTGGAAAATGGTGTGGAGATTCCTTAAGAAATTAAAAATAGAGCTTCCCTATGACCCTGCAATTGCATTACTGGATATTTACCCCAAAGATACATATGTAGTAAAAAGAAGGACCATCTGTACCTTAATGTTCATAGCAGCAATGCCCACAGTTACCAAACTGTGCAAAAGACCAAGATACCCTTCAACGGACAAATGGATAAAGATGATGTTGTCGTATATACTATGGAGTATCATGCCTCCATCAGAAAGGATGAATACCCAACTTTTGTATCAACATGGATGGGACTGGAAGAGATTATGCTGAGTGAAATAAGTCAAGCAGAGAGAGTCGATTATCATATGGTTTCACTTATTTGTGGAGCACAAGGAATAAGATGGAGGATCTGGGGAGATGGAGACAAGAAGAGAGTTGGGGGAAATTGAAGGGGGAGACGAACCATGAGAGACTAGACTCTGAGGAACTAACTGAGGGTTTTGGAGGGGAGGGGCTGGGAGGTTGGGTGAGCCTGGTGGTGGGTATTGTGGAGGGCATATATTGCATGGAGCACTGGATGTGGGGCATAAACAATGAATTCTGGAACATTTAAAAAATAAAGTAAAAAAAAAAGAGCAAAATGAAACAGATAAGCAATATGGTCGATAAAGATACTCACTGGACTTGAGGGAAAAGTAGATAACTTAGTGAGAACTTCTACAAAGGGACAATATAAAACAGAGCCAAAGAATACAGTAACAGAATTGAACAGTACACTAGAAGGAATCAACAAGAGATTAGAGGATGCCAAAGAATGGATCAACTTACTGGAAGATGGAGTAATGCAAAGTAATCAAGCTGAGCAGCCAAAAGATAAAAGTATATTATAGGAGAAGGGAAGATGGCAGCAGGAAGAGGACCCTAAGTTTGCCCCACCCCAAGAATACAACTAGATAATTATCAAATCACCCTACATAAACCTGAAATAAACCTGAAAACTGGCAGAACAAACTCCATAAGGTAGAGAAAAGGCCACACCAAAGAAGATGGAAAGTGCAGAGACATGGTTTGGAGAGAGAACCAGATAGTGATCACCATGGACACAGAGAAGGGAGAAAGACAGGAGTGCATAGGGGAAATTGATCCCCATAGCAAGTGGCTTAGAAAGCGAGAGAGGCCAAATTTTCTGATTTTTGGCAACCCATGGGCTTAAAGTCCAGAGTTTTAAAGGTCATTGGGCTTTGCTTTGAAAGAGCCCAGATGCTGCTCTTGGAGCAAAGACAGGGAAAACAGCCCACAACATACAACATGGAAACTGATCTGAAGAGCTCCTGGGAACACAGTGGGGAGGTTATTTGTACATCTCTGAGTGCATCCCAGAGAGGCAGCATTCATGGAGACATCCCTCCCAGGGAACAAAGGAACTGGCAGATGCCATTTCCCTCCCTGGTTCCACAGCATAACCACAGGACCACCTACAGGAATCAGTGTAGATCAGACACTGGCTGACTAATTTGCCTACACCAAACTTCCCCCCACCCACTCCAATGGAAGTACCTTCCCAGTCATGATTGCATTAGCCCCAGCATGGAAGGCCCTGTTCCCCAGAAGATCAACCCAAACCCTTACCCACACCATGTTTCCTGACCCAGGAAATATGCAGGACATCAGTTCTGGCAGTGGTGGTGATAAGTTTCATTTCACTAGCAGGCTAGAGCATAGCTGGTTAAAAATTGCCACATTCAGTCCAGGGACAAAACACTGCCCACAAATAGAGTCACTGCAGGTGACTGGCTTGAAACATAAAAGGGCAAGTGCGAAACAACACAGTGCACACAGCACACACTGGAGATACTCCCTGAAGGTAATCCCTGAGGAATAAGGAACACTATATACCAGGGAACTACAGAATTTCTTCATAAAGCCATTACCCTCAAGAACAGGAGATCTAGATGACTTTCCTGACAAAGAAGCCGACACAGGGGAATTTGTCCCAAATGAAACATCAGGACAGGACCACAACCAGAGACATATGTGAAATAGATATGAGCAAAATGCTTAATAGAGAATTTAAAGTAATAATCAAGAAGATACTCACAGGGCTTGAGAAAAGAGTAGAAGGCATCACTGAGACCAACAAACATAGAGATGAATAACATAGCAGGGATAAAGGACTTAATCAACAAAATGAGAAACATGTTTGGTGAAGAGAACAGCAGGCTGGAAGAAGCAGAGAAATAATGACCTAGAAATCAGAGTTATGGAAAGTAATCAAGCTGAATGAAAGAGAGAAAATTATGCAAAATGAGAATACTCAGGCAACTCAATGACAGACTTCATCAAATGTAGTAATATTCACATTATAGGAGTCCCCAAAGAAGAGAGAGAAAAGGAGCCAGAGAGTTTATTTGAAGAAATAATAGCTGAAAATTTCCCTTATCTGGGGAAACAATCAGATATCCAAATCTAGGAGGCACAGAACCCCCAACAAAATCAATAAAGGCGGATCCATACCAAAACATATTGTAATTAAAATGGCAAAATATAGTGACAAAAAATATTAAAAGCAGCAAAGGAAGACAGTATAACACAAAAGAAACCCCTTAAGGCTAGCAGGGGATTTTGCAGCAGAAACTTTCAAAGCAGAAGAGAGTGGCATGATATATTCAAAGTACTGAATGAGGAAAACTTCAGTCAAGAATACCCTATCCAGCAAGGATATATTACACAGACTAGAAGGAGAGATAAAGAGTTTTCTAGACAAACAAAAACTAAAGGAGTTCATGACCTGCAAGAAATATTAAGGGGGATTCTTTGAGTAGAAAGGAAAACCAGGAGTGATAGTATAAAGGTAAGAAACACAAAAGTCGGGGGATGGGGGGGAATGAGTGTTTCTGTAAAAAATAAAGGAACTCACAAAATAGAAGATTTTAAAATATAAAGCCATATACCAAAAACATGGAGGAGTAAACAATGGGTTCAAATATAAACAACCCTCACCTTAATATAGACTGCTATGTACAGAAAGTGTTACATAAAAACCCAACCCAAAACCAAAAACCACTAATAAGGGGCACCTGGGTGAGTTGAGCATCCAAATTATGATTTTGGCTCAGGCCATGATCTCAGGGTTGTGAAATCAAACCTCAAGTCAGGCTCCTTACTCAGCAGGGAATCTGCTTAAGATTCTCTCTCTCTCCCTTTCCCTCTGCACTACACCCCTACCCCCGGTAGCGCTCTCTGCCTCTCTCTCTCTCTCAAATTTTTTTAAAAACCACAAATAAATATGTAAAGAATAAGAAAAAAAAATCTAAACAAGAAAGGATGAGCGAAAATTTTCAGGAACAACTGCAAAACAAGTAATGGCTATAAATACATATCTATTGGGTGTCTGGATGGCTCAGTGGCTTAAGCCTCTGCCTTCGGCTCAGGTCATGATCTCAGGGTTCTGGGATCGAGTCCCGCATCAGGCCCTCTGCTCAGCAGGGAGCCTGCTCTCTTCCCACCCGCCTACCTCTCTGCCTACTTGTGATCTCTCTGCAAATAAACAAATAAAATCTTTAAAAAAAATAAAAATACATATCTATCAATAATTACTTTGAATGTAAAAGGACTAAGTCCTCTGATCAAAAGACAAAGGGTGACAAGAGGGATAAAAACAAAGACTCATCTATATGCTGTCTACGAGGGACTCATTTTAGACCTAAACCCACCCACATATTGAAAGTGAGGGGATGGGGAAGTATTTATCACGCAAATGGATGTCAAAAGAAAGCCAGCCTAGCCAATCTTACATCAGACAAAACAGACTATTTTTGTGATCATTTTAAAATTTAAATTCAGTTAACCAACAGATAATACATCATTAGTTTCAGATGATAAAACAGACTTTAAAACAATGATTATAACAAGAAACAAAGAAGGACATTAGGTAATAATAAGAATTGTAAATATTTATGCACCAACATGGGAGGACTCAATTTATAAAAACACTTACTAATGAAGGAGCAAATTGATAACAACACAATAATAGTAGGGGACATTAACACCCCACTTAAATCAATAGATCATCTCAACAGAAGATCAATAAGAAAATAATGGCTTTTCAAGTACAGAGGGAACATTCTCCAGAATAGATCACATATTAGCCCACAAAACAACCCTCGAACAAATTCAGGAAGACTGAAGTTATATAAGCCATCTTTTCTGACAACAGGCTATGAAACTAGAATTCAACCACATGAGAAAATCTGTAAAGACCACAAATAAATGCTATTAAATGATCAATGGGTCAAGTGGGAAATAACAGAAGAAATAAAGTACATGGAAACAAATGAAAAATTTTAAAAATGTTTCAAAACCTTTGGGATGCAGTGAAAGTGGTACAAAGAGGGAAGTTTATAGCAATAGAAGCCTACCTCAAGAAGCAAGAAAAATCTCAAACAACCTAACCATACACCTAATGGAGCTAGGAAAAGAACAACTAAACTGAACAGAAAAGAGAAAATAATAAAGATTAGAGTAGAAATCAGTTATACAGAAACTAACAAAACAATGGAACAGATCAGTAAAATTGAAAACTTCTAGGCAGACTTACCAGGAAAAAAAAAAAAGAGAGAAAGGACTCAATAAAATCACAAATGAGAAGCGTAATAATAACCAACACCAAAGAAATACACTTATAAGAGGATATTATAAAAAAAAGTGCCAACAAGTTGGACAACCTGGAAGAAATTGATAAATTTCTAGAAACATAAACTACCAAAACTGAATTAGGAAGAAATAGAAAATTTGAAAAGACTGATAACCAGCTAAGAAATTCAATCAGGAATGAAAAAACTCCCAAACAAACCTCCAGGACCAGACGGCTCCAAAAGCAAATTCCAAACATTTAAAGAAGAGTTAATACCTATCCTTCTCAAACTATTCCACAAAACAGAAAAGGAAGGGAAACTTCCAAATTCATTCTATGAGGCCAGCATTACCCTGATACCAAAACCAGTTAAAGTCACCACTCAAAAGGATAACTACAGGCCAGTATCTCTGATGAATATAAATGCAAAAATCCTCAAAAGGGGCACCTGGGTGGCTCATTCAGTTAAGTGTACGACTCTTGGTTTCAGCTTAAGTCAAGTTATCAGGATCATGAGATCGAGCCCTGTGTTTGGCTCCATGCTCAGCAGTCTGCTCAAGATTCTCTTTCCCTCTGCCCCTACTCCCATCTCATATAAATAAATGTTTAAAAAAATCCTCAACAAAATACTAGCAAACCAAACACAATACATTAAAAAATTCATCTGCCACAATCAAGTGGGATTCATTCCTGGGCTGCAAGTATGGCTCAATATTTGCAAATCAATGTGATAGAGCGCCATCAGTAAGAGAAAGGGTAAGAACCATATGATCATTTAAATAGATGTGGAAAAGCATTTGGCAAAGTACAACACCCATTCATGGTAAAAACCCTTAACAAAGTAGGTTTAGAGAGAACATACCTCAAGATCATAAAGGCCCTATATGAACAACTCACAGCCAACACCATCCTCAATTGGGAAAAAGCGACCTACCCTAAGGTTAGGAACAAGAGAGGAATATCCACTTTTACCACTTTTATTCAGCATAGTACTGGAAATCCTAGCCACAGCAATCAGACAACAAAAAGGGATAAGAGACATCCAAATCAACAAAGACTTAGTAAAACTTTAACTATTTGTCGATGGCATGATAGGATATATAGGAAACCCAAGACTCCACCGAAAAACAGGTGAACTGACACAAATTCATTGAAGTCACCAGGTAAAAAATCAATGTACAGAAATCTGTTGCATTTCTATACACCAATAACAAAGTAGCAGAAATAGAAATCAAACAATCATGCCATTTTCAAGCATACCAAAAACACTAAGATACCTAGGAATAAACCTAACCAAATAGGTAAAAGACCTGTACTCTGAAAACTATAAAATACTGATGAAAGAAATTAAAGATGACACAAATAAATGGAAAGACATTCCATGCTCATTGACTGGAAGAAAAATATTGTTAAAATGTCTACACTGCCCAAAGCAATCTATACATATAATGCAATCCCTATCAAAATGCCAACAGCATTTTTCACAGAGCTGGAACAAAAGACCCCCAAATGCGTGTGGAATCACAAGAGTCTCCCCAAATAGCCAAACCAACCTTGAAAAAGAAAAGCAAGGCTGGAGATAGCACAATTCCAGACGTCCAGTTCTGTTACAAAGCTGGAATAATCAAAACAGTATAACACTGGTACAAAAAAAAGACACATAGATCAGTGGAAAAGAAGAGACGACCCAAAAATAAACCCAGTATTACATGGTCAATCTTTGAGAAAGCAGAAAAGAATATCCAATGGGAAAGAATATCCAATGGGAAAAGAATATCCAATGTCTCTTCAATAAATGGTATTGGGACAACTAAACAACATGCAAAAAAATGAACTTGACCAGTGTCTTACACCATACTCAAAAATAAATTTAAAAATGGATTATCCAAATGCAAGACCTGAAACCATAAAAATCCTAGGAGAGACACAGGCAATAACATCTCTGATACTGGCCATAGCAACCTTTTTCTGGATAGGTCTCTTGGGGCAAGGGAAACAAAAGCAAAAATAAACTTTTTGGACTACATCAAAATAAGAAGCTTCTGCACAAAAAAGAAACAACAAAACTAAAAGGAAACCTATTGGATGGGAGAAGATATTTGCAAATTACATATCCAGTAAAGGGTTAGTATCAATAATATATTTTTAAAAACTGACAAAAATCTAATACCTCAAAAACAGTCCGGTTAAAAAATGGGCAGGAGTCATGAACAGACATTTCTCCAAAAATGACATCCAGATGACTAACAGAAAAAATGCTCAACATCACTCATCATCAGGAAAATACAAATGAAAACCATGATATCACCCCACAGCTGTCAGAATGGCTAAAGTCAACAACACACGAAACAGCAGGTGTTGGTAAGGATGTGGAGAAAAAGAAACCCTCTTTCACTGTTGGTGAGAATGGAAACTGGTGTAGCTACTATGGAAAAGAGTATGAAGGTTCCTCAAAATGTTAAAAATAGAACTACTTTATGATTCAGCAATCATACTACTCATACTGAAAGCATACCAGAACACTAATTCAAAGGGATACCTGTGCCCTTTTGTTTATAGCAACATTATTTATAATAGCTGAGATATGGAAGCAGCCTAAGTGTCCATCAACTGATGAATGGCTCAAGAGGATGTGAAATAGCTATATACATACATCTATATATGAGTAATATTAAATATTATTCAGCCACCAAAAGGAATGAAATCTTGCCATTTACAACAACATGGAGCTAGAGAATATTATGCTAAGTGAAAGAAATCATTCAGGGAAGAACAAATACCATATGATTTCACTGATGTGGAATTTAATAAATGAGCAAAGGGAAGAAAAAGATTAAAACTAATACATTCTTAACTAGAGAACAAACTGATGGTTACCAGAAGGGAGGTGGGGAGTGGGCAGGAAATGTGTTAAACAGGTGATGTGGATTAAGAAGTGTGCTTGTTGAGGGGCGCCTGGGTGGCTCAGTGGGTTAAAGCCTCTGCCTTCGGCTCAGGTCATGATCTCAGGGTCCTGGGATTGAGCCCCGCATCGGGCTCTCTGCTCAGCAGGGAGCCTGCTTCCTCCTCTCTCTCTCTGCCTGCCTCTCTGCCTGCTTGTGATCTGTCTGTCAGGTAAATAAATAAAAATCTTAAAAAAAAAAAAAGAAGTGTGCTTGTTGGGAAGGACCTGGTGATGTATGCATTGGTAAAGCACTCTAGGTACACCTGAAACTAATAAAACACTATTGTTAATTAGAATTAAAATAAAAGCTTAAGAGAATATTAAGGTTAAAGAGACCTCTGTGACCACATCAAGCATAATAACATTCCCATTCTAGGGGTCCCAGGAGGAGAAGAGTGAGACAAAAGAGCAGAAAACCTATCTGAAGAACTAATAGCTACCAACTTCCCTAATCTGGGGAAAGAAACAGAAATCCAGGTCCAGGAAATACAGACCATCCCTAATAAGATGAATTCAGGGAGGTCCACACCAAAACACGTAATAATTCAAATGACTAAGATTAAATGTAAAGACAAAAACTTAAAAGCAATAAAAGAAAAATAGTTATATACAAGGGAAACTCCCTGAGGCTATCATGTGATTTATCAGCAGAAACTTTGCTGGCCTGAAGAGAGTGGCACAACATTTTCAAAGTGCTGAAAGCAAAATACCTACAGCAAAGAATACTCTACCTGAGAAGTTTATTTAATTGGAGAAGAAAAGGCCATAACTAGAAGAAAGTTACAAAAGGAAAAAATTTGACAGGTAAAAGCAAACACATAGAAAAAGTAATAGATTTATTACTTATAAAGGCAGTATAGAGGTGAACACACAAAACTAGTAAAATTACATCTACTAAATTTAGTCAAGAGATACTCAAAGTAAAAATATGTAAAGTGTGACATACACATAAAATGTGGAGACAGGAATAAAAATTGGGTTCTTTTAGAATGGGTTCAAACTTAAGTGACCAGCCACTTAATATAGACTGCTATAGACATAAGATGTTATACATAAACCAGAAGGTAACCAAAAACCTGTAACAGATACAAAAATAAATAAATAAGTAAATACATAAGAGAAAGGAAACATGGAAGCCAACCATAACTGTAAAGGAAATCATCAACTCACAAAACAGGAGAACAAAAGAGAAAACCAGATTTACCAAACAACCAGATAACAATGAATAAAATGGCAACCAGCATATACTTATCAATAATTACTTTAACTATAAATGGACTCAAGACATACAGACCAAAAGGATTAAAAAAACAAGACCCATCTGTATGCTGCTTATGTGAAATTCACCTTACACCTAAAGACAGACTGAAAGTAAAGGATGAGAAAAGAGCTGCTGGTTGTGCACGAGGTTCTCTGAGTTCACTCCCAAGTGCATCTGCAATTCAAAATGTCACTCTCATCCCCCCAAACTACACCCTCCCACCCCAGTAACCCCAGAACCTTCCTTGACATGGACACTAGAGGTGAATAAGTTGGTTGAATTGTCTCAGAATTGTTTGCAGATATGTACCCAAAACTGCAGAAAACTTTCACACATTGCATACAAGAGAAAAAGGCATTGGACCCAACACTGGGAAAACTGTCCATTTCCTAGGATGCCCTTAACATCAAATTATTAACAAATTTATGATTCAGGATAAAGACTTCTCAAATGAAATTGAGACAGTGGAGAAAGTATTTATGGTGCTAAATTTGAAGATGCAAATTTCTATTAGCATGATTGGGAAGGTTTTTCAAACATGGCAGATGCAAGCTGCAATATAAGTGGTTCTCAGTTCTTCATCACAACCATCCTGACTCCTCACTTGGATAGGAAATATGTGGTATTTGGCCATGTAATTAAAGGAATGGGTGTGGCAAGGATACTAGAAAATGTAGAAGTCAAAGGTGAAAAACCTGCAAAAGTAAATAACAGAAGACATAAAAAATATTGGGAATACTTTTTTCAAATCTCAGAACTGGGAGATGGTTATTAAAAAATACACAACCCCCCCCCCCCCGTCCTGACTATCTCTCTGCCTGATTGTCATCTCTCTCTGTCAAATAAATAAATAAAATCTTTGGGGCGCCTGGGTGGATCAGTGGGTTAAAGCCTCTGTCTTTGGCTCAGGTCATGATCCCAAGATCCTGGGATTGAGCCCTGCATCAGGCTCTCTGCTCAGCAGGGAGCCTGCTTCCTCCACCCCCTCTGCCTGCCTCTCTGCCTACTTGTAATCTCTTTCAAATAAATAAATAAAATCTTTAAAAAAGATTTAAGATATGTGAAGGATTCAAAGACTGTTATTGAGCCAGTGGATAGATCAAAGCAGTAACCTATAGCTTTAAGCGGCGGGCTGAATATTGATGCTTGTAAACTGAACATGTCAAATTGGCAGGGAGCCATCGACATTTGTTTGGAGGCACTTGAAATAGACCCATTCAACACCAAAGCACTGTACCATAGAGCTCAAGGATGGCAAGGATTAAAAGAATATGATCAAGCATTGGCTGATCTTAAGAAAGCTCAGGAGATAGCCCTGGAAGATAAAGCTATCCAGGCAGAACTGCTGAAAGTCAAACAAAAGATAAAAGCATAGAAAGAGAAAGAGAAGACAGCATATGCAAAAATGTTTAGCTAATAAATTCAGTTTATTTAGATATGCACTGATTGTTGTATAAAGGCAATAAAAAAATTTAAATGTTTTTGCCTGTTACAGATGATCTCAGAAAATCTGAAAAGACTAAATACTAGTAACAAAATTCAATGGGTAATCAAAAAATTCCAGACCAGAAAGCTTCACATGTAAATTCTGTCAACCTTTAAATGATGGTTAATATCTATCTTTCTCAAACTGTTCCAAAAAGTATAAAAAACAGAAAAGCTGTTCCACAAGTTCAGCATTCCACAAGGCCAGCATTATCCTGATATAATCTATAAGGCCAGCATGACCCTGACACCAAAACAAGACAAAGACACTCCAAAAAAACATAATTAGACCAATATCCCTAATTAACATAGATGTAAAAATCCTCAACAAAATATTAGCAAACCACATTCAATAATATATTAAAAGGTTCATTCACAATAATCAAGTGAGATTTATTCCCAGGAAGAAAGGATGGGGCAAAAAATCCCAATCAACCAAAGTGATAGACCACATTAACAAAATGCAGGATAAAAAGCATATGATCATTTCAATACATGCAGAAAAAGCTGTGGACAAAATTCACTATCTCTTCATAATGAAAACCCTCAAGAAAATAGGTATAGAAAACATATACCTCAACAGAATAAAGGCTATATATGACAAACACACAGCTAACATCAAACTGAATGGTGAAAGCTTAAAGCTTTTCCCTAAGATCACAAAAAAGGAAACGATGTCCAATCAACATAGTACTGGAACTTTAGTGCAACATAGTACTGGAAATCCTCATAATTACAGTCAGACAAGAAAAGCAAAAGGTATCCAAATTGGTAAGGAAGAATTGTTTATCTCTGTTTGTAGAGAGAACATGATACTATAAAGAGAAAACCTTAAAATTCCACCAAAAATGATTAGATCTTATAAAAGTTATAAGATATAAAATCTTATAACTTTAAAAGTTTAAAGTTTATAAGTTTAAAAGTTATACCTTTATAAGTTTAAAAGTTATAAAATCTTATAAAGTTACAGGATACAAAATCAATACAGGAAATCTGTTGTGTTCTGGTACACTAATAATACAATAGCAGAAAGGGAAATAAAACAATCACATTTACAGCTGCATCAAAGAAAATAAAATACTTTGAAATAAATTTAACCAAGTAGGTGGAAGGACCCTTTATTCTGAAAACTATGACAGTGATAAATGAAATCAAAAGTGACACAAATAGGGAGGAGTCAAGATGGCGGAGAAGTAGCAGGCAGAGACTACATCAGGTAGCAGGAGATCAGCTAGATAGCTTATCTAAATATTACAAACACCTACAAATCCAATGGGAGATCGAAGAGAAAAAGAACAGCAATTCTAGAAACAGAAAATCAACCACTTTCTGAAAGGTAGGACTGGCGGAGAAGTGAATCCAAAACGACGGGAAGATAGACCATGGGGGGAGGGGCTGCCTCGCAGCAAGTGGCAGAGCAACAGAGCACAAAATCAGGACCTTTAAAAGTCTTTTCCACTGAGGAACATTGCTCCAGAGGCTAAACTGGGGTGAAGTCCACGTGGGGTCAGCGTGGCCCCAGGTCCCGCAGGGTCACAGAAGGATTGGGGGTATCGGAGTGTTGCAGAGCTCTCAGGTATTAGAACGGGGAAGCCAGCTACAGAGACAGAGCTGAGGACTGAGCTCTCACCTTAGGGTTACCTTGAACTGGTCGCAGGCTGGGTGAGCTCGGAGCGCGGCTGGAGGCTGGGGATACGGGAGTGATTGGGAGCTGTTCTCTGGGGGCGCACTGAGGAGTAGGGCCCCAGGCTCTCGGCTCCTCCGGGCTGGAGACTAGGAGGCTGCCACTTTCATTCCCGTCCTCCAGAACTCTACAGATAGCATTCAGGGAACAAAAGATCCCGAAAGCGAACCTGAGTGAATTATAGTATGGCCCTTGGTAAGGGAGGTGCAATTCCGCCTCGGGCAAAGACACTTGAGAGTCACAACAACAGGCCCCTCCCCCAGAAGAGCAACAAAAAATCCAGCCAGGACGAAGTTCACCTACCAAGGAAAGCAGGTACAATACCAAGGACAGCAGCGGAACTCCAGAGGAGGAGAAAGCAAAGCACGGAACTCATGGCATTCTCCCCATGATTCTTTAGTCTTGCGGTTAATTTTTTTTTTCAATTTTTTTCTTCTTCTGCTAATTTTTTTACCCTTTTCTTTTTTAACGTTTTTTAAGTAGTTTATCTACTATATATAATTTTTCTGTCTTTTTAATATTTTTTCTTTGTTTTACTTTTTAAATTTATTTCTTTTTTTTTCTGAACTCTTTTAATCCCCTTCCCCCCCCCCCCCCATGATTTGGGGCCTCTTCTGATTTGGTTAAAGCGTATTTTTCTGGGGTCTTTGCCACCCTTTTAGTATTTTACTTGCTCCTTCATATCCTCTTATCTGGACAAAATGGCAAGGAGGAAAAATTCACCACAAAAAAAAGAACAAGAGGCAGTGCTGAAAGCTAGGGACCAAATCAATACAGACATTGGTAATATGTCAGATCTAGAGTTCAGAATGACGATTCTCAAGGTTCTAGCCGGGCTCGAAAAAGGCATGAAAGATATTAGAGAAACCCTCTCTGGAGATATAAAAGCCCTTTCTGGAGAAGTTAAAGAACTAAAATCTAACCATGTTGAAATCAAAAAAGCTATTAATGAGGTGCAATAAAAAGTGGAGGCTCTCACTGCTAGGATAAATGAGGCAGAAAAAGAATTAGTGATATAGAAGACCAAATGACAGAGAATAAAGAAGCTGAGCAAAAGAGGGACAAACAGCTACTGGACCACCAGGGGAGAATTCGAGAGATAAGTGACACCATCAGACAAAACGTTAGAATAATTGGGATTCCAGAAGAAGAAAGAGAGAGGGGAACAAAAGGTATATTGGAGAGAATTATTGGAGAGAATTTCCCTAATATGGCAAAGGGAACAAGCATCAAAATCCAGGAGGTGCAGAGAACCCCCCTCAAGATCAACAAGAATAGGTCCACACCCCGTCACCTAATAGTAAAATTTACAAGTCTTAGTGACAAAGAGAAAATTCTGAAAGCATCCTGGGAAAAGCTGGGGTGGCAATCCTTATATCAGATCAATTAGATTTTAAGCCAAAGACTATAATAAGAGATGAGGAAGGACACTATATCATACTCAAAGGGTCTGTCCAACAAGAAAATCTAACCATTTTAAATGTCTATGCCCCTAACGTGGGAGCAGCCAACTATATCAACCAATTAATAACAAAATCAAAGAAACACATCAATAATAATACAATAATAGTAGGGGACTTTAACACTCCCCTCACTGAAATGGACAGATCATCCAAGCAAAAGATCAACAAGGAAATGAAGGCCTTAAGTGACAAACTGTACCAGATGGACATCACAGATATATTCAGAACATTTCATCCCAAAGCAACAGAATACACATTCTTCTCTAGTGCACATGGAACATTCTCTAGCCTAGATCACAACCTGGGACCTAAATCAGGTCTCAACTGGTATCAAAAGATTGGGATCATTCCCTACATATTGTCAGACCACAATGCTCTAAAGCTAGAACTCAATCACGAGAGGAAGTTTGGAAAGAACCCAAATATATGGAGACTAAACAGCATCCTTCTAAAGAATGAATGGGTCACCGGGAAATTAAAGAAGAATTGAAAAAATTCATGGAAACAAATGATAATGAAAACACAACGGTTCAAAATCTGTGGGACACAGCAAAGGCAGTCCTCAGAGGAAAATATATAGTGGTACAAGCCTTTCTCAAGAAACAAGAAAGGTCTCAAGTACACAACCTAACCCTACACCTAAAGGAGCTGGAGAAAGAACAAGAAAGAAATCCCAAACCCAGCAGGAGAAGAGAAATCATAAAGATCAGAACAGAAATCAATGAAATAGAAACCAAAAAAACAATAGAAGAAATCAATGAAACTAGGAGCTGGTTCTTTGAAAGAATCAATAAGATTGATAAACCCCTGGCCAGACTCATCAAAAAGAAAAGAGAAAGGACCCAAATAAATAAAATCATGAATGAAAGAGGAGAGATCACAACTAACACCAAAGAAATACAGACAATTATAAGAACATACTATAAGCAACTCTATGCCAACAAATTTGACAATCTGGAAGAAATGGATGCATTCCTAGAGACATATAAACTACCACAACTGAACCAGGAAGAAACAGAAAACCTGAACAGGCCCATAACCAATAAGGAGACTGAAACAGTCATCAAAAATCTCCAAACAAAAGCCCAGGGTCAGACGGCTTCCCAGGGGAATTCTACCAAACATTTAAAGAAGAACTCATTCCTATTCTCCTGAAACTGTTCCAAAAAAAACAGAAAAGGAAAGAAAACTTCCAAACTCATTTTATGAGGCCAGCATCACCTTATCCCAAAACCAGACAAGGATCCGACCAAAAAGAGAACTACAGGCCAATATCCTTGATGAACACAGATACAAAAATTCTCACCAAAATACTAGCCACTAGGATTCAAGAGTACATTAAAATGATTATTCACCACGAACAAGTGGGACTTATTCCAGGGCTGCAAGGTTGATTCAACATCCACAAATCAATGTGATAGAACACATTAATAAAATAAAGAACAAGAACCATATGATACTCTCCATAGATGCTGAAAAAGCATTTGACAAAGTACAGCATCCCTTCCTGATCAAAACTCTTCAAAGTGTAGGGATAGAGGGCACATACCTCAATATCTTCAAAGCCATCTATGAAAAACCCACCACAAATATCATTCTCAATGAAGAAAAACTGATAGCTTTGCGCTAAGGTCAGGAACATGGCAGGGATGTCTATTATCACACAGCTATCCTAGCCTCAGCAATCAGACAACAAAAGGAAATTAAAGGCATCCAAATTGGCAAAGAAGAAGTCAAACTATCACTCTTTGCAGATAATAGAATACTATATGTGGAAAACCCAAAAGACTCCACCCTAAAACTGCTAGAACTTGTACAGGAATTCAGTAAAGTGTCAGGATATAAAATCAATGCACAGAAATCAGTTGCATTTCTGTACACCAACAACAAGACAGAAGAAAGAGAAATTCAGGAGTCAATCCCATTTACAATTGCACCCAAAACTTTAAGATACCTAGGAATAAACCTAACCAAAGAGGCTAAGTATCTATATGCAGAAAACTATAAAGTACTCATGAAAGAAATTGAGGAAGACACAAAGAAATGGAAAAATGTTCCATGCTCCTGGATTGGAAGAATAAATATTGTGAAAATGTCTATGCTACCTAAAGCAATCTACACATTTAATGCAATCCCTACCAAAATACCATCCATTTTTTTCAAAGAAATGGAACAAATAATCCTCAAATTTATATGGAACCAGAAAAGACCTCGAATAGCCAAAGGAATATTGAAGAACAAAGCCAAAGTTGGTGGCATCACAATTCCGGACTTCAAGCTCTATTACAAAGCTGTCATCATCAAGACAGCATGGTACTGGCACAAAAACAGACACATAGATCAGTGGAACAGAATAGAGAGCCCAGAAATCGACCCTCAACTCTATGGTCAACTAATCTTCGACAAAGCAGGAAAGAATGTCCAATGGAAAAAAGACAGCCTCTTCAATAAATGGTGCTGGGAAAATTGGACAGCCACATGCAGAAAAATGAAATTGGACCACTTCCTTACACCACTCACGAAAATAGACTCCAAATGGATGAAGGACCTCAATGTGAGAAAGGAATCCATCAAAATCCTTGAGGAGAATGCAGGCAGCAACCTCTTCGACCTCAGCCGTAGCAACATCTTCCTAGGAACAACGGCAAAGGCAAGGGAAGCAAGGGCAAAAATGAACTGTTGGGATTTCATCAAGATCAAAAGCTTTTGCACAGCAAAGGAAACAGTTAACAAAACCAAAAGACAACTGACAGAATGGGAGAAGATATTTGCAAACGACATATCAGATAAAGGGCTAGTATCCAAAATCTATAAGGAACTTAGCAAACTCAACACCCAAAGAACAAACAATCCAATCAAGAAATGGGCAGAGGACATGAACAGACATTTCTGCAAAGAAGACATCCAGATGGCCAACAGACACATGAAAAAGTGCTCCACGTCACTCGGCATCAGGGAAATACAAATCAAAACCACAATGAGATATAACCTCACACCAGTCAGAATGGCTAAAATTAACAAGTCAGGAAATGACAGATGCTGGCGAGGATGTGGAGAAAGGGGAACCCTCCTCCACTGTTGGTGGGAATGCAAGCTGGTGCAACCACTCTGGAAAACAGCATGGAGGTTCCTCAAAATGTTGAAAATAGAGCTACCCTATGACCCAGCAATTCCACTACTGGGTATTTACCCTAAAGATACAAACGTAGTGATCTGAAGGGGCACGTGCACCCGAATGTTTATAGCAGCAATGTCTACAATAGCCAAAATATGGAAAGAACCTACATGTCCATCAACAGATGAATGGATAAAGAAGAGGTGGTATATATACACAATGGAATACTATGCAGCCATCAAAAGAAATGCAATCTTGCCATTTGCGATGACGTGGATGGAACTAGAGGGTATCATTCTTAGTGAAATAAGTCAATTGGAGAAAGACAACTATCATATGATCTCCCTGATATGAGGATGTGGAGATGCAACATGGGGGCTTAGGGGAATTGGAGAAGAATAAATGAAACAAGATGGGATTGGGAGGGAGAGAAACCATAAATGACTCTTAACCTCACAAAACAAACTGAGGGTTGCTGTGGGGAGGGGGGGTTGGTATAGGGGGAGAGGGGCTATGGACATTGGGGGGGGTATGTGCTATGGTGAGTGCTGTGAAGTGTGTCAACTTGGCGATTCATAGACCTGTACCCCTGGGGATAAAAGTACATTATATGTTTATAAGAAAATAATAAATAAAAAATTTTAAAAAAAGGAACACAATGGTAAAAATGATGATTAGAGCAAAAAAAAAAAAGTGACACAAATAAATAGATATACTATACTCATGGACTGGAAGAGTATTATTAAAATGCCCATACTACCCAAAGTAATCTACAGGTTCAATGGCAATCCTTATCAAAATACAAATAGTGTCCTTTACCTCTTTGGTTAGTTTTATTCCCAGGTATCTTGTGGTTCTTGGTGCTATCGTAAATGGAATCAATTCTCTAATTTCCCTTTCTGTACTTTCATTGTTAGTGTGGAAGAAAGCCACTGATTTCTGTACATTGACTTTGTATCCTGCCACGTTACTGAATTGCTATATGAGTTCTAGTAGTTTGTGGGTGGAGTCTTTGGGGTTTTCCATATAAAGAATCATGTCATCTGCGAAGAGAGAGAGTTTGACTTCTTCCTTGCCAATTTCGATACCTTTTATTTCTCTTTGTTGTCTGATTGCTGTTGCTAGGACTTCTAATACTATGTTGAACAAGAGTGGTGAGAGTGGGCATCCTTGTCATGTTCCTAATCTCAACAGGAAGGCTACAAGCTTTTTCCCATTGAGGATGATATTTGCTGTAGGTCTTTCATAGATAGATTTTATGAAGTTCAAGAACATTCCCTCTATCCCTATACTTTGAAACGCTTTAATCAGGAACAGATGCTGGATTTTGTCAAATGCTTTTTCTGCATTAATTGAGAGGACCATGTGGTTCTTCCCTCTTCTCTTATTGATTTGATCTATCACATTGATTGATTTGCGAATGTTGAACCAACCTTGTATCCCAGGGATGAATCCCATGTGGTCATGGTGGATAATTTTTTTAATGTGTTGCTAGATCCTGTTTGCTAGGATCTTGTTGAGAATCTTAGCATCCATATTCATCAGTGATACTGGTCTGAAATTCTCCTTTTTGGTAGCATCTTTGCTTGGTTTGGGGATCAGGGTAATGCTGGCTTCATAAAAAGAGTCTGGAAGTTTTCCTTCTGCTTCAATTTTTTGGAACAGCTTCAGGAGAATTGGTGTTATTTCTTCTTTGAAAGTTTGGTAGAATTCCCCAGGGAATCCATCAGGTCCTATACTCGAGGAACTACAGAACACTCATGAAAGAAATTGAAGAAGACACAAAAAGATGGAAGACCGTTCTATGCTCTTGGATTGGAAGAATAAACACTGTTAAAATGTTTATACTGCCTAGAGCAATCTATACTTTTAATGCCATTCCAATCAAAATTCCACTGTTATTTTTCAAAGAGTTGGAGCAAATAATCCTAAAATTTGTAAGGAATCAGAAGAGACCCTGAATTGCTAAGGAAATGTTGAAAAACAAAAACAAAACTGGCGCCATCACGTTACCCGATTTCAAACTTTACTACAAAGCTGTGATCACCAATACAGCGTGGTACTGGCATAAAAACAGACACATAGACCAGTGGAACAGAGTGGAGAGTCCAGATATGGACCCTCAACTCTATGGTCAAATAATCTTTGACAAAACAGGAAAAAATATACAATGGCAAAAAAGACAGTCTCTTCAATAAATGGTGCTGGGAAAACTGGACACCTATATGTAGAAGAATAAAACGTGACCATTCTTTTACACCATACACAAAGATAAACTCGAAATGGATAAAAGACCTCAACGTGAGACAGGAATCCATCAGAATCCTAGAGGAGAACATAGGCAGTAACCCCTTCGATATCAGCCACAGCAACTTCTTCCAAGATATGTCTCCAAAGGCAAAGGAAACAAAAGCGAAAATGAACTTTTGGGACTTCATCAAGCTCAAAAGCTTCTGCACAGCAAAGGAAACAGTCAACAAATCAAAAAGGCAACCCACGGAATGGGAGAAGATATTTGCAAATGACAGTACAGACAAAAGGTTGATATCCAGGATCTATAAAGAACTTCTCAAACTCAACACACACAAAACAGATAATCATATCCAAAAATGGGCAGAAGATATGAACAGACACTTCTCCAATGAAGACATACAAATGGCTATCAGACACACGAAAAAATGTTCATCGTCACTAGCCATCAGGGAGATTCAAATTAAAACCACATTGAGATACCACCTGACACCAGTTAGAATGGCCAAAATTAGCAAGACAGGAAACAACGTGTGTTGGAGAGGATGTGGAGAAAGGGGAACCCTCTTACACTGTTGGTGGGAATGCAAGTTGGTGCTGCCACTTTGGAGAACAGTGTGGAGATTCCTCAGGAAATTAAGAATAGAGCTTCCCTATGACCCTGCAATTGCACTACTGGGTATTTACCCCAAAGATACAGATGTAGTGAAAAGAAGGGCCATCTGTACTCCAATGTTATTGCAGCAATGGCCATGGTCACCAAACTGTGGAAAGAACCAAGATGCCCTTCAGCGGATGAATGGATAAGGAAGATGTGGTCCATATACACGATGGAGTATTATGCCTCCATTATTATCCATCAGAAAGGATGAATACCCAGGGGCGCCTGGGTGGCTCAGTGGATTAAGCCGCTGCCTTCGGCTCAGGTCATGATCTCAGGGTCCTGGGATCGAGCCCCGCATCAGGCTCTCTGCTCCGTGGGGAGCCTGCTTCCTCCTCTCTCTCTGCCTGCCTCTCTGCCTACTTGTGATCTCTCTCTGTCAAATAAATAAATAAAATCTTTGAAAAAAAAAAAAAAAAAGAAAGGATGAATACCCAACTTTTGTAGCAACATGGACGGGACTGGAAGAGATTATGCTGAGTGAAATAAGTCAAGCAGAGAGAATCAAGTATCATATGGTTTCACTTATTTGTGGAGCATAACAAAGAACATGGAGGACATGGGGAGATGGAGAGGAGAAGGGAGTTGAGGGAAACTGGAAGGAGACATGAACCAAGAGAGACTATGGACTCTGAAAAACAACCAGAGGGTTTTGAAGGGGCGGGGGGTGGGAGGTTGAGGAACCAGGTGGTGGGTAATAGGGAGGGCACGTACTGCATGGAGCACTGGGTGTGGTGCAAAAACAATGAATACTGTTACGCTGAAAATAAATAAGTTAAAAAAATTTAAAAAAGAAGAAAAAAAACAATACAAGAACAGAAAAGTCTAAAAAAAAATACAAATAGTGTTGGGGTTCCTGGGTGGCTCTGTGGGTTAGGCATTCAACTCTTGATTTCTGCTCAGGTCATGATCTCAGCGTCAGGGGATGAGCCCTTAGTCAGGAACTGCACTCAGCATAGAATTTGCTTGAGATTTTCTCTTTCTCTCCCTTTGCCCCCCACCTCAAATAAATAAATCTTTTTTAAGAATACAAGTTGTGTTTTCATAGAACTAGAACCAAAAAAATCCTAAAATTTGTATGGGACCAGAGAAGACAACATTAAGAGGTTAAGGCAAAGCAACCTTAAGAAAAAACAAACCTGAGGGTTTCACAATACTAGATTTCCAGATATACTACAAAGCTATAGTAATCAAAACAATATTGTACTGGCACAAAAACTGACATACAAATAGGCACAAAAAACTTGGTACTGGCACAATAATTGATCAATAGAACAGAGTTGAGAGCACAGAAGTAACTTCATTGACCATATATGTGTGGGTTTATGACAAAAGAAACAAGAATATACAACTGTGGAAAAACAGTCTCTTTAGTTAATCGTGCTGGGAAAACTGGACAGCTCTATGCATGAGAAAAACTCTAAATGAATTACAGACCTAAGTAGGAGACTGGAAACCTTAAAACTCCTAAAAAAAATGCAAAGGCAGTAATATATTGGACCTTGGCAATTATTTTTCTGGACCTGTCTTCTCAGCCAAGGGAAACAAAATCAGAAACAAACAATTGTGATTACAACAAACTAAAAAGCTTTTGCTCAGTGAAGGAAACCATGAACAAGATAAAAGGAGATTTTCACTGGGTATTCTTTCATACTTTCAGAATTTCCTCTTTTATGTGAATATTCCCTTTAACGTAAAAAGAAAACAAAAAAACAAAAAAACAGAAAACCTTCAAATCACTCTTCCCTACTTACATTTCATGTCACCATTAAGACTTATGCCGCCAAAATAAGGCTTGAGCTGCAGTTTACTCCTACTTCAAATCTCCATCGGGCTCCACTGTATACTCTGCAGTATAGTGCAATGGTGAAATGGCCAGCCTTTGAGGCCAGGCTACTTTAGTTTCAAGTTCCTCCTCTTCCACTGATGAATGGTTTGACCTTGAGCAAGCTTCTTAAACTTAGGGTGGTGGGATCTGTGCTATACCAGCCAGACCCTGCTGGCCCTACAGCCCTCCACTGAGTCTCTCCAGAAACTGCCCCTGCCCTCAGACAGCCACCTCAGCAGAGGTCACCGCACCTCATTCCTGGGCACCCACATCCAATGACTGGCTGACACAAGGGAATGAAGAGCAGGACCCGCATCCGAACTTAGAACATGGCTGAAGGGAACTCAGTCTTGGAGCTCCCCATAGGCCTTTGCTAGACTGCACGGCAGTCCAGCTTCCTCTGCCCAATCCTGTTCTTTTCTTTCCTTCCCACCCCTTCTCCAGAAGCAAACCAAAAAATCTCAACCTAAAAAAATCTCCCAAAAAACCCAAACAGGGGTGCCTGGGCGGCTCAGTGGGTTAAGCCTCTGCTTTTGGCCCACGTCATGATCTCAGGGTCTAGGATCGAGGCCCATATCCAGCTCTCTGCTCAGCAGGAAGCCTGCTTCCCCCCCCTCACCCCGTCTACTTGTGATCCCTCTCCCTCCGTCAGATAAATAAATAAAATCTTAAAAAAAAAAAAAACACAAAAAAACAAAACAGGAACCCGACCTGCCCTACTTAGTTTCCCCATGTCTCAGTGGGGTCGTGGCAGCTCACAGGGCTGTTTCAAAGATTTAATGAGTTTTACTTGTAAAGTTCTTAGAACCACACCCCATGCTATGGTTTGAATGTTTGTATCCCCTCCAAAATTTCAATACTGAAATCCTAATGCCCAATATGATAGTACTGTGAGGTGGGCCACTTGGGGGTGATTAAGTCTTGGCAGCAGAACCCTCATGGATGGGAGTGATACCCTTATAAAAGTGGCCTGAGGACTCCCTTGCCCCTCTTATCCCATGAGGTTCTGACTAGCAATCTGTGACCCAGAAGAGGCTCCTCACCCAATGCGGCTGTCACCTTGATCTCAGACTTTCAGCCTCCGAAAGGAGAAAGATACATTTCTGTAGCTTGTAAGTCACCCAATCTGTGGAATTTCATTATGGCTTTTCCAACAGATGAAGGCCTCCTGGTCCAGCATGGATGCTCACTAGATGTTAGCCATTACTCTGAGATCAAGGTCAATCTCTTAAAATCCTTAACCTTTGTGACTGGACTCAGCCAACATCTCCCATCTTCCTTTTCATTCTTCTGTTCACACACTTTATGGTCAAAACAACCTGGTTCTTGGTTGTCTTGCTTTTTTCTCATCTCTGGGCCTCTGCCGTGTTCCTCCTTCCTCCTGGAGGGCTGGGCTTGCCCAGCTGTGTCTGGAAATCCTATAACCGTTCCCCAGACCATCTCCATGCTACTTTCCACAGAGCCTCCAACCATACATCACGTCTACACAGCACACACCAAGTATCACACAGCACTGGCAGGATACTCACTGCCCTTGTCACATGACAGACTCCTCAAGGACTGCTTTACCTTTGCCCTTGTAGACTCGTCATGCTGGCCATTTGAATCATACCGTGAAAAATCTGAACCCAGTTAAGCATTCCCAAAACATGTGTTGTTTAATAGAAGGCTTTGGTCCCCTGGAGCTGCCACTGTTAGCAAGGGGGAGACCACACATTCAAGAGTGCCCTCTTCTGGCCAAAATAAGCCCCTCTGAAGAGAAAGGAAGGTGGGCACAGGTGACGTCAGAGGACTTTTTATGTTGTATTTGACCAGACATTATCTGTATAACTTACTGAGGGTTTCCTATGGCCACATACTAGGCTAAGCACTTCACACCCACTCTTTCATTAAGTCATGCTCTTTCTAGAAGGTACAGCAGATTCTTCAACCAAGAAGAGGATGAAAGCGCCCAAGCAAATTCTATTACAACAAGAGTACTGGGTTTTAACATGTTTGTTCAAACTTTAGAAGGACAGAATCAAATATTGTGTTGGAACAAAATATCGAAGAGAAGGTTAAGTTCTATTTTATGACATTCTTCAAAAACTGCGTTTTAAAACAGTAAATAAAGCAGACATAGTGGGATGCAATGAGATCTGTCCTCTTGGTAGCACTGTAGTGATCACTGCTAAGACATCAACATTCTCCAAGGGGCCAGGTGTTCCCTACTCTAAGGATTTAGACCACTTTCTAAGAGGAAGACTACTTTGACAATGGCCTGAAGAAACCAAGATGGAATGAAGGGTCACTTGGAAGTAGGTGGCAGGGTTAGTTAAGATGGGATGGACTGGGTGACCGGAGTTCCTTAGTGAATATGTCATTCCTGATCCCCGCAGCCTCTCTTTGAGCTGGACAGGGTTTGAGTCGGAGCAGAAAGACACAGAAGGAATCTTGGTAACTTGCCCAATGTCACCAATCCAAACTATGACCCAGACCTGTTTCCAGGCAGAAGGTCTTTCTCTGTGTGGAAAGTGGGCTATGCTTGCAAGTGGAGAGACTCTTCACCCTAAGAATAAGGCTAACCCTATATAGTAAGGAGGCCATTATCAACAGCTGCCTGAATCCTGCCCATCACCTCTTAAGGCAGCAAGAATTTCTACACAAGAGCTGTGCTTTCAAACACATGTGTTTCTTTAAGAAGAAATGGGATGCTTTCCAAATGAAATTAATTTCTTTATAAATCTGCTTTTAAAACACATATGAAAAGATGTCATTTGCTCATTTAGCTTTGTGGTAGCTTTTGGTAAGCTGAGGTGGGGAAAGAATGAGTCAAGTTGAATTAGGTATTGCCACATTTTCTTTGAAGAAGAACCAAAGAGAAACAAACTATACTATCAGGACACTGAAACAACAGACTCCTAATCACCAGCACTGATTGGCTCAGGAGGGGAAAGACCTCACCCAGCAGAGTTCTGAGTGGCCCAGCATTAGCCTATGGCAGGGATGTCTTTCTCAGGGAAACTTTACATTACCAATGGGGTGCCTGCTTCAGGGTAGATGGGCAGACTGTTGCAGGGGAGCCTATGCTCTTATTATCAGCAAGACCAAAGGCAGGCTAAGATACCTCTTCTTCATTTTTTCAAAATAACACCTTTGGAACCATAAAAGCAATGCTTGTTTATCACAGACAAACTTTTTTTAAACTATGGGACCAAAAAAGAGAACATCGTCGGTCATTCTAGTGTACTGAGATAGCTATTGTTGACATTTTAATGTATTTCATCCTAGGACTGTGTCTGTGGGTACAGGTCAATACTTAAACAGAGTTGGGATCATGCCACGTTAGACTTAGAACAAGCCACTGGGATCACGCCATCAGTTCTAATTGTTTCCCTTTGGTATTTTGTCATAAATAGTTTCGGGACATTCTTTTACACACTGCCATTGAGCATTTCAGCAGGAGCGGGGGGTGGGGGGAGTCCGGTGGTTGTGCCCAGCTACCATGAACTACAAGACTGCTCACTATTTGCTAATCCTCCTCTATCCTTAGGACCACAGGCTGACAGGGAAGGATGCCAAAATGGGCCTCCCTGCGTCTGTGAGGCTGAGGGCTCTTAGTGTGGTCTTTGGGGTGGTCACCTATCTCCCACAACAGGACAAACCTGGACAGTTTCTCAGCTGTGCCTCTACCTCAAACCTTTCTATGTGTTCTCCACTTCCCTAGGGCTCTCAGATGCTAGAAGAATGTTTCACAAGAATATGAAAGATAAAGGAATGCATCCTTGTTACTATCTAGATTGACCACACAGAATCACCACAGAGAATCCATATACCATTAAGTCACTTCTAAATGATTTTTAAATTTCTAAACAGTTTCAGCTCCTGTAAATGCACTCATTCCAACAAGAAGCATTTATTATACCATGCCTGGCAATGTATGGTATAACATTTTCCCAAATTATTCTGTGATATACCAATAAACTCTGTATGTAACTAAACAAAAAGTGCATTAAAAATTACTATTTCGTGGCAGCAGACATAGCAAATACTTAGAGAGGCCTTGCCTTCCACAGCTGCTTTCAATTTAAATAACCACCTATAAAGACAAGACAAAGTGTACTTTCTGAAATGTTAAAAATGAGGGAAGGCAAGTCCAAAAGAAACAACACAGACCGACAACTTTCCTTTTAAACACTTTGTTCCCGTTCTTAGGAATCAAATAAGAGAAAGAAAAAAAGGAGAGGATTAAAATCTCAACCAGGGGTCAGCAAACTACGGCCAGTGGACCAAATCAGGCCCCCTGCCTACTTTTGCAAATAAAGTTTTATTGGAACACAGCCACATTCATTTGTTTACATATTGTCTGTGGCTACTTCCGTGCCACAGTAGCAGAGCTGAGTCATTGCGACATAGCCTACATGGTCCAAAAAGCCTCAAATATTTATTATCTGGCCCTTTGCAGGAAAATCTCCCAAGCCTTAATCTCCAGAGGGGCCCTGGGCAAATGGAGATGCAAAGACAACAGCTGACAACTGTATCGGTTTGGAGGGGAAACAGCCTGCAACTGAAGAATGAAGGGAGAGCCAAGGGACAGGAAAAACACCCGGTACCCAAGTCCTCCCCCCTTCCGCAAACTCCTCATTGCTCATACCTCGCCCTTCTCACACCACTCTCAGATCACCGATTTATGATTACTACTAGTCCGAGCTCTCAGCAGTCCGTGTCAAGGATCCTTTTCACGCCACCTACTGCACTGCTGCCAATTTCAAACCTTCAGGCAGAAATGAACAAAACAGCTCTCTGCAAAATGATTACACAACTTTTTCCAAAATACTTCCCAGGAGACCTGGAAAGATAAGTTCTCTAAAACCTACAAAGGTGTGCTGCTCAGGAACGTTCACTATCGGTATGGAGATCCAGGAATCAGATGGTCATGCAATTTGTCAATTCTGAATGTTTACATTGTGCTGTGTTTTCTGACCCAGGCAAGGGCAGAAGGAGGGATTCTTGAGGGGGGTGGTGGGCAGGGGTGGGTATGCCTCAGCCCAAGTTGTCCAAGGTCTCTTTGCCCTTGTCTTTGTTCCATCATTCCATCATTTGTTCCTTGTCATTATTTTAAACCCCTGAGAGACAGAGATGTGTGAGGAAGTGGGCAGCAGGGCCAAATCCATGCAGAATGGTTTCCTGAATGATTCAGCACCAAAAGGCTGGATGATACCCAGAGCTACTGGGAGAAAAAAAAAAAAAAAACAACCCCAAAACCCTCCCAAGCCATGGAAATGACAACAGGGCAGTTCTTTTGAGGACTCTCTAGAGAAACAACCTGAGATTCCTATAACTGTATTTGACTTGGCGCCTGGTTCTTTGCTCCACCCAAAGTCAAAAGAGTCACCTCCCTGTGCCAGGAGCCCAGCAGATGGGAAAGTGGATGTCCCAAACAGGCTGTGGCTGGAAGGTGAGGGAGGGAGGACTGGCGAAGTAGAGTGTGGGGAAAGGGAGGGGTCGGGAGAGGGAGGTGGGGCAGGAGCAGACCAGTGCCCCCTCCACCTGACTCTCCCTGCTCCCCTACCTCCCCTCCCACCACTCTGCCCAGGCAAGCAGGAGGCGGCTAGTATCCTGGGTAGGAGCATGGGGATATGAATGCCTCCACGGTGGACTTACTTGGAAGATGAAATCGGGCAGTATGTATAACACATTTGACACAGCACCTAGCATACAGTGAACAATAAATGGAGCTTTTACTAGAATTATTCACCTGCACTTCAGCTTTCCTAATCAAAGTACCGCTCCCTAATAACAAATAACATGGAGGACATGGGGAGATAGAGAGGAGAAGGAGTTGAGGGAAACTGGAAGGGGAGATGAACCATGAGAGACTATGGACTCTGAAAAACAACCAGAGGGTTATGAAGGGGCGGCAGGGGGGTGGGGGGGGGTGGGAGGTTGAGGAACCAGGTGGTGGGTAATAGGGAGGGCACGTACTGCATGGAGCACTGGGTGTGATGCCAAAACAATGAACACTGTTATGCTGTAAATAAACAAATAAAAATAAATATTAAAAAAAAAAAAAAAAAAGTACCGCTCCCTAGCCAGACTGGGCTCCATCCCATAGCAATGCCTTCGCACATGTAGTTTTCTCTGCATGGAAAATTTCCACCAACCCACTCCTCACCTTTTTTTTCCTACTGATAGAATTCTTTGGCTTCTCCAAGTCTCAGTTCAAGAGTCACCTCCTCAGTGAAGCCTTCCCTGACTCCTCCAGGCAGAGCCCTGTCACCATTCCCTGATTCCATTAAGTTTATCCTATTATGCCCTCTTGGCAAGCCCAAGTTTCTCCAAAGACCATGAACCCCTCAAGTACAATGGTTCCAACTTTTGTGTCCAGGACCCCAGCACACAGCATGCACTCAATAAAGGAAGGGAAGTGTGCAGACTGAAACAGAAACAAGTTCAAGGACTTAAAAATGAGTAACGGAGAAGCAGAAGTTACCTTTTGAAAGGGGTACTGAGTTCATCACGATCTTTCTGAAGTCCTGATTCTTAAGAAAGTTGGTTTTGACTACCTGTTCTGGGACGATCAGGAACTGCTGAAATTAATGCATTTCACTTTTCTGATACTCTCCCCATCCACCCAGCTGGCTGGGTTGCTTGCTATATCCCCGTACCAAGTCCCACAAAAGTTGCAGAATAAGGAGAAAAGACTGAGTTTTAAGAAGCAATACTGAGCTACAGGACACCTAAGTTAATGGGGTCCCATTTCAGATACTGGCTCCAGGGAAGAGCCATGGCTGGGTGGGGACAGGACAGGCACAGGCCCTTAGAGAGCCAGGGCTTAAGTCCTCAACTGACCCTAATTAAAACCAGAAACTTCTGTGCTGCCTTAGGTCACTAGCTGCCATCATGAAAGGGTAAATTTATTGGTTCAGTTACAGAGAAGTAAAGTTCTGTCCTGAGATAGTTTCACTACAAAGTGTTGCCCCAAGTGAAGACTACAAAGGGCTTCTCAACTCCTGAGATGCTTGCATGGGGACAAAGGGATTTTTTTTTTTTTTTTTGCCAAAAAAGTTAAGAAATGCTGCATATGAGGTCTCTTTCTTTGATGTAACACTAACATATCAGCCATGCACATGAGTCCTATATTTTAAATACACCTCCTATAACTGTTTTACCCCAAATCCCAGCCAACGATGGCAGAGCCCAACAACAGACAGCAAGAACAGACTACAAGGGTGTGGACACTTGGATCCTCTTGGCCGGGGAGCCGCCCAGAGCTGCCTGCTGGTCCCCTGCAGCCCGCAGCACTTCCTCCAGGGAACTGTTGTTCAAGGTCAACTACAAAAATCCTTTGGTGTGGTTGGAAAATGCCATGAGTCTAGGAGTTCAGTAACTTTTAAAATTAAATTTGAAGACATTTTTATTTCCATTCATACATAAGATGAATGAATTTCCTCATTAAAGCCCCATTGTTCTTTCTCTATAAATGTTACACAATTGCATGCAAATGGACCTCACGATGGAAACTAAACTTGTCCTGTTCTGTGACATTTCAATCTAGTTGCTAAGTTTCTTGCAGGTGAATCTGCATCCCTCCAGAGAGTTTGGCAAGTATCATTTTCCACTGTCTAGGACATAAAGGAGACTGGAGAGCATTAGACCACAGAGTACAGATTCCAATTCCCAACGCTTTTCCAGACCTACTAAGGGGAGGAAAGAGTCACCTCACAGATCCCTGGGTAAGAAGGCTGCCAGCAGCTCTCAGCAAATGCCATACACTTTCCAAGGTGCAGTGGAGACAAGACTCCCAAGTAGGCCCATTGCAGACTTGCTGATGCCAGGAATCCCTGGGGAGGGATGAGTGCTGCTGTTCCGGGTCACTGGAATCTCAGGTTTTTGTAAATACCTGAACACTTGCCTTCCGATGTGTATGTGCTCGGCCTCTATGGCGTCTCAGACTCTGGGAGAGGAAAGCAAAGGGCCTGATAACGCAACCTCCTCCCCCAAACCCAGCTGATGACAGATGTGTTGGCAACTGGGGATAAGGGGTCAAGTCCCTTCCTGCTCCCGCCTGGGGGTGCTGATTCTGAGCGAGGTGCACTGAGCTGATTCTGAGCGAGGTGCACTGAGCTATTTAGTCTCCACGCCTTGGGTCGCTGCTGTTGCCCAAGGGAATGGTAGGTCATTAAACAAGTCAAAGCTTCCATCCTCCTCTGTGGGCCTCTGAACTTGATCCAGGGTGATCTAAAGACAGTCCCCTCTGATCTCAGTGCCTGTCCCTGAGGATGCTCAGAGTGAGAAGGCCCGGCCATGGCCAGCTGCCTACTGAGAAGGGGAACCCAGAGCCAGCCTGCTCCACCCCTGCTCTTTCCCCAGTGGCACCAGCAGCCCGGCTCCCCTCTGATCTGATGCTCATTTCACTGAGGTCTTTCAAGGTCTTGGCATCTGAATACTTGGGAGCCAGTCTTCAAGCTCTTGCCCTGAGAAGTACAGCTAAGGACCAGGCTCTACTTTTCCTCCCAATGGCTAGCATGTTTTCCTGGCATCATCACTGGCTGAAAACCCCACAGAGGCTCCTGCCTCCCGCCCTGCTGGGGAATATGACAGGGATTTACGAGCTCTGAGTGGCTCCTGTTTACTTCTCAGTGACCGATGACTTGTCCACGCGGCCTCATCCAGGGCCTGACTCAGCCTCAAGTCTGTCCATTTGGGAGAGTTTATCAAACCCAGAAACAGGTTTTTCTACTACTGAATCAAGACAGAGGGCCCTGGAGTAGTCTCTTCTTCGATTAGAGAGAGCCGGGGGTGGGATTTGGTGGGATCTAGCTTCAAACTTGGCTCGGCCATTTGCTGGCTATGTCAAGGTTTTCCTTCTTTTGTCAAGCAGAGGTACTGAAAATATTGGTGAGAATACGCGTAGACATAGTTGGTGAGCCTTAAAGTCACAAAATGCTGACTAGTATTCCTACACATTGTCAGGCTCAGTCAATCAGCTCATGTCCCAGAGTCAATTCACAGTTAATATTAGGTAAAAATATTGGAAAACCTTTAAAGAACAGATGACAAATGGATACTAAAGCAGTGAAGGGTTTCTGCCCACTTTCAAGGGCTGTCCTTTCTGGTGTGGTATCTGGCACAAGTCTTTGCTAGCTTGAAAGTTTCAGCAACATGGTCCAGGCTAAATTTACATGTGAAAGGCATGACATTACAGAATTCTGCCCAGAGCACAGTTACAGCCAGACTCTGTGACAAATGAAAAGTGGATAGTAGTTGCAAGGAGAAATTTTAAATATGCCTTCATGAGGATTCCATTAGATAAGAAACCTATGTTATTCTTAGCCACCTTCTTCAACAATTTGCTGTTCCATCTTTCTGGAATGCTGTTCCATGACTCTGCATGGTGCATGGCAAGCTCATCTGCAGCGTTCTGGTTCCTGTGTCACCTCCTCAGATGTGTCCCCTTACCACCCTATGACCTCCCTCACTGCTTATCTCTGCGCCCTGCCTATGCTGGGAACAGCACTATCAAGTCGGCTTATCAGTGGTTAATGGTTTCTTTCCTCCACGACACCATAAAACAAGGACTTCTCTCATTTTTACTGCTATAGCACTAGTGCTTAATGCAGTGCCTGGCACACAGTAAGTGCTCCAAAGAGTAACTGTTGGCTGACAACAAGCTATAAAACCATTACATGCTAATTCATTTAAAAACTGGAAGCTACTGAAAAACAGAAAAAAAATAAAAAGTGACTCTCGAAGACAACTTTCTTCTTTAGTGCATGATTTTTTTTTTTTTAACCTGGCCATAAACTTGCTTTATTTTCAATTTTGCTTGTAAAACTTACACTTAAAAAAATTACAATCTAAGAATGTCATTATTCTATTCCATTAACTTTATTATTTTTTTTCATTTCAGAGAGAATACCTGCATGCACCCCCCACCCCCACACACACAGAGGCATGCATGTGTGCTTGCCTGTGAGTTGGGGCAGGGGAAGAGAGAGAGAGAATCTTAAGAGGCTCCAATACCCAGGGCAGAGCTCAGTGAAGGACTGATCCTGGTGACCCTGACTGATCATGATCATGACTGATCAGATCATGACCTGAGCGGAAATCAAGGGTCAGATGCTTGGGGCACCTGGGTGGCTCAGTCAGTTAAGTGTCTGCCTTCAGCTCAGGTCATGATCCCAGGGTTCTGAGATCGAGCCCCACATGGGCCTCCCTGATTTTCCCTCTCCCTCTGTCTCTTCCCCTGGCTTGTGCTCTCTCTCACTCTCTCTCTCTCAAATTAATAAATAAAATTAAATTTAAAAAGAGAGATGCTTAACCAGCTATGCCACTCAGGCACCCCTCCATTAACTATTTTTAATGAAGTTATTTAATTTACTGATCCATACTCCTTATATTGGGCATACACCCTGCCTAAATGCTGTATTATTTTAAATGATATTAAAGAGAAATGAAATTATTAGATTAGATTCTAAGTAAATAAACATTCCAAAGAATTTTACTTTATGTTACCAAATTGTTTTCTAAAAGCACTGTGTTTGTTTAAGATTTAATTTTTCACATGTATTTCCTGAATTTACCTAGAACTTATGTAGGTATATGTGATGTGACTGCATAAATTTTGGGGCCCAATTTTTTAAATCCAGAAGGATGCGTGAGAAACCTTAAAATGGATGGGTGCCTGGGTGACTCAGTGGGTTAAGCCTCTGCCTTCGGTTCAGGTCATGATCTCAGGGTCCTGGGATCCAGCCCGCATCAGGCTCTCTGCTCAGCAAGGAGCCTGCTTCCCTCTCTCCCTCTGCCTGTCTCTCTGCCTACTTGTGATCTCTCTCTGACAAATAAATAAATAAAATCTTAAAAAAAAACCCTTAAAATGGACCTATGCATCTCTGTACATATTTTGAGTAAGTCAAACACTATAGACTAATATTTAATTATCACATAACTTTAAAAATTAGTTCCAAGTTTAGCCATTCAGACTGGTGTGAGGTGCTATGTTGCTGGAGGGTAGGTGGGTGGGGGATGGGTAACTGGGTGATGGGCATTAAGGAGGGCACCTGATGTGATGAGCACTGGGTGTTATACACAACTCATGAATCACTAAACTCTACCTCTGAAACGAGTAATACACTCTATGCTAATTAATTGAATTTAAATTTAAAAAAATTAAAAATTAAAATTAGCTTCAAGTATATTCTTTTCTGATCTACCTCCCTGCCCATTACTTTTCTTTAAATACACTCTTGATTCTGTCTCTGCCTTGTTCCTATGGAGGGAATAAAGCCAGGGAATTTTATGTTTCATTCCAGATATAACCTATAAAAGTTGAATAATCCCCTCTTCTCATGCCCTAGCTAGAAAAATATGCACAGTTGTTCCTAATGACAGAAACAAGGATGGTCACTGCAGAATTCTTCATAGGACTGAAAAATTGGGAACAACTTTCCTGCCCATCAATTTATAAAGGAACAGCTACATAAACTACAGCCCATCCATCCTATGAAATGCTGTGGAAAATAAAGCATGAAAGGGGACAGAGCTCAACATATATTATCAAGCTATCAAAAACCATCATGTTCAAGAGCCATTCATGTTGTAGGATACCATTTATTGAGGAGGGGAAGCCCAAAAATTATCTTTAAGGGGGCGCCTGTGTGGCTCAGTGGGTTAAATCCTCTGCCTTCAGCTCAGGTCATGATCCCAGGGTCCTGGGATCGTACCCCACGTCGGGCTCTCTGCTGAGCAGGGAGCCTGCTTCCTCCTCTCTCTCTGCCTGCCTCTTTGCCTCTTTGTGATCTCTGTCTGTCAAATAAAGAAAGAAATCTTTAAAAAAAATTATCTTTAAGATCCACGGATTTGTATATAAAGCCCTGCTCAGAGATCTAGAAAGATCCTTACCATTAGCAAGGTTGCCTTTGGGAGGGGCTTGGGTCTGAGTGTATAAAGGAAGATGTGCTTTTATTTGCAACACACTTTTTACGCAGATAATGTATTCAAACCTTCTCACATGGGCAATTAGACCTTATTAAATGGGGTACCTGGGTGGCTCAGTCAGTTACGCATTTGCCTTCAGCTCAGGTCAGGATCCTTGGGTCCTGGGATGGAGCACCATGTTGGGCTCCCTGCTCAGCAGAGAGCCAGTTTCTCCCTCTCCTCTCTGCTCATGTCGTCTCTCACTATCAATCTCTTTCTCTCAAATAAATAAAATCTTAAAAAAAAAGAAGTTATTCAATATTTAGAGATCATGCTCTTTCAAGGAATAATCGGCTCTTGGGTCACATTCTCTCACATGCACCTTGACGCCACAGCACCGTGCAGGTCCTTCTGTGGGCGCTCAGCACCAACTCAGCCCCGGTGAGCACCCACAGCATGAACACTCTGCAGAGCAGGCAGACATTCAGCCCCCAGGGAGATGTGCTAGGACAGAGTCCTCACCCTGCAGGAATCACAAAAGACTCTGTCATTTTAGGTAAGAACACCAGGATCAGCAAAGAGAAGGGATTGCCCAGTGAGTGGGAGCCTGGCACAAGTGGCATCTAGGCTCACCAACTGATGGGTCATGAACAGTTGCTAAGCATGCTAACTGTCCCAGCCCATCAATGACTGGTCAGAGCTGGTTAATGGCTCTTGGAGGGTGTCCCTAGTGATATGGGTACCTCCTTCCCCCAAAGCACTAAGATCCCCAGACTTGGGACTTCATCTTCGCTCTATGCCAGTGTTAAACAAAGAGTAATAGTAAGGGCCATTTACTGAGCATCTACTATGTGCCAGGCACTGTCCTGGGGGTCTGTGATATATTCTCTTACTAAATTTTGACATCCAACCCCTACAGTAGATTGCACTCTTTCCCCCATTTTAGAGATTATAAAAATGATACCCAGGTAGCTGAAATAACTTACTTAGGGCCCCATGGGATGGGATGGAGCTTGAACTTGAAATCAGACCATCTGTCTTAAAAGGCATGCTCTGCACTTCTCCCCTAAACTACCGAGGTTTTCAAAGAAGGAGATTTATTTGCAAACCTGAAGCTCACATGGAGTTTCCAGAAGGGCTTAGCTTTCCTGTCTCGGCTTTTCCCCAACCCCCAACAGCAAACACAAGGGCACACTCTTCTTGCACAACTACCCCCTCCCAGCTGCTCCCCTGAAAACAGAAACTACATAGGATACTCGCTTGGGAGACAGTGGTTCTAATTACCAGAAAGTAAAACTTGAAACCACCATTCCCAAGGACCGCCTTCTCCTCCTCTTCCACAATCCTACTTGCGAGCAGTCTGGATATTCCATTTAAAACAAATTAGGACGGCAACCTGACTGAGGAAGGACGTCAGCCCCAACTTTAAAAAAACTCAGTTAAGCAACACAGAATTCCACTCCCGTCCCCGAGAAACATGACTTCTTGACTCATCAACTTGATACACCCTCTGTGGCCAGAGCCGCCCCTGTGCCTTGATGCCGTCGTCTGCTGTGAGGGCGGCCCAGAGCAGGCAGCAGCGCCCCATGCACCCCGACACGGCCACTCACTGAACAGGGAGCCAGAAAGCCCCACCCACTGACAGACTTCACTGCCCAGCGGAAAAGTCAGGCCTTAATTTTTTTTAATGATTTTTTTTCCTATTGTGGTAAAACACAGAGAATATAAAAAGCACCCTTTGAACCCTTTGTATGTATGAAGTTCATGGGCGTTTGGTGTGTTCCTGGGGCTGTGCAGCTGCCATCATCGGCCCTTCCCAGGCCGCACCTTCAGACTCCCGAAGTGTTTCCATCCTGCCCTAACTGCTCTCATTTGGTCCATTTCTCCAGATGGTTCTCTGGTTTCCACAGAGGCGCTGTGTTTGTGAGTGAAGCCTGCACTGTGGCCAGTCCACGACGCACATGCTCCCCCATGGCCCCGGCTCCACCAGCACACCCCGCTCGACATTGCCCACCCCCACACCCAAGCAGAGGGCTCAGGGGCTGCCACCTGCACCTGCTCCTGGCCAGGCCCCACACCCGCCCTCCCTCCCTCCTCCTCCTCCTCCTCTAGGCTCTTCTGCACCAGGAGCCCCAAGTTACTGTCCAGCACCTTCCTGAGCAGCTGCGTGGCCCTGGGCAGTTGACAGAGCCTCGTGGAGCCTATTCACCTTTCCCCAAAATGAGGCCACCATATCTAGCCGGGGCAGGTGGGGGGGTGTCAAGTTCAGGCACCGGGGCAGCTGTGTCAGATCCTGATGTCCTGCCCCATCTGTCCAATAACCGAGACCACCTGCTCCCACTCTGGTCCATCACTTTCCTCCCTGTTCTCATCTTCCTCCTTCCCTGCTCTCCTTCCACTGACTGCCTCACTCACTCCCCTTTGGTGGGACGCCTCCCCCAACCCACCCCCATGTTCAAGCTATCCCAGGAGGTGTAGAAAGTAAATCTCTCCGTTATCTGAACCCTAATGAGCTTGCCTTTCCAACCTCTTCCCTTTGGCAGAATCTGGTTAAAAAAAAAAAAAAAGTACTCACTTAGGTGTCACATCTCATAGAGCAGAATATGCAAATAGGGCCAATTCCTCAAAAGCCAGTTCACAGCCTAGAAGGGGAACCTTTGAGGCTCTGGAAAATGTACTCATGTTCTGATTCTTGCCAAACCATTGATATTCAGACTTTTGACAACCTTTCTTTACTTTCTCTCTTTGTGAGACAAGAGAGACAATCCCTTGACAGACTGGAAGAATAAATCGTTTATTTTTAAAAGTCAGTGGGGGGAAGGAGATGATCCAGAGCCTCTGAAAGCCTCAGAACACAGGAAAGAAAATGAGTAGACAAAACCAGATTGGAAGACAGACGTCCCATGAGCCCACTGTCTGTAACTTTAATCTTCTAGAAGGGAAAGTAATCTCTGGGTGATGTTCCCCTGTTTGGGGGAACAGATGCTGGTCACTGGCATTAGGTCATTTCTCTGCTCAAAAGCCTTCAAAGGCAGTGAGAGTTGCCAGGAGATGATCCTCACTTAACTTCCTGATTTAAAATTCCTCTTTCCCAAGCACTAAGTTACAGGCCCACTGAACTATTCTCAGTGTTCCCTAAGCATGCCCCAAAGATCGCCCCTAAGTCTACTCCTAATGCTTCTTCGGCGCAGCACGTTTCTCCACCCCCATCAGCTTAGCCATCACCCTCCCCATAGCCAGACTCCTGTGGTCTCTCCCGGATCCCTCCGCTGCATGTAATCTACTGGCTGCATGTAATCTACTTGCTTTGAACCCCACGGCACTTGGAGCTTCTCTGTTTGCATCTGTCTTGCAGAGGCAACAATGGAAACCAATTACGTTCTATTTTGTTATCAAATACATAGATCTACCTTTGGGATAGACATCATAGTCATGTACACCTGCTTCAGGTTCTCCCTCACTCTCTTCCCTCCTACCCACTCCCCACCCCACTCACATGCTCTCTTTTATCTCTTTAAAAAAAAAGTGGGGGGGTCACCTGGCTGACTCAGTGGTTTAAGTTTCTGCCTTCCGCTCAGGTCATGATCCCAGGGTCCTGGGATTGAGCCCCCCATTGGGCTTCCTGCTCAGCAGACAGTCTGCTTCTCCCTTTCCCTCTGCCTGCTGGTCTGCCTACTTGTGCTCTCTAACTCTCTGTCAAACAAATAAACAAAATCCTAAAAAAAAAAAAAAAAAAAAAAAAAAAGCTGGTGTGGTTATAGTGTTATCAGGAAAGTAGACTCTAGCACATGAAATTATTACCCAAGATAACAGAGGCTATTTCATCAAAATAGAGGATATAATATCAAGGATATTATCAAGGATATCAAGGATAAATATCCTTGATATTTATATAAGAAATATAAAACATTAATATTAAACATTAATCTTCACTTAACGTGAAGATACTATAATCATAGACATTTATATTCCTTAAAAAAAAAAGTATGCCAAGTCAGGAAACACTGATTTAGCACTGAGAGCATTAGAAGATTAGTAAAATGTAATCACTTCCCTAGAGCAACTTCCATCTTGTAAATAAAAAAATTTTTAAAACCCAACCCCCCTCCAAAAAACCCCAAGTATTTAAAGACTTTCAGAGTGGATATTAACAGCCAAAAAAAAAAAAAAAAAAGACACCCTAATATCCCAGTCTTCTTCCTATCAGCTGATGTGATATTTGCCAGCTCCCATATTCCATCTCCACCCAGAAAAGGAATCTTTTTTAAAAAATCTTTTTATTATGGAAATTTCCAGGCACACATGAAAGTAGAAAGATTGGTGGAGTGAACTGCCATGTACCTATCACCATTAGCCTTCAACACACCCCAGAATTTACCTCTTCTGTTTCATCTACCCAGTGGCCCTTCTCTTACTATTTTCTGAAAAAGTATTTTAAAGGAAATCCCAGATATCACATAATCTAACGTGCAATTACTTTTGTAGGCTTCCCTAGCTGATAAAGGCATTTTTTAAAAAGTGTAACACCTCAAGTGCCTGGATGGCTTAGTTGATTGAGACTCCAACTCTTGGTTTCAGCTCAGGTCTTAATTCCAAGGTCCTGAGTTGAGACCCTGTGTTGGGCCTAGCATGGAGTCTACTTTAAATTAAAAAAAAAAAAAAAAAAAAGCATAACACCTATAATGTAATAGAATAGTACCTCCTTACTATTAGCTAATGCCCAGTACAAATGCCTCATGGATGTCTTTTTTCTTTTGGTTTGTTTAAATTATGATCCAAATAAAGCCCTTATATTGCATTTGGTTGTTTGAGTTCCTGAGTCTTTTTTTATGCTATAATAATCCTCTTTCCTTTTTTTTTTTAATGCCACTGATTTAAGAGAAACTGGGTCGTTTATATCAAAAGGTACAAAAAAGAGCTTTTTCTGATTTAAAAAAATCTCATCTAGAGATGATTACTACCACCACATAAAGAGCAATAATATGAAAGTTAAAGAATAAATTCTTTAATACATACTCTTTGTTCCAAAATACTCCAAAGAGATTGCTTCTTGTTGCCCCAAGAATGCACTGTAACTATTTAACTCAATTTGAACCACATTAGAATCCCTTAGACCCCATTCCAATCATCAAGGGCAGAGACATTTTTTCAATTGAAATTTCATCTGCATTTCAAAAGCACTAATGAGATGCGTTAGGTTCTATCCATCTCAAACTACAAGCAAATTCCAGAAAATATAATGAAGCAAGGTCTTCAGAGAGCCCCCTAAGTCTGAAGGAGATGAGCACTGCCAAGTCCTAAATAAGTTTCTTCTAACCTCAAGGCCTGCTGGGGCATATGGGAGCCATCAAGGAATGCAGGTGTGCACAGCCAGGGCTTCAGCGTGTTCAAACACAGCCAAGCAAATGGCATCTCCACGCTTTTCCAAACATCGCTTAATACAGACATACTCAGAGCTTGGACGAGGTGCCTATGAAAACCATGGCCCAAGGCATGTGGTGTTAGCCAGCCGGCACCACAGGAAGTATTTCCGACACTTGCCCACAGCAAACCCAAACTTTATTCTCTCTTAGAGGGCTTAGAAAGCCAAAATATTGGGAAGAAAACATTCAAAAGGTCCCAGGCCCAGAAGAGAAAAATACAAGAAAGAAAACAACGAAAGGAAAGAAAGACAAAGCCTGAAGTGACTGCCTTTTCTTAGCTGTTTCCTGCTGAGTATCTGTTTTTTTCAGGAACTGTAAGGCTTGAGAGCCTCAGTAGGCTGCATCAGTGAACTGAAGAAGTGAACCAACAGCCACGTATCATGCCTCCTCCTGCCCACTGGCAGGACTGCTTGCAGTCACCAAACAGGACGTGGTCTCTTAAATAAGGGAGGTTGCATAACCTCAGTAAGCTCCCCCTGGAACTCCTTTTAGGGATGTGTAATTTATTCCGATAGTGAAGTCTTAATTTGGATCCGTATCACCTGATCTGCCAGTCTGCCTGCATGCCTCCCTACAGGAGGCCATTCTGCACACAGGAGCCTCAGCTCGAATTGAGTATGAGGTATCTAGATCATCTTTTCTCTGACTCCCATTCCATTCCCAGAGCAGCAACTGTGAAGCATCACCCCTCCCTGCAGAGCTGATTCTGATATGGCGAGGAGGTCCTGTTCCACTGAGGACATTGCTACTCCTCCAACATCCAAGAGAGGGTCTCTATCACCAAAGCATTGTTGTTAAAGGAGCCTCTTTGGCACCTGCCACAGAGGGGCTAACAACAACTTGATGGACACCTGCTTGACCTCACCTGGAGGGGAGTATGATGGGTAACTTTATGTGCCCATTTGGCTGGGCTGAAGGACCCCCAGAGTTAGTAAACATTTGTGGGTGTGACTTTCAGGGAGTTTCTGGGAAAGATTAGCATTTGAATTGGTGGACTGAGTAAAGATCACCCTGCTCAACGTGGGTGGGCATCATCCAATCCCTTGAGGGCCTGACTAGAACAAAAGGGGCGGAAGAAGGGCAAAGGCTTGTTTTCTGCTTGAGCAGAGATGTTCATCTTCTCCTGCCCCCTGACACCTGCACTCAGACTGGGGCTTACTCCACTGATCCCCTGGTTCTCAGGTTTTCAGGTTTGGACTGGAATTACACCACTGGTTCTCCTGGGCCCTCAGCTTCCAGAAGACAGATCATATGAGCCAACTCCTTCTAAGAAGTCTTCCCATATTCCTCTTGGTTCAGTTTCTCTAGAGAACTCTGATATCCACATTAAGGATCCAGCCAACTGGGACCATCACACTAAAAGAGAACTCTCAAGTTCTACAGGGGGAATGTTGCCTAAACAGGACCCCGCCCAACTCCAAGTTTTATTTTTGCACCATCATGCCATTTTAGACAAACTACTTAACTTGCCTCTGCCTTTTCTTTCTTTTTTTTTTTTTTAAAGATTTTATTTATTTATTTGACAGAGAGATCATAAGTAGGCAGAGAGGCAGGTAGAGAGAGAGGAGGAAGCAGGCTCCCTGTCGAGCAGAGAGCCTGATGCGGGGCTCGATCCCAGGACCTGAGATCATGACCTGAGCCGAAGGCAGAGGCTTAACCCACTGAGCCACCCAGGTGCCCCGCCTCTGCCTTTTCTTAAGGTCACAAACTTTGATGTGCCAAGGCCACGAGGGGCTCTGACAAGGTCCTTTTACAAAGCAGAGCTTGGGGGCTCTGGGTAAGACAGCTGCCCTGCTTCAGTGGCTCTATGGTTTCCCCGTAATGACACCCACGTACACAGATGCTGGTTAGATTCCACTCTGCCCCTTTCTGCCAAAGCTTCTCTCCACCACTGTCAGCCACATGACACTGATCCCCACAGTATTACCTCCTCCTTCATGGCACCCCAGTTACTGGTTTACCCCTTCTCCACTGGTGCATAAGACCAATATACCTCAAGAATGACCTCATTTAGACAATCCAACACCACGGTCCTGAGCTGGTAAGCTCTACCTTTTTTTTTTTTTTTTTTTTTTTTTTAAGATTTATTTGGGAGAAAGGAGAGAGAGAGAGAAAGCAAGCATGAGTAGAGGGGAATGGCAGAGGAAAAGGGCAAGGGATAGGAAGAAGCAAACTCCTTGCTGAGTGAGGAACCCAAGACCAGGATCCAGCCCAGGACCCTGAGATCATGACCTGAGTCAAAGGCAGCTGCTTAACCAACTGAGTCACCCAGGTATGCCTAAACTCTACTTCTTGAGGCTGTTTCTGTTTTCTGTAGATTTAAAATGGGAGTAACGATGCCAGTCTGATAGAATTTGGGGGAGTATCCACATGGAAAAGTGTATGGAAGGTCTCTGAAAATGCTATAATGCTATACAAAAAAGCAGGCTAAGAAATCCAAGTGGGAGGGGTAACGTAATCCTCTGCAGGGCCCAATAGGAGAAAGGCTAGGATGAGAAAGAATGTTCTGTTTTTCACCTGGCCCTTGAAAGGTCTTTTAGTAATGAGTACATGGAAAGGTAAAGAGCGGTATAGAAAGTGGTTTGCAAACATAAAATGAGAAATGATAATTAACAGTTACATTTTCAAATAAAAATCACTGTTTGCACATGCTTATATATATAGATAAGAGATGCTAACTCGGGAGCAAGTTACAATGATGATTTTCTTAGTGTTCCGTAACTGAATGTTAGAACAGAATTCCAGATGTCATAGAGCTCCTTCTTGCTCCAGGCCAAACCTCAGCCAAATCATTCTCATCAAATAGGTCTCTCATCTTTTTTTATTAAAAAAACTGTCCAGGAAAGGGAGATTGTAAAGTTTTTCTACGAAATGGCTCAATATTTCTCTCTTACTCCGGGACAATAGCTCATCTACTTGCAACATGCCCTCAAAAAACATTTGTCTCCACAAAAGCAGTTTGCAAACATTTAACAGCGGAAAGTATAATCATCTATTATTTGGAGGGAAAAGCGTTACCTAATTTCTAGTGATGAACACTGGGAATGGGGGAAACAGGCTCTACTCATGATCAGAGTAACAGTGCCCCTTGATTTGTCAAAGTTCCCCTGTGTTATTAGTAACAGGTTAACATGACATAAAGGGTATGGATATCTTTCCAAAATACGCAGAGCTGTCTCCCTGTGCAAGTGACAACTGCCATAGCAAAAAGGGGCTATGACAATTGGGTCAACAGCTGAAACTGTGTCCTAGAGCAACAGCTCTCAATCAGGAAGGATTTTAGTCCCTAAGGGACATTTGGCAGCATTCAGAGACAATTTTGGTTGTCATGACTTGGGGAATAATGCTACTGCCATTAGTGATCAGGGTTACTGCCAAACGTCCCCAATGCACATGACAGCCCCACAACAAAGAATTATCCATCCCTAAATGTCACTAGTGCTAAGGTTGAGAATCCCCATCCTAGAAAGAGATCCGGAGCATAGAGCAAAGGAGGGACTTGTAAGAATGTGGCTTCAGTGAGAACTCCAGTGACCTGTGTTTGTCCCAGGCTCTGGTCTCACTCTGATTCTACACAGTGAGGGACACAAATCACTCTATAGCTCTGATAATTATACTGTATTCGCAAAATTTTAGGAATGAGGTCCACCCATAAATGCAACCATTATCAGCTATCTTAGTTTCTAATTAGTTATTTACAATGTATGGCTGATATAGTGGAATGGGAAAAGCCAGAAATCCTCAAATGTCTGCATTTCAAGAATATGGTCCTACTTGTGAGCTTCCTCTACACTGGGTTCTTAATCTGGGGTTCTCACCACCCAAAGGGTCTGTGAGTAGAATTCAGAGGCTATGTGGATCTGGGTGGGGAAAATATTACATATTTTTTCACTAATCTCTAACTGAAATATAGCATTTCACTGTATTATGCATGTAATGAACAGACAACGGCAGTATGAACAACACCTGACATTTTGTGAGGAATAAAAATCACAGGAATCTTGGGGCACCCTGGTGGCTCGGTCAGTTATACCTTTGACTCATGATTTTGGCTCAGGTCATGATCTCAGGGTCATGAGACTGAGCCCCACCTCAGGCTCCATCCATAGCATAGAGCTTGCTTAAAAGTCTCTCTCTCTCCCCCCCTCTCCTTCAGCCCCTTCCTCTGCTCATACTCACATGCTCTCTCTCAGGTTTGGGGGGAGGGGAATCATAGCAATCTTCATGTCAATGTTATATCTTATTATTTATATTCATCATTACTTTGAAATTTTAATTGTTACTAGACCTGCTGCTGGTTCTTATCTTAGTAATTAATGTGTTAGTTAGAGCATGTGCCTTTCTACATCGCAAATTTGTTTTTCATAATCTGATAACCTATGTGCATTAAGTTGGTTGCCTCTGTAATCCTGGGTATCTAATTTGATGCATTTTAAAATAGCCATCTGAAAAGGGGTCCATTAGCAGACTGTCAAGGGCTAGAAGATCAAGGAGCTTAATAACACAGGATTAAAAATCCTGTTGTGTAGGGATGGAGTATAACTCAGAATAAGCCCATTTCACAGCTTCTTGCTGTGGCTAAGGGAGAGCTGATGGTCCTGTGGAAAGTGTGTTCATTGGTCCAGTTCAGATGGAAGGCTTACTTGGTACCCTTGGACGAAAGCCGGTATGGAGCCCTTGGCCTGCACTGAGGCCCATGCAATCTTATACAAGCCCCAGTATGGAACCTCGATGGCAAACAGTCCACCATGTCTCAGTCATCACCCAGAAGGTGAGCCCATTTAATCTCCCACCTTTGCCCTACTTCGATTCTAACTTTCTCTATTCTTATGCCCTTGACCCAAGCTTCCCAAATGCTTTTCCCTCCCCAGCCCTGGAACCTTGTAGTGGAGAAAATAAATACCCAAACACCTTCAGCTCATGGAGAGTATGCGCCTTTCATCTGGCTGCTTAGCTGGAGCCTGGCTCCTTCCCAGGAACACAACTTCCCAATCCCTCAGACTCAGGGTTGGGAAGAGGCTTAGCTTCTTCCTCCCTCAGCAATAGTATTTCCAAACTGTTCCTCCCCTACTCAACCCTTAATAGCTCTTGAGCTTTTGGACTCAGGCCATCTGATTTTATCACCTTCTCCATCTCTTCATTTTGTCATCTGCTACCTTCTAATCCCCAGCCCCACTTGTGATGTTTTCAGCCTCAAGCCCTTAACCTTGTCAGTATTCCAGGGGATGTTAGTAATCCCATATCCCATGGCTTAGACACCTAGCCATCTTGTTTCCAGTGACCTTTGCCCACACTTGGCCTTAGACACTTTCTCCTACTGTGTCATCACCTGAAATCTTCCACCTGTAACATCCTGCATCCCATTCTGACCACAAGCTTCTAGAGACAGTACAGTACGGAAATACTGAGTTTTGATGCCAAACTCCTTGGGTTCAAATCCCAGCTCTACCACAATGCACTAACTGGGAAATGATGGACAAATTACTTGATCTTTCCATGTTTGTGAAATGTGAGTAATAATAGTTCTACCTCATAGAGTTACTAAAAGATTCAAATGAGTTTATGTGTGCAAAACATCCATAATAGTGCCTGGCACAAAAAGAGAACTACTGAAACACTGGCTTCCATTTTTGTACTTTCAGATTTCTCATGCCCTCACTTCCTTGGTTGATCCTCAAACCTTACGAGGCTTCTAATCTCCCAGTCCTCCATTTCTTCAATAGTATCCTTTTACTCCTATCTTTACCTCCTTCCCTAGCCAGCCACACTGTCTCCCATGGTTGCTTAAGAAATATTTGTCTAATGGAAGAATGAATCAATGATCTTTGGCTTCCAACTACATTCCTATCCATACCTTCAGCTCCCCTTGGTCCTTTCTACTGGACACCCTTGACAATACACCAGTCCTAGATCTAACAAAAAACCTATCTTTTCTCCTCTTACTCCTGTTGACTGCATCCATCACAACTTCAGCTCTTCCCATCATTCCTTTGTGTATCTAGCCAACTCTCTTTCCTGGTCCTAACAACACTGATGTCTTGGCAGATATCTTTGCTTCCCACTTTACAGAGAAATAAAGGCTGACACATACACAAACACATACAGAAGTAAGTGCCCCTCGACTTTCTTCCCCATTCTTTAAATGTATCTCCATCCTCTAATCTTCCCATTCTAGTAGAAAAAAATATCCTCTTTTTGAGTAAGGTCAGTTTCTACTCCAGTGCTCAACCTCTGTCCAACCCATTGGGGTCTGTACCTTTTTTAGTTTTTTTATGCTTTTAAAAAAATTAATTCCAGTATAGTTAACCGACAATGCTATGTTAGTTTCAGATGGACAATATAGTGATTCAATAATTATGTACATTATTCAGTGCTCATCATAAGTGCACTCTAAAACCTCTTCACCATTTCATCCATTCCTCCCACCTGCCTTTCATCTGATGATCAGTTTGTTCTCTAAAATTAAGAGTCCATTTCTTGGTTCATCTTTTTCCTTTGTTCTTTTGTTTCTTAAATTACACATATGAGTGAAATCATATGGTGTCTTTCTCTGACTCACTTACTTAGCATTATATATTTCATCCATGTCATTGCAAATGGCAAGATTTCATTCCTTTTTTATAGCTGAATAATATTCTTTATCCATTCATCTATCAAACACTTGGGCTATTTTCATAATTTCATTATCATAAATAATGCCACAATAAAAGTAGGGATGTATGTATCCCTTTGGATTACCATTTTAGTAAAATAAATTTACTAAATTACTAAACTGTAGTGTAGTTCCATTTTAGCTTTTTCTGGAACCTCCATATTATTTTACACAGTGGCTGTACCAGTTTGCATTCCCACCAACAGAGCAAGAGGGTTCCCCTCTCTCTAGACCCTTGCCAACACCTGTTTCTTGTGTAGTTGATTTTAGCCATTCCGACAGGTGTGAGGTAATATCTCATTGTAGTTTTGATTTGCATTTCCCTGATGATGAGTGATATTGAGCATCTTTCCATTTGTCTGTTGGTCATCTATGTCTTCTTTGGAGAAATGTCTGTTCATGGGATGTCATGTCATCCCATTTTTAATAGGATTATTTTTTTTTAGGTGTTGAATTTTTTTTTATTTATTTATTTGACACAGAGAGAGCGAGATCACAAGTAGGCAGAGAGGCAGGCAGAGAGAGGGGGAAGCAGGCTCCCCACTGAGCAGAGAGCCCAATGTGGGGCTTGATCCCAGGACCCTGAGATCATGACCTGAGCCGAAGGCAGAGGCTTAACCCACTGAGCCACCCAGGCACCCCTAGGTGTTGAGTTTTATAAGGTCTATTTTTGATACTAATCCTTATTAGTATCCAATGACACTGGATATGTCATTTTTAAATATATTCTTCCATTCAGTGGACTGTTTTTTAGTTTTGTTGATTGTTCCCTTTGCTTTGCAGAAACTTTTTGGTATAGTCCCAATAGTTTATTTTTGTTTTGTTTCTCTTGAGACCTGTATCTTTTAAGCTCTGTGAGAAGGAAGCTTCATATTTTATAACTAAGATTATTAGTAGATAATAAATGGCAGGAGTGGATTAATCCTGTCCTGACATCACCTGGCCTCTAAGAATAAATTAGACACTCAGTGTAGGTCCATCTCACACATGGAAGCGATTAAAAAAAAGTATTGCATGACTTTACAGCGATTCTGACCAAATCATAATGACGAGAAGAGTGACAAACTCAAGGCTGGTCAATCGCATTCAGACTTACAAAAAATGATTCTTCTTACAGAAAATAACTTAATAAAAATATTAACCAATTGGCTAATCCTAAGAATTTCCAGAACATTAAAATTGTTTTGTACCAGCACAGTTCACCAAAGGAGGTTGGAGGCCTTTAAAAGTAGCATAGACCTGGCCAGGGTGGATTAAAGGCCCATCCTAGGACACTCACCATCTCTAATTTTTCTTCTGCATGAATACACCAGACTGAAATGTCTGGAAACATGCGGATTTTTCTGAAAAGCATAGTACCCTGCTAGCAGATGTTTTAGACAGAAAAGAAAACAGCTCAAAATACACCAGACTATTTCGGTTACAGAAGAAACAACGCAAAAAAGAAAACTAAGGCATCTGGAAAAAGAGTCATTGAAATAGTTTTTTCCCTAAGCCACAGCTCTGTTCACGGTTTTTCCCAGGAGTGAGACTGTACACGTGACATGTACAGAGCGGCCACCTTGCAGGTATATGGCTAGCATGTAAGAGACTGCAATGACAGGTTCTGCAGGGCCTTCCCACCACATGACCCTTGAGGGCTTCAAGCTGCAGAAGTATCCTGAGGGGCAGGGTGAATGTTCCATAGCCCTAGGGGGAAAGCGTAGCAGAAATAATCCAGGGTGTGCAGTCAGACACACCCAAGTTTAAATCCTGCTCAGCCACTAACTAGTTGCCTGACTACCTCTCATTTAACCTCTCAGATTCTTATCTGAACATATAAGCACATTTCCTCCCGAAGTTGGTGGTGAGGATTAAGCTAATGACGGTAAGTCAAGTGTACACAGAAGGTAGATAATTGACCCTCTCCTTTGTCTCCTGACTTGAAAGCCTCTAGCCTGATGTGTGGTGTTACTCCTACTTCTGAAGAAAGAACTGATCAACAACAGGGAACAGCCTGGGGAAATTCTGGAAGTCACCGCATAATTGGACATACAGCTGCCCAGAATAAAGCCCACATATCTCCACCTGCCTTGAGCCAAATGTGGCCATGTACATAAGTTCTAGCATGGGATATTAGTGGGGGACTATACACAACTACTGGGAAGTGCTTTGTTTTGTTTTTTTTTTTTTTTTAGATTTTATTTATTTATTTGACAGACAGAGACCACAAGTAGGCAGAGAGGCAGGCAGAGAGAGAGAAGGAAGCAGGCTCCCCGCTGAGCAGAAAGCCTGATGTGGGGCTCGATCCCAGGACCCGGGGATCATGACCTGAGCCAAAGGCAGAGGATTTAACCACTGAGCCACCCAGGTGCCCCTGGGAAGTGCTTTGTAAAGAGAAAAAGCACGTGTGTACCCTTACCTCTTTCCCTTTGGCTGGAAAGCAGACATGATGGCTGGAGCCGGAGTGGACGCCTTGGACCATGAGGTGAACTCCATAGTAAAGGCTATGCACAGTACTGCAACTAGATGGAAGGCCTTGACTCCATGGAGTACCGTTCCAGTGTGGGACTGTCTAATGACTGTCGCATGAGAGAGGAACAAACTTCTCCCTCAGTCTCCTGAGTTTTCTGGTCCTTAAAACCTACTCCTACAGAATATAGGCCAATTGACCCAATGTGACATGACTGGCTTGCTTGCTGTGAGAGAAGTTATAACAGGTTCACTATTCTAAGTCAATGGAAGTAATAGCCTGGCCTGGCTCTTTGAGGTCATAGTAAATTCTTAGACAAAAGACTATTCCATGAATACCGCTATGCCTAGGTTTTCTGAGCAGACAAGTATAACCATGGACTGCTCTGAAAGCAGATCACAATGAGTGCAGAGACTGTCGAGAAAGGTAACACTTACACCAGGTTGAGGTTATGACGTTTAGTAATTGTGTAGGCCCAGAGACTTACGCATCAAAAAGGTGGCAAGAATGCACTGGGGATCGCACTGTACAGGTCTGAGCATGCTTTGTGTGCACATCTGACCTCTCTCCTAACGCACCAGCACTTTCTATGTCCCTTGGCTCTCTCCTCCTCAGGATCTGCACCCTTTGACTTCCTCTTCCTGCATCTGCTATTTTCTTCAAGAAAGATCCAGCCCCATCACCTCCTGGAAGCAGGTCCCTTTCTCATCCATCCTTCCAGAAGCTCTCATCTGTGCACTGACCAATCCAAGGGCTCCCTCTGACAAGCTAAAGCTCAATAAATACTTATCAAAATCAACTAAATATGATCAATAGGAATTCAAACCTGATAAGTTCAAGCTAACAGAAAACTCTATTCAAAGCATCCCCCAGAAGCCTGCAAGTGTGTATAAATGAGAAAGAGAATCAATCCAAGGAATCACCAAGCTAGTCTGCCCAAGGGATTGTTTTAATTGAAAATAAAGGGCATTGCAGAAATGCTAAGCAAGAGCCCAAAGGAAGGAATCCATCCATCATCCTATCAGATTCTAGCAATTGCCACTGAGATTAGTTCAGGAGCAAACAGCAGAACGAGGTGAAGTATTCTCTATTAAAACCACATGAAATCCTTGGATATGTCAGGGTTGGTGATCCCCAGAAAAATACGTATTTATCATTTTTCCCCTCTTATCCTAGATTTTCCGGGTAAATCTTCTGAACACCATTAGACTAGAGGAGACAAACATTTCTAAATTTCCTACCTCCTCACCCATATCAGAAACACCTAAAAGAGTCCACGTACTCCAACCGGAGCCAAGCATACAAGCTCAGACCTGCAGTCTTCTCTGGGGAAAAGTGTTCTGTCAGGATAATTTATTTATTCAGAACTAACAGTGAGGCCCTCTCTAAGGAACAGAATGTGGGGAGGCCACTACTTTCCCACCACATCTTAGTCTGTTTAATGCCCAAAGTCATTACCATAGGCAGCCTGGCTTACCCCACTAAGGGCAGAGTATGCAATAGGGCAAGGAGGACCAGGTTTCCTCTGGTAACACAAAGACTAAATGATCTATAGCTCAGTTTGTATACAGTTGTTTGGGTTCTAAAAGGCCAAGTAGAAGCTGAAACAATTCATCAACAGCTACTTAGTGAGAACCGAGAGAAATAAAGTTTAAAACCCCATGTCAGCCAACAAGGAATGTTCAATTTCATGCAGTGTTTCTTAGCTTGGAGGCAGTGACCCAGTCGCGGTGGGTTGTGAAATCAATTTGGCAGGTCCCTGCCAACATTTGTAAGTAAAGCAGGATCAGACAGGAAGTCTCGGGGCATCACTTGCATGACTTTGTGAAACTTTTTTCTTGGATCTAAAATGTTGTTCTTTGAGCCACAGCCAGAAAATGTTGGGAAGCCACAGATTGAGCAAATAATGGAACAGCCCATGTTCTCCTGGGAACTTCTCCTTTTATGTTTCATGTGTGTTCACCTTCCATGGCATTCAGCCCTGACCTGTAGAGTGACAGATACCATCCTTCTGGTTTTTGCACCAAAACAGCCATGAGGATACCCTTTTGACCGAAAAGAGATAAAAATACAAAACAGAAAATGACTTCCTGTGGCGACACAGAGAAGAGAACCAAAATGGTTGGGCCAACACAGATAAAACCAAACAACAGGCTCGTGTGGTTCTCCCCAAATCTTCGAGGTGGCCGAACAATGAAGGGCACCAGCTGAAACATAAGCTCCACAAGGGAAAACTTTGTTCAGATCACTGCTCTATCCCTCGTTCCTACCACAGTCCCTGGCACAAAGTTGGCCTTCAATAATTGTCACTTGAATGAGTAACTGAATAAAGAAATTAAGACAATCCCCAAGCCCCAAAATAATTACTTACCGATACAAACATTTACCTAAACCTACAAAGACATCATGTTTCACAGAGGTGTGACAAATACACTCAGCTGGATTTAGAAAACTAGTTAGGAACAGAATGAGGATTATCTGCCTCTAGCTTGAAATGTTTGGTTGGCATCTTTTAGACTCAACACTAAAGTGACCCATGACACCTCTTCCCACCTACCTTTCTAGCGGCATCTTTATCCTCCATCTTGTTCCATCTTAAAACTTATTCTTTAGCAATAATGAACTATTTTGAATTCTCTAAACACATGGGGTCTTTCTAAGACTTAGTGCAATTGCACATTCGGTATCCTTTGCCTGAAACTGTTGCCTCCTTTGAGAGCCCAGACAAATAGAGCCATTCTCCCTGCAGTCCCAGGCCAGGTATGACTCTTCAAAGCCTTTCTTGACCACATGCCCTTAACTCCAGCCTCTACAGAATAAACCAAGTTCTCATCCATGCTATCTCTGCACTGTGCTCATATCCATTTTATTTTGTAAATCCTGTTGCACTTTATTTGGTTATGGTTTTATTCCCCTATGGGATTTTGAGCTTCCTGAGGGTCACATTGGATCTTCTTCAATAAGCTTTTACAAGAGGCATGAATAAATGAATGATCCAGTCAGTCCTCCTGGAGCCCTCTCTGCCCACTCTTAGGTAGCCTTCCTCAGCATATCCCTATAAGTTATATATGTGGGGGAATACTGAGGAAATTAAATGATTAAAATATACATATGCAAATAAAATACTGATATGCCCTGAGGCAAAGGGAAAATAGGAAGTAAATGATTATTCATGTTTTCATAGGAATATCATGGAGATGTTATTCATCTGTTATTCAGGCATCAACTATTTAAATGTGAACAGGGAAAATTCTTCCCCCCGGTCTCCCTCTTCATTTGCTGAGGAACAGTGAGCTAAAAGCAGGGCTCACTCGGTTTTAACCCTGTGTGGTTGCAATTTGGGAGGAGCCCCATGAGCTCATTGGGCAATCAGCCCAAGGGAATGCTCAGATAAGTTGACCCCAAGAGAAAGGAACTCCTTTCTCCTATGTGGGAAGAAGAGAACAGAAGTCATTAAAAAACTCTAGTGAAGGAATAGGCACACTTTTCCTGTAAAGGGCAAGTTAGTATTTTCAGCTTTGAAGGCCATGTGGCCTGTGACCATTATTTACTTCAGCCATTGTAACACCATACACAATATGTATGGAAACAATTGACCAAAGCTGTGAACCAATAAAATTTTATTTAAACACACTGAATTTTGAATTTCATGCAGTTCCCATGTATCATAAAATATTTTTTTACATTAAAAATTGTAAAAACCATACAGAAATAGGCAGTGGGCTGGATGTAACCAGTGCACCACGTATGGCCTGTGGGCTGAAGTTTGCCAATCTCTGGTCTAGTGTGAAGTCCTGATACATAATAATATCTGAAAACCCTCAGTCAGAAAATAAATACTGTAGTAGTTTACCTGAAATGCCCATTATCTGATCTATTCTAAATTGTCAGTATTTCCAGAACTTGGATATTTTAAATCCAAACAAACATGATATTCATGAAAGACTTCATGCAATCCAAATGTTTATTTTGAATGGCCTTATGTGTCCTTCAATGATATAGATTATTGGATAGGATATATAAAATATATTTGCCCAATTATAATCTAACACTCCAAAATGACTGCTATTTGTAAAGACTTAAGGGACCTATACAGTCACGATGCATTTGTCACCTGTGAGACTGCCATGAGAGCCCTGCCAACATCCATTACCATCTGTCTCTCCATTTTTAGCCTGTGGACTAGCCCACCTAGACATCACCAGTTGTCACTCACCAGCCCAGTACTTCACACGATCACTACACACCACCCACGACAGCAGACTGTTTTTCAAATTTTGGGGGATGAATTGTCACTGATTTTTTAAAATGTTTAGAATAATTCTATTATTGTTCAGATGTATCTGGCCTTTAGACTTTTTGATATACCAGAGTTATGATTCACCAAAATTGTTTACTTCTATTTCCATAAAGAGTCACTATAAGATCCCTTTAAATACTGAATTCTCCTAATTCAAATCTAATTAACTTTTCAAGGACATATTTTTTAGGCAACCTGTAGTCTTTTGTTTAAGAAAATCTTCCTACTTGTTCTCCAATTAGGATTCCACTTCTCATGCTTATTCAGAATTATTATAGGGCAGGGTGCTAGGAGTGAAGAGGGGGAGGTCAGTTCAAAGTAAGGCCTGTGGATCATTTGTTTTGTAACTAAGACCCAGATTCAGTAACTTCATCCTTGTCTCAGTGACTTGTGGCCACTACCTCGCTGTTCTGCCAAACCATCATCCCCGTGGTCAAAAAGAAGAAAACATTCTTACCCCCATCATTCTATGCCTTTCAAGATATATTGGGCTGTCCCCGAGGAAGCAAAACAAATTAGGCTCTTTCGACCATTTTTCCTCCCTCTAGAATTTTTGTGGAACAGGAATGTGGTTAAGGGACAGTAATAGGCCTTCTGCCTATCACAGCTGGGGAACTGGCATAGAGACCTACTGGGAGACCCAAAGCTGACACTCATCCCCTTCTTCCAGCCCATGGAACTCAGATTTTGTTCACCAGCTCAGAAAAACAGTCTTTCCCAGCTCCAGGAGAGAATCCTGAGCAGTCTAAGTTTAGACTCTATGCTAATAACAGAAATCACCTCTCTTTTGCCACAATATAAGCCTAGAGCTTCTTATGGCTTCATCTATTATGGACTGATAATTGAATTCTGGCCCAGGAAATGACAAAGACCTCTCCTTGAGCAAGCTTTTGGTCATGCACGTTGGAGCCCTGCCCAACCAGGCCTCCATCTTGTGCTCAAAGAACAGCAACTTTTGGCACAAAGGACTTGGTCTACTCTACCACACCAGAAAACTCAAGCAAACTCTAACATGGCTTCTAGCTGCCTTCCTTCATGTCCCTTGCTTGACCCAGTCTCCCTTGAGTTTCTGTTTGGGAAAAAAAAAAAACAAACTCAAGGATCTCAGAAGAATTTACCATTTTTTCCACCCAACAACCTCAAAGGCCTCTGATCTTGCTTTTCATAATGTATTTAAAAACTTAGAATTGTGATTTCTTCCACTGTCCACTTAAGATATGTATATCTCTCCTACAACCCTGGCATATCTTTCTCAACAACCTGAAAGACTTATTCCTTTAAAACATTATTATCAGGAAAGATAGGACCCTGTAACCTAGTCTCTGTGAGGCAGTAGGTGGCTAACTTCGATAAGCACCCATTAGCAAGCCCAGATGGCCTATCACACTGACCAACCTATCTGCTTTTTTTGACTTTCTACTTGTCTGTCTCTGTTCAAGCCTCACTTCATCCCCCTCATTCTCCCTTTAAAATACCCAGTCACCTCTACATAGATCAGACATGCACTGCATCTCTTTCCCCTATTGCAAAGGCAATGAATGAAATCCACCTTTACCACCCTTAACTTGAGTTGGGGTTTGCTTTTCTTTAACAGAAATATAAAGGTAAGTCTGCTAAAGGGCTGCTAGAATTTCTTCCCTCTGATCTTAACAAAAATGGAACCAAAAAAGCAAACAAACCCAATAAACCAACAACACAAGACGATGAAGGAATTTGGGAAGAAACTTCCATTTAAAATAAAGAAGCCATGTGAGGAGGCAATTTCTAGAGTTGCAACCTTGCACCATGAGGGGGACAACCTTAAGGGCCAAGACAGAGAGGCAGAAGACAACCTAAGCATCTGATGACCCTAAATACCAATCCTAGACCCATGAAGCCAGGGCCTCCTTGTTGTAGAAGACTGATAAATACTCTGCCTGTTTAAGCTACTGTGGTATAGTCTTGAAGTCAATAGATCTTGATTGAACCCACTTGGCAAAAAGCTACCCAGAGGACATGACAGAAAGAAAATAGTGCCTGAAGAGTTGTACTGAACGAGACTCAATTGTAGGTGACAGACACTCAATCCAAAGTTTGAACAGGGAAAAAAGGAATATATTGGCCAATATAACTGACAAGTCCAGGCCCCACTTTACATTCTGACATGGCTGGACTCAAGGGAGCTGGGTTCAAGAGCTGATGATGCCTTCAGAAGCCCCCTCTTCTCCTCTCCTCTGCTTCCCCCAGTGTCAACCTCACTCTCAGTAGGTCCATCCCATTTCAAGGTGAAGATGACAACAACAGCATCAGGGGTTCATTCCTCCTGCCTGGCAACCTCAGTGGGAACAGAGAGCCTCTGTCCCTGTAGTTCCAGCAAATCTCATGGACAATGGCTTAGGTTTCTGCCATTTCTTAACGACTGAACATGGACAGGGAATATGGGTCCTAAATTGGCCAGACCTAAATCAGAGATGCGATCAAACCAGTGAAAAAGGACAACCAAGGAAAGTCAGGGTGCCATTACCCAAAACAAGGCAGACAGAAGCAGCAGCTGTCCACAAGTGGGGAATAAAGAATTCAATCTTAGGTTCTGATGATACTACAACTGCCCTAATTTATCATCAACTAGAGCAGGCCACCACTCCCATTCCAACCATCCTCATTATTTTATAAGCTACGAAGAATAGGACTATGCTTTATTATTCCTCAGCAAATACTAATTACCCAAGGGTTCTATATATACTAGGGTGAGGTTGAGCCAAAGATCAGCCCATGGGAAGTCATCTTTATGGACACGGTATCTCCTCCACTCAAACAACAGAATGTCAGAGCTGAAGACACCTCAAAAATCATCTAGTGCAAACCCTTTGTTTTAAAATAAACAAACATACAAATACCAGAGCCCGAGAAGATAAGTGCTATGGCCTTATTCTCAAGGCTAGTCAGGGCAAAAGCCAGGGCTGGGGCCTCTTCCAGCCCAATGCTTACCATGATGTCACATGGCACCAAGAACACATTCATGTGAGACTCAAGGAAAAGTAGAATTTCCTTTGCTCTCTTAAAAGTTTTCTCAGCATAACCGTACAGTCCTTGGGGGGAAAGCAATAAAAAGAACAGACATAAGGCTTCTGAATAACTGTTGTGTTTTTATCCTTTAGCTCTACAGACTTTGGCATTGTTGTATTGTTTCTTCCTGTTTTTGTTGTGTTTGGGAAGAGGTGGGGAGAAAAGCCAGAATGGAGGAAGGCCGGACAAGATAGATCATGAGGAGCCAAACCACACGTCTGAGTCCTGGTGCCTCAGAACATGGAAATCCCCCATCTTTTGGTTCAAGGCTTATCTGTTTATTGACTCGGGACAGGCAGCTGCCAGGCACGGGAGATTTATAGGTCATTCCAACCCTGACCTATGTGGAACAAATGGAAGCCCGCAACACTCAATATGTGTCCAGAGCTTTGGTACAAGGCTCAAGAGCCTTCCACCACAATGACAAACTATACAGAATCAAAATAGAAGGTGAGGAAGGGGAAAACAGCAGTGGGGGTGGGAGGGGCAAAAAGTGTGGGAAATGGCTAGGAAGCCCCAGAAGGGGTCAAGTTTTCACAACCCTGCCCTACAGCCAAGAGTCTGGAAAAGTCAACACTGATCCCAAGTACCTCTGCTGCCCAAACTCCAACCACCATATCACAAGGTTGGGATATCTGCCCTGACCCCCAGAATGAGCCCTACTGACCCAACCAAGCAGGACAGTAAACAGAAAAGCATTCTATAGGATAAACACTGTTCTGCACAAATACAAGGGAGTTTTGCTAACAATTATATTTTCTTACCCTTCACAATTTGAGTTGGTATTCTTAGACTATAGTATCTCAGTGGGAGAAAAGTAGGTAGGAGGGGGAACAGAAGTGCATAACAGCAGGGGTGGAGCCTAGAAATACACCGTCCACTTAACAACATGGATATTCTTTAAGATGTTGGCAGAGAGCACCGCCACCAGGAAATAGCTCTATGTCATGCTGTGAATGAGCATGGGCTTAGAATCCCACAGACCCAATCCCCAGGCAAGATTCTGCCCTCACTAGCTCAGTGGGCTTCAGCAAGTGGCTTAACCCTACCATGCCTCTGGTTTTACATCTACAGTATGAGGGTAATAACAGTGTACACATCACAGGGCTGTTGTGAAAACTTAGCACCACTGGAGCCCTACAAGTGACTGTTACCCGCACAATGTGCCATTCCCAAGAACACATGAGGACAGAATAGAGCAGGTGGGTCAACTCGTTTCTTAAGACTAGTATTTCCTTTAAAGCCAAAAAATAAGAATAAACCCAAATAGCATGTAGAGGAAGGGCAACATCTTTCATCTGTCTTAAATTATCCTAGCTACAGGTGTCCACTTGACAGTAGAATGTGTCATGTCAAATTATCCTAGCTACAGTCTTTGTAGCAAAACTATTAATATAAAAGGTCACTATGAGCCCTTGCAAAGATGTTGACATACATAATTTCAGGTGTTTTTCCTGTTGCTTCTTCCCAAAGACTCTGGGACCATGGCATACATGATCCTCGCTCTCCATCCATGTTTGCTCTTAAGCCTACAGCAACTTAGTACAGCTGGTGAAGTCCATTAGATTGATTTCCAAAGGAGGGCTTTGCATTAGGAAGTTAATGGATTTTATGCTCATAGAACAGTAGACACACAAAGCCTCTCCCACCCTCAAGTACGCAGCTTGAAATCAGTACATTTCCCATTTCAACCCTCTCCTGGCGATGGAGGTTTGCTCTAACTACCCTCTAACAAAGCTTCCAAATAGCTGGCTGCCGTCTCAATTTCAAAGAGACTATTCCAGAAACAGAGAAACATCCCTTTTTGAAGGTTATAAGTGGGAAGAAATGTGAGCCTCTGATAAAGGATGATTATTTGGATTCGTAGATGCTAAGTGCCAAACCAGATAGAGTGGCAAACATCAGATTTCCTACCGTTGATTATTTATAAGTAATGGGGCATTACTTTCTGATAAGATTCAAAGTCAAAAGGCATGAAAATAGAAACCGCAGTTTTCACACCAGAGTAAGAGCTCCAAAATTTCTCTCTGCCTTCTTTGGCTTCCCTGAAGTAGAAAGATTTGACATGACACATTCTACTGTCAGGTGGACACCTTTCCTTTAAAGTCATTTGCTTTGCATTTAAGAAAAACACATAATAGAAAAACACTCAAGCATCTCTTCAAGGTTGTAAGAATAAAACTCAATGCATTGGTGTGAAATGGGTTTTTACATTTAGAACTGCTGCTTCCAGTCTTCTAAAGAAATAGTTTTACGGTTGTCACCTGTCACACTTAAAATGCCATATCAAGTAGCCACAACAAAAACCTAAATCCCAAATGGCATCAAATGCCAGCAGATACAACGGGGACCCTCTTTAAGTCACACAAGCATGAAAATGAACTCTAAAATTCAGAATACAGAGGCGATTTCTCAACAAATACATCAAATGTGGGCCAGAAAGATTATTTTTAGTTACAGCTAAAAAGTTTCAAGAGCCAATTTTTTTCCTTCTCCTTTTTCTTGGCTAAGACAGCTATAGTTTTACATGGTTCCTTACAAGTGTATGTGTGTACATCTCACAAAAAGGTATTTAAATTTACATGCATAGACATACAACACACGATTTTCTACCTCCATTCTCCCCACACCCTCCATGAAAAGCAATAAAGTCTAAAGTTTTTATTTGGCTAAAAAACCTGTCTGTCTTAAAAGACTTCTGCTGTTAAATAACCATTTTCAACCAGTGAAAGAAAATAGCTGTGGGAAAGAGACTACTAGGACTGGAACTCATTAACACTTTGGGCAATAACACTTTTCCTTTATTTAGAAGGCTGTGCTAACTCCTCCTGATGGAAAGAGGATGACCAAATATGGGCCAGCGGCTCACTTGGCCTCCTCTTTGCCTTTGTATCAACTAGATTTCCTCTCGTTTACCTTTACCATCCACCTCTTTTATCTCTAATAAAACACCACCACTCATAATGTTATTTTTCATTGGTGAGGCACTCAGTATCCAACACATAAACTCATTACAATAAGCACACATATATAAAGCACTTCCCATGTCCCAAGCAGTGTTTGAAAAGTTTTGATGTGTTCACACATTAAGCCATACGTTATGCCACATAGTCTTCACAACAATCCTCTGGGTTTATTTTATTGGTTAGTTCAGTCTTTTCCCCACCCTAATTAACCCTAATGTTACAGTTCCATCCTTTTTCTCATGGCCATTACTTCTGGAGGGGCTCTCCCAGGAGGTAGATACTATTGTTCTAAGCTAATTAAGGAGACCCCACTAGGTACAGGTATGTGATACACTTCTGGCCAATGACACAAGAGAAAGTCTACTGGTTATGGGGAAGGGGGGCTGTTCGTGAGAATAATTTTTGTTTTTAATAAAAGCCACATAGAATGAGAGAAGGTCTCCCTCTTTTGGATCCTGTTGGATCTGGAATTGATGCTTAGAACTGCTGTAGCCTTCCTGCAATGATGAGGGAAGCTAGTCTGAGGACAAGGGCACCAGAAACAGCATACCAAACCAAGAGAGTCACCTGGGAGGAGCCAGAGCCCTGATTATACTGTGTTTGGAGCTGCCATAGCTTTTGTTCTTGCCTCATGTGATAATACATTTCCTCATTGTTTTTCCATTACTTGATTTCTCTTTTACATGCAGCCAAAGGCATCCTTTATGACATAGTTAACTCTACAGACAAAGAAAGAAAAACTAAGAGGGCGAGTGACTACCAAAAATTGCACTGCTAGTAAATGTGCTAAGAACACATGGGCTTTCAGGACTAAAGTGTATATATAAAATTATTCTAAAAGGTGATAAGAGAAGGACTCTCAACTACCAACATTTTACAAATTATATACATGCATGCACGCATAATTTCACAATCACACAGATATACACACTAATCTTGAAATTACAGTTAGCAAGTTCATCACCTAGGGTTCAATAAATATTTGATTCCTATTTCTAAAGATTGTTAGATATTGGTTGTGTGTATGTGTGTGTTTGGGTGTGATAGAGAGAGAAAATAGATATGTCACTAAAGGTCTCATAAGGCACATGGAAGGCAAAAATATATTGTCATTTGTTATTAAACTCTAATGCTTTTGACTCTAACAGTTCATCTTAACAAGTGATTAACCATAATAGGCAAAGTATATACACAGGCAGTAATTTTCTGTTAATCAAGGCTTTTCTCCTGAAATCATGAGTCATTAACTTCTGGATACTCATCTTTAAAGAAAAGACTTCATTGGGGCGCCTGGGTGGCTCAGTGGGTTAAAGCCTCTGCCTTCAGCTCAGGTCACGATCTCAGGGTCCTGGGATCGAGCCCCACATCGGGCTCTCTCCTCGGTGGGGAGCCTGCTTCCCTTCCCCTTCCCTCTCTGCCTGCCTCTCTGCCTACTTGTGATCTCTCTCTCTGTTGGATAAATAAATAAAATCTTTAAAAAAAAAGAAAAGACTTCATTACTATATACTAACTATAAAAATAACATGTGGAAAAAGGAGATCGACTCAAGTGGGCAGCAAATGGGATTCAGAATACCATTTGCTTTGGATCATCAATCACTGAATTTTATGAAAATGAATAAAGAGTTCATTTTAGCTGCTACATATCATTAAGAGTCTCCAGCACAGAAAGTGCATCTCCCATCCAGGCATTTTTCATATAGGTCTTCTTTGCAAGCCTTTCCCCAGATGTTCCTACAGTCATGTCTCAATATACCTGTCATGGTCTATAGACAAGAAGCATCTGGAAGTGATTTAAATAGGCTGCACTGAACTCAGAGCCCATAGCATCCATTCTTGGGCAATCAATTACTTCCAAATGGTACTATATATAGGAGGAAACTCCTCTCCCCTGATGTCTAGTTTCTCTGTAAAGGGTCTTTCTTCAGATATAGTTCCTGCTCTCCACTCGGACACTCACTCACACTGCTCTAGGCACAGGGAGTGAATTCTCACTGGTGTGTTCAGGAACAGGAAGTGAGCATGCATCATTCCATCCTACCCTCACCCCTTATCCTCTTGAGAGCTGGATGATTGCAGGGAGCTGCCAGTCCAGTCTTCTCATCAAAGCTGAAACTGTTAGAGCATCTGAGCCCACAGACATGGGCTATGGTTCTCCAGGGCTGCCTGTGCTCACCTGGGTGCGCCAATCCATAGAATCCCGAGTTTGGGAATCAGACCACTCACCTACAAAGAGGAACCCCATTTTCTAATAGCATATTGATCATTTTAAAAAGAATTTTTAAAACCAATCTTCTACACATTTAAGTCAGAACTTGGATGAAGAAGTCAAGGATGACTTATTGAGTTCATCCAAATCTCAACATTTTCCAAAAATGGAGAGGCTTCACCGCACCACACTTTTGTATAGGGCTTGATGGCAGTCAAAGCAATCTCTGGTATTTTATCTCTTTGGACCATCTCAACAAACCTCGGAGGAAGACAGGTTTTATTATTCCAATTGGACACCCGTGTGGAAATGGAGACCCAGAAATTTTAAATGATCTGAGGGTACAGAGTTCCACACAACGTTCCAGATCTCAATGTTCCATGCTTCTGTTCTTTTCTGGAATACCTTTCCCTCCCAGCTTCCTCTAGCACCACAAGAATCTAATGAGCTGAGTGACTTACACAAGATGTGGACACAGGCTCTTTCAACTCCCCAAAATAGAAGTTCTGCTTTTTAAAGGCTACCTCAATACATAACATAATGCATTGACTTTAGCACCACTTCATAAATAGCCTAATTTACCAAAAGCCCCAAGTTTTGCAAGCTTCAGAGTTTTGCAAGCTTCAGAGGCTTCTACCAGGCAAAAAAGATAATTAAATTACTTTTTGGTGTCATTTTAAGTGACCTATTTTTCATTCTTAATCAGTATTTCTCTACACAAATTAGAGACTCTTACAAAGTTCTTTAAAAGTCACTCTATAAATTGGCTAATAAACTAAGTAATTATAAAGCACTTGCAAAGCCCGGCAAATCATTAAATCCTGACTTCTCAACTTCTCAGTGCCATAATTTAAATTGAGAATCTATCCACTTACAGGTATAGTGTCAAGGCTAATCTCTCAAATACAGAAATCGACTAAGTTAGCATATTTTAAAGGGAAGTCCTTGACGACCATTATATGGCATCAGACACTAAGTTATCTACTGCTTCCCTGCCATCCCTGGGTAAGGCCTTGTAGACTCTATTTACACCATGGAGTAAAACTACCTTACTAAATAAATGGGAAAGGGGCCATTGTGATTAGCTGCACCAATGCCTAGGCAGAAAACTCAAGTGGCTAGTATCCTTTCTAAAATGAACTACGACATTTTGTCCTAACAGGTCCTGCACAGTGAATGGAAATCTCTCGTTGAGGACCTCAGACCACTCTCAGAGCACAACTTTTCATCATAGACCATTGTAGGTAGAGCTTTCAAAAACTGGGGAATTGCTCCCTCGGGTCCTAAATGACTTTCTTTTTGCCAAATCCAATGTCCTATCCATGCCTTAAATTTCAGCTCTTGACACTACTGCCCTCTTCCTCCTGATTGTCTCCATGTGTGGATGCCACCACACTGTGGTCTTCTGCTTATCCACCCATGGTACTCATAGGTCGCCAACTGCCTGCTGAGTCTTATCCCTGTTTTCAGCCCCAACTGCAGCCACGCCCCAAGGCTGGGTTCTCCCTTGTCTTCTTCCAGATGGATTCGCTCTTCCTCATGGCTCCAACCATCTCTCTCCCAGGCTGGAAATGTATCTTCTCACCTCTCATCCCTACTGCATACAAGCAATCCTCATTGTCAAACCATCACCTTAAACCATCCACAACCTGGACCAAGCTCATTATTTCCACCCCAAGGCTTCCAAGGCAGCCCCCCTCCCCAACTTCATTTGTGGTATTTTTTTTTGTCATTATATTCACAGCCACATGGGCTTACACTCCAAGAAAGCACAGAGTACTCAGGATTCATTCACACCTTACCCTCAATTTCCAAACCCAAAACTCTGAATGCCCTCCAGTTTCTGCCATAGGTCTGGGCCATTTATTTGAGCTTCTCCCTTATTCTCCAGCCTGGCATTCTAGATGCCCTGCTGGACCTCACTACCTACCCTGAGCTACATCCCTTTCTTTGCTGGAGCCCTGTCTTAGTTCTTGGCAAGTCCCCACCCACCAAGGTAGAAAACCTATCCCATAGTCACTTAGAACCCCCAGATTCCTTTAAAAGGTGGAACCCCCAAAATCAGCTCAGTCTGGGGTGAACAGCGCAGCAGAGGGAAATAGAGTGGTACAGAAAAACACCAACTTCGGATCTGGACTGACCTGTGTTTGAATCCCACTGATGCAACTCACTTACGAATGTGACTGGGCAGACTTCTCTAAGCCTGGTTCTTCATCTGTGAAATGGTACAACATCAACCTTGCTTTCAGAATTGTGAGGAGTAAAGGAAATCCTAAGAACAATGATAGCAACTATTATTTATGGAGCCCTTAATTTGTGCACAGCTAGGGACCCAGAGTAGACAAAGAAAGCAAAGCTTACAGCTTGTTTTATTTCTTGAAGACCTGAGATCTCTTGTGCTAATAAACAGTCTGCTGGATCACAGTGGGAATAGGAGATTATCTGAGACTTGCCCTTAAGTGTGTAAGAAGCACAATACCATAGCACAACACAAACACCTAACCCAGCATAGATCCTGGTACAGAGTCCACTGCAGCAGCCCAACCCAAAGGTGAGTTATAAGGCTGAACAGAGGAGGCTCAACAAAGAGTCCAATCAAGGTGGGAGACATAAGCAATGGAAAAGAGAAGGACAGCAGGCAACACATTTTGGCCTCATCCCTAAGAAGATACTTTGGGGAAGGCCACTGGTCCTTGCCTGTCTGGACTGGCACTGTCTGTTCAAGGAAGGTAGGGGAAGCAAGCATACTCTTCCAATATGGAAGTTTCCTCCAAAAGGTCAGAGGCAGTGATTATCTTATGGGCTCCCAGTGCCACCTGAAAACTTGCTGTTTCCATGTCAGTGAGGAGGTAGCCTCTCACTCATGGCACAAGTTTCCCAACTTGTACTGGACTTTGAATTTCCAGATTAACATGATCCAGGTCTCATATGCCCAAGACCTCTTATAAATGATACCCTAGCTCTTTTCCAAGCAGCATGATATTGAAAAAAGGAGGGGGAAAAAGCACCAAATAAAACATCAGAGAATCTGAATTTTTTTTCCTACTTGTTACCAAGCTGTATGACCTGAAGTAAGTAGGTCACTTACTTCCAGCTTCTCACCTATAATGTCATCTGTGGTTGTGAAGGTCCAAAGAGAAGTAAAAACACCCAAGAACTAAGCAGACAGCCACAAAGCTCCAAGATGGTCAAAGAACACATCCAGCAGCCCTTCTAATGGTAGGGAAGAAGGAGCAATGGCCAGAGCATACCAAATCTGAAATAACCTCAGCCACTACAATGAAATTTTTTGGACAGGAAAGGCCTATTGGGTACGCTGAAAAAAGTAATAATTGTGTCCATGCAGAATCCATGCAGGGCCAGGTTCTCAAACTTCCTGTCTGGAGTTTCCATTTATTAGAAGGGCTGCTTTCTGAAGCAGAAAGCCAGTTGGCCAAGCCAGTTGGCATGCTTCATGAAAAGCGTCATCAACAGAACATAAAAAGAAGACAGTTCAGGACAGGCCACAGGTTTCCACTACTACCAAAATGGCTATCCTGCTGGCAGGGACTGGCCACATTCCTCTCCTCCCGTTGTTCTGTGAAGTTGTTTTTACAGTTGTTATCTCTACCAGCAGAAGGGATGGAGCTGACTAATAGCAGATTGATATATTTAAGTGATAGCAATCATATGGAATATGGAAAACATACACGTGGCCCTTGTATCCACTGAAACTTGGCCTCATAACTTCCTTGAAAAGACAGAGGGGTGTGGAGGGCAGGCGAGGAGGAAAGGAATGGTGACCCAGCCACAACAGGAGGTAATGGCAAGTGAAGGGCATGGGGCAAAGACTGATTGAGCTCTGGCTGTGAGTCAACAGTGGGACTGAGATCTGAACTCAGAGTTAGGAAGCCCCAAACTGAACTGGGTCCCCAAACCAACAGGATATCCCCAGCTTTCAAGGAGAAAGGAAGGTAGGCCAAATGGCCATACAAGAGGGCTAGTTTTTGATAGTAATAGGAGATCCTATTGATAGTAATAGGATCTCCCCCTTGATCCCAAAAAATCAACCAGTGCATTGTTTTAAGGGAGTTGTTCCCACAGCCCAGAAAAGCCCCATGTGTACCCGAGCCTATGGTCTGCTTGTTTCCTCCTTGACCTAGAGGCCCATCCCTCAAGGTCTCATAAGGACACATTCCTACCAGCTCCTACAATGGTAGCAAACAACCTTATAGAGAGCAAGATCTGATTTCTCCCAGGCACATGGGAAGAAAACTGGGCTAACTCAATGCAACAGAGATGGGTAGGTGAGAAAAGAGGGGCAGGATAAATACAGCTTCCACAAGGCAGCTGGTCCAAACAATCCACACCCCTTCCTGGAAACTTCTTGAAACCCAAACTGAAAGAGTAATGGAAGGAGAAAATGAAAGTATGGGGGAGAAGACAGAAGATAATCACAGTAATAAGAATAGAGCCATTATTCACTGAACACTTACTGTAAGCGCATTAAGTATATGCATGAGTTAATATAAAGTAGGTTATATCATCCCATCTTTCCACATTAGTAGACTGATCCCAGAGCTCATACTGACATTCACATTCATGGTTCACATTCACAGGTCTTAAAAAAAAAAATACCCCTGAGACTTCCAAGATGTGATTAACTGTTACTTTGAGTAACCAAATAGAAAATGGTAGTATGTCTTGAAATGCCATTCTGTGTCGCAAAATGGGAGCATGGTATGCTGCTGTTGAAAGCTTCTGTAAGGCTGTAGATGAGAGAAAGAGAAATAGATGCAGCCCTGAGCAGCCGTGGGGCACCCTCTGGTACTGACCCACCAGCAGAAGCACGTACCCTTCTGAGCACCTGGGTCCTTGCTGCCCACTAACATGGGTGGGGTCCCATCATTTTAGATCACTGCCCAACTCTGGGGCTTTCTGTGGGCTTTTGGGTCTTGATATCTTGGATTCCTCAATGAGTCTCAGTAGAGCACAAAGCACAGCCATATTCTTGAATCCTATCCAGGGCAATGACTGATGACCAGAATTGGATCTTCCTGGGATTTCATTAGAGTTAGAGCATAGTTTCCTATGTAACACGTCTGCTAACAGTCCTCCCCCAGTTTAAGAGTTGACAGGAAGTGTTTGAAAATGGTAGCTATACCGGAGACTTGTGGTATTTAGTGTTTTACATACACTGGCTCATGAAATCATAACCCTATCCAGGTAGGTATTATTGTACCTTCCTTGCAGGTCTCCTGACACATGAAGAATCTCAGGCTCTCATGGTTAAGAGATTCTCAGTTCAAAAAGCTAGCAAGGTCGGGAGTCAAGTCCATCCTAAATTATTACCATTATGTGGGCTTCTCTGATCTCTCCCACCCATAGGTTTAAATTGTTCAGTGCTGGGACACCCGGATTACGCCTTTAAGTGTCCAACTCCTGGTTTCAGTTCAGGTCATGATCTCAGGGTCATGAGATCAAGCCCCACTTTGGGCTCCACCCTCATCAGGGAGTCTGCTTGAGTTTCCCTCTCATATACTCTCCAAAATAAATTAAAAATTTTTTAATTAGCTAGTACTATAGGCTTTAACCCCCTGTTCACATCTTCCCAAGCCTCTGACTTGGGAGACAGCAGGGACTGCTCCCCGCCCCACATAAATATCCTCCACCCAAGTCTTTCTGTCCTTGGCCCATCTCAGAAAGGCTAGTGAGGAAGGTCCTCACTAACCCTCCCACCGACCCCTTACACACACACATGCACATCCCAGGCCTCTGTAAGCCCTCCAATAGAAACAAACCAAGGATTTTGGGGGGCTGAGCCACCAGCCCAAGTTCTGAACATACAAGAACCTTCCCATGTTCTGCTCAGCTCCCACTCCCCCTGCTATGTGGGCATTAGTTCAGCCTTATAAAGAAACAGGAAACAATGGGTTTCAGGAGGCTTTGAAGAAAAAGGATTAAAGAGAAAGCAAATCCATCAAACCAATCTACCCTTGGTTGCTTTGCAGTTAGAGAAAGGATGGGCATAACAATACTGAACCACCCCTCCCCTGGTCTTGGGACTCAAAATCTTCCTTTGTGTAGAGGACCAAACCTGCAGCAGGAAGCTCTGAAGGCAGATGCCCACTGCCAGGCCTCAGGTGGGCAAGTCCTGCTAACAGTAGTTCTTTTATTGCCAACACCCTCTGCCACTCAAAGGGCTGCCCCTAGCAGTTGACGGAAAAAATGGACACATGGTACCTTCAACCTACAACTTTCACAGAACTACCTTAAGGCATTTCACTCTTATTAACCTTTAACTATGTTACAGAGGGTGATGGAGTTAA